>NC_081414.1:530150778-530472564 GCF_030272615.1 Cryptomeria japonica
ATCTTTAGCTAAGGTAGTTGGAGCAGTCTAACCAGCTACAACAACAGTATAACCATTCTTTGTAACTTCCCAAATGTCTTTACCAATACAATTCAGATGTGTCTCCATCCTGATCTTTCATATCCCATAGTTGGTTCCATCATGTTTAGGACTATCCTTCCTGAAATAATTAGTAGACATTGGATCTCCTCAAGTTGTTAAACTTCTGCAAAAGAGGACTAAGCTCTGATACCAATTGTTAGGTCATGGAGACAACTGAGAGGGGGGGGTGAATCAGTTGCCTAATAAATTCAAACCAAAAACCATTTAACCAACTTAATGCTTAATACCGGTAAACTAGTTAAGTATGCCGGTAGACAGTGTTAATAGTAAATTTCTATATCGATAAATATTAATGCATGAAACATAAACATAAAGTCATCCACAACACATAACACCAATATTTGTACGTGGAAACCTTGTAAGGGGAAAAACCATGGTGGGAAACCTTACCCACAATCAGATGATACTACTACAAATAGTAAGTGTACATAAATGGGGTCTGCACATGCAGAAAGGCCAACAGCCTAAAGCTCACTGCTCAATCACAAAATGGAAGTCACACTGACTACAGTTGGATGGTTAAATCCAATAAGAATGTACTGTACAAAATAGCATCTTCATATGCTGGATTCAGTACCGGTGTAATGTTGATATGCTTCTAACTTCACCTTCAAATGATGTCTTCATGTATACCTCTTCTTAATCTCACATATACCTTCTCACAATTCTTCTTCGCATTTCCCTTTTGATCTTACAAATAAGATCTTACATTTATACCATACCCTAAGACCAATTTTAGTAGGTCGGCTCTACAAGATATTACAATAAGAATATTTTACAAATAATATAATATCCGATGCAATAACCGATTGAACATGTCAGCTTAATGCATTTACAACAATAATAAATCATTTCCATAGCATGCCATGCTGATCTGGAAAAGATAAGCCTGCCGGTGTAACCCTAGATAACCTTGGACCTATTTGCCGGTAAAAGGAAATATGCCAATATGAATATACCAATGATTAATTCTTCAAAAAAAAGTGTCCACACGATGTCTTTAACATTACCAAGTATCTTCCATATCATTCCAAGTGTTGGTGAACATTATATCCTACCAGTGAACCATATACCAGTAACTGTGCAATAGTTACTTGCTTGCCGGTGAATGTTGCTGGATCTCCAAAGAGCTAGTGTTTCAGTAGGTGTTGACATCAATGACAAAACCATACCAAAATACCAACAGACACTACATCTATCTTCATGTCGATAACATGCATGATAACATCATGCAAGTAGTCTTCAACTATCCTTTCATCAAATTGCATCTGCATTCTAGTTGTACTATTTGTCTGTAGCTAAACCTTTCCTTCTTCTTTATCTATCAGTTTTTCCTCTTTGTCGATTTGTCAATGTGGAAAATTCATCACTCCTTGTTTGTTCTGGTGGCACATCTTCTTACTCTATTGATTAGGTGCACATCACTAATCTCACATGCTAGAGGCTCACACATATCATCCGGTCAGTGGAGGCAGATACACCATGGTTCACAATTTGCCAATCACCAGTGGGAGAGGAACTAACTATGTCATCTGTTGGCCAATGGTGTGACTTCCCTATTTTTTGGCAGATGCAATTTCCCTACAATCCTCGAGCAGCATTCCTTCTTCGGTCTTCTCTTCTTCTAGGGACAACATCATTTACTGGTGGGAGTCTGCTAGATGGAATGACACTATCATACCGATGACCTATGCACTTTGTAGTCTTACCGGTTAGTACCAACATGTATACTAACATGTTCATCCACTTGTTCACCGGGTATCAGTTTCTTCATTCTCAACAACAAATTGTACACCAGTGACTCTAGCTTGCATACCAGTTGGCCTCAACTACACACATTGTCAGTTGACATCAATGACAGTGATACCAAATGACATCAATGACAATATTGTACACACATCTCCCATACCGGTTGTCATCCTATACTAGTTGACATCAATGACAACACAATGCCAACACATGTTTGGTATATTAAGTTACCTACCGGTTCAATAAAAACATGGGATTTGTTAGAATATGCATTCCTATCAAGATTCAAGGAACTTATAGATCCTGCTATATTATATTATTAGTTTGCCTTATTTTGTCGAGAGCCAAATGAACCAATTAGTAGTTTTAATGATAGATTTCATAGAGCTTACTCAAATATTGAAGCTCCATAGACATTAGCTAAGCCTATCACTTTGTTAGTATACTATGTAGGTGTAGATCCCTTAACCTCAATGTTTGTAATGAGGAAACTCCTTTAAATTGCAACCCTGTCAGCAACGTATGCCGAATCCATAAATGTTTATAAGGAAATGAGGTAGGTTGGATATGGTCCAGCCACATGACCAAGTTATAATAACATGATAGTAATAGTAGGAAATATTGTAGCACCATCCATGCATGGGGTAAGGCCAGTCGGATTTCCCCAAAGCACTTTTCCAAACCAAGCAGTTTCGGATAATAACAAAGCTATAGTAATACATCCTCGACCAGCCATCACTGAAGTGACCCCAAACAATGGAGGTTATTTATAGAGAGAGAAGAGGGGGGTGGGAGAGGGAGTGGACTCCCAAGGTAAATAACTAGGAAGACCACAATAATAAGCAAGAAATTAAGGAAATTTGTGACATATTAAGGAAATTGACTTCGGAAGTGTCCTACTTGAGAAGTCAGAATTATAATAATAGAGGTTATGACCAAGGGAATTTAAATTCACAACAAAGGTACAATCAGAGTCGACCTCCGAGACCCTAGAATTCTTGACCAAATAATGGAGGGATAGTCTCACCTTTAGATAATCCTCCAGCTAAAGAAATTAATCCCCCTGCAAGAATTAATTTGATAGAATATGCCTTGACTGATTGGTGCAGAATTCATAATATTGCAAGACATATAGATAAATATTGCCCACAATTCAAGATAACAACCAATATCTTCCAATATAAAGTCATGAAATTACAATATTCATAAGAATTTAGTGAGTAAAATGTATGTAGGAAAATTGTCTCAGCCAACTACAACACTTCTTTACTTTTAGAAATCCCTAGACAGTCAACAAGTCCCATACAGGAAAATCCAGTGGTGGAGCATATTGGAAATATTGGGGAATTCCCTGCTTTGGTAGTGGAATCATATATATTCCCTTTTCAGTAGGAATATTTCATGCAGAGGTCTTTAGCAGTAGTGTGGCAAACCCCACACACTCTCTCACCTTTCACTCTCACAATCTCAAGCCTATGAAGGCCTCAACTCACACCAAAACCAAAACTTGAACTTTATCCCTCACAAGGCTTGGAAAACACCTTCACTATGCCCTTAGGGTCTCACAAGATCTTCCACAACCTTCTTATCATTGATGGAAACAAGGTTCCACAGGACCGTCCATAGACTTCACCTACTGGCATTGACAGATACAACAAAGCTCATTCACACCGGCATCCAGTTTACACCGACAGAAGATTATACCGACATTCCAGGTTGACTTGACAATAAATATTGTTTATGCAAAATAAATTGTAATGTAAATTTATTGTAGTTTCAAATAACCTTTTGGAACTTCTCTCAAACTCCAAAGAACTAGATCTCCAACTTGCTCCAACACACCTAGACACCTATTTGGGTCACATACCTAGTTGATCAGATTAGGCCTGGGTTACAAAGTAAGTGTATGGGAATGGGATGAAAAGGAAGATCCAATGATTTAGAGGGATTTTATAATGTCTAAATGTACCAGTTCAACCATCTAAATACTTCTTCTAATGTTTGGCATCATGCAATCCATCAATTCTTGACTATACTAGTCTAAACCCTTACAAAGTTTAGGTTAGGGCTTGGTGGTAAAAATACCAATTTAACTCCCTTGATCTCACTCCTTTAGAATCTCATAATACACCCTCCTAAGTTGCATCCTACCAAAGGCCATAGAGAGCCAATGACTAAAATATAGGTTAGGGCCTCATCTTTGCAACACCCTAGGGAAATTAAGGGTTTTTCGGACCTGCAGAAGCAAATTGTTGATATCTCCTCCCAAACACCACTTCAAGGGGTTAAACTAGATTCATATGAAAGATTATTCGGTGTTCTATTGTACCAAGCCATTTTTTAACAAAACCATTCAATGTTTTGTACGGACAGTACGGAAAAGTAACAGAATTCAGGCAAAATCAGATTTGTTTCATTTCATACTCTCCACCAAACTTCTCCAAATCATTCCATACCTTCAACCAACCTTTCTCATTGGTTGTAAAAGCACAAATAGGCTCCTCTCAAATACCACAACCAAATTAAAATGGTTGTGACCATTGGAAAGAGGTTACATTCCAACTGGAAACTTTTCAAAAGTTGCTTTGACAATAATGACAACTTTTATGCAACTTTGAATTCCTAAGTATTTAAACCTTACCAAACATATATAAGGACATCATTAACCGTTAAAACACTTAATACAATATTATAGGATCATAAACATAAAATTTCATGATTCAAGCCCAAATGGCCTAATAGACCTCTAGGCTTATATGTGCATCTGAGAGGTTATTGACCACACAAAGGCATTTAATTACATCTAGGATGATCCTTGAAATCCAACCCATTATGGAAACACAAATAAACACTAGACACCCCTAATGGCATGAAAATAAGAGGTGCCCTGCACCATACTCTGTGGGCTAAAGAAACTCAAGTCCCTTGAGTGGGTATGTCTGCAATTTTGGTTTGTGTCCTCTCAATGGCTTCTGAAGTCATGCATGTAGCATTTTCTAAAGGTTGATTCCTCCATTTGACCAAGTATTCCAAATAATTCTTCCTTCGTGTTTTCTTGCTGACCCTTTGATCAAAAATACACTCAATTTCAGGTTTGGGTTGTGTGGGAAGTTCTTCAAGCA
This sequence comes from Cryptomeria japonica, assembly GCF_030272615.1. NCBI lineage: Eukaryota > Viridiplantae > Streptophyta > Pinopsida > Cupressales > Cupressaceae > Cryptomeria > Cryptomeria japonica. The sequence goes on from NC_081414.1 coordinate 530,155,752, forward strand.
TGTTTGGAGTAGAGGAATTAGATTGACCTGCATCACAATCATCATCAACAACACCCTTATATGCATATATATTAGAAACATTAAATATAGGTGACAGTCCCACATCTGGGGGTAGATCTATTTTGTATGCATTGTTCCCACATTTTTTCAGGACCTTGAAAGGACCTATCTTCTTCATGAGTAGCTTGGTTTATTTCTCCTTAAGGGTTCTTTGTTGACATGAATCATCATCATATCTCCCACCTTAAATTGAACATCTCTCCTTTTTAGGTCTACTAATTGCTTGCATTTCTCAGAGGTATGAATCAATTTATCTCTGACTTGTTGGTGTATATCCTTCATGACTTCAGCAAAGTCATCTACCTGAGTACTTCTTCTATCAATATTCTTCACATCTCTAAGTTAAAGAATACCCCTGGGATGTGTACCATACACAATTTGGAGAGGACTTAACCCTGTACTTTGGTTCACAGAGTCATTATAGGAAAATTCTTCTTGAGGGAGAATGGTATCCCAAGTAGTTCCATGCTCCTTGGTCAAGCACCTTAACAAGTTTCCAAGGGACCTATTTATTACCTCAGTCTGCCCATCAAATTGAGGGTGATAAGCAGAAGAGAAACACAAGTTAGTCCCCAACTTATGCCACAAAGTTCTCCAAAAGTGTCCTAAAAACTTAGGATCCCTGTTCGAGATAATGCTCAAGGGTAACCCATGAAGTCTGACAATTTCCTTGAAGAATAAACCTGCAATATTAGAAGCATCATGTGTAACCTTGCATGGTAAAAAGTGTGCTATCTTTGAAAATCAGCCTACCACAACATAGACACTGACATAACCTGATTTAGTTCTAGGAAGGCCTAAGACAAAATCCATACTGACCAAATCCCAAGGTTTGGTAGGGATTGGTAAAGGAGTATAGAGACCTGCATTCAAACTTGTACCTTTATCTCTTTGACACACCACACACTCTAAAACAAATTTCCTCACATCTGATTGCATTCTTGGCCAAAAATAAAACCTTCTAACCAACTCAAGTGTCTTATCAAGTCCAAAATGTCCTGACAAACTCCCACAATTCTTTTCCTTGACAATATTCTCCCTCATTGAGAAATTAGGAATAAAAATCTTACTACCCTTGAAAAGTAAACCTTCTTGAAGAATATACTTAGAAAAATCAGTATGGTACCTTTCATTCATGGCTTGACAAACCTCATAAACCTCCTTGAAATCTGCATCTTCTTGGTACATGTCCTTCATAGCAATGATTCTCATGCTTTCTAATTGAATCTCTTGGATTACCAAGTTCCTCCTACTAAGGGCATCTGCAACTTTGTTGGCCACTCCCTTCTTATGCTTGATAGTGAATGTGAAATCTTGAAGGTACTCCATCCATTTCATGTGCCTGTGGTTGATTTTCTCCCGCCTGTTCAATATACTTAAAGAATGATTGCAAGTATAAACAATAAATTACATAGGTAATAGATAGTGTCTCCATTAACTAAGAGATTGTACCAAAGCATACATCTCTAGATCATAGGTTGAATATTTTTGTTTTGCTTCATTTAAAGTCTTATTGAAAAATGTCATAGGCCTACCCTCCTGACTCAAGACCCCTCCTATAGATTTCTTAGATGCATCACATTCAATAGTGAATACCTTATGAAAATTAGGAAGGACTAAGATGGGCTTCTCTACAATCTTTATTTTCAAATACTCAAAAGACTTATTATCTTCATCATTCCAATAAAATTGACAGTTTCTTCCACCCTTGATGGTATCTATCATAGGAGCACTAACCCCACTAAAATTTCTTATAAACTTTCTATAAAAGCTTGGTAAGATGACATGGAAACTTCTTACCTCACTTGCAGATCTAGGTGTGGTCCAATTGAGGATTGCCTCCACCTTGGATGGATCCATTCTCAGATTAACTTTGGAAACAACAAATCCAAGAAACACCAATTCCTCCTACAAGAAAACACACTTGTCCAAGTTGACCTTCAACTGCTCCTCATGCAACCTTTTCAATACCAAATCCAAGTGCATCAGATATTCATTTTTATCCTTACTGAAAATCAGTATATCATCCAAGTATACTACCACAAAATGATTGATAAGGGGGCTAAAAACCTCATTCATTAACCTCATAAATGGACTAGGGGCATTGGAAATCCCAAATGGCATTACCATCCATTCAAACAAGCCTTCATTGGTCTTAAATGTTGTTTTCCATTGGTCTCCATCTCTGATCCTAATTTGGTGATAACCACTTTTCAAGTCTATTTTGGAGTAGTACTTGGCCCCTCCTAGACAATCCATCAAATCCTCTATTCTTGGTATTGGGAACCTATATCTTATTGTTATCATGTTGATAGTCGTAGAGTCTGTACACAACCTCCATGTACCTTCTTTCTTAGGAGCTAGCACTGTCAAGACTGCACATGGGCTTATACTCTTTCTAATGAACCCTTTCTCAAGTAACTCTTGGATCTATCTGGCAACTTTTGCATTTTATTTAGGGGTTAGTTTATAGGCTACCTTGTTAGGTAGGGTAGCACCTGGTATAAAGTCTATGCAATGCCTGATTTCTCTTAAAGGAGGTAGAGTATCTGTGGTACTATCTGCAACAATTCCCTTATACTTATCTAGTAGATCTTGAACCTCCTTAGGCCCAACTTTTCCTTTTTCCTCATGGCTCTTAGGCTACTTCTTAGGTTCATCCATAGTATTGACAACTATGGCAAAGTAGGGAGTATCCTTCTCCTTCAAATCCCTCATGAATTCTTTCTCATCTACTAGCATGACACTAGTCACAATATGTTTATCCTTACTGTCATCCGAGAGAGGGGTCATAGTAAAGTTCTCTGCATTTTTTGTGATGGTGTAGACATTCTTTCTACCCTCATGCCTCGCATCCAAATCATATTGCCAAGGCCTACCAAGTAACAAATGGAAAGAATCCATTTCTACCACATCACACAACTTTCTATCCTTATATTCACCAATTGAGAAGTCTACCCAAACTTGTTCACTAATCAAAACTTATTGTCCCTTATTCAACCAAGATACCTTATAGGGATAGGGATGAGGCAATCTTTGCAAGTTAAGCTTGGTGACCATCTCAATAGAAGCTATGTTATTTATGGACCTAGAATTTGGAATGACCTTACAAACTTTACCTTCTACCTTGCAGGTGGTTCTGAAAAGAGATCTCCTCTTAAGTGGTTCTTTGTTGATTGGTTCCTTCAAGAGAGCCTATTTTATCATCAAGAGCTCTCCTTGCTCTAGGTCTGCAGGTTTTGAAGTTGATGTGTGATAGGAGATCATGCTCTAACTATCTTCCTCTTGAATAAAATCTACTCTTCTTTCACCCCCTTGACCCTTCTCTCACTTTCTTCTCTGGACACCTAAAGGATTGATGTTCCACCTGGTTATAAGAGAAAAACCTATCGGTGAAAATACTAGGTCCTCTTCCCCCAAATCTTCCTCTTCCATTTGCTCTTCTCCCTCTAAAACTACCTCTGTTCCCTGATTATCCCTCATGTTCCTGACCTCTTTTTTCTCCTTGGGGTTTAAGGTATGATCCTCTACAATTGAACCTACCCTTACCTCTGAAGTTTGTACCCCTTCCTCTATTATGGTGTTCTCCTCGCCTCTTTTTCTTCTCCTCAATCCTAAGTGCCATTTGATAACACTTATGCACTGATTCGGGAATAAACAAATTGAGTTCATCTTGAATGTTGAACTTAAGGCCATTTATATACCTTTCTAGCTTTTGTGTCTCACTCTTCGGTATCTTTGCTTTGAGTGTCATTCTGTGGAACTCCTCGGTGTAAGCACTAACATCCAAATCCCTTTTCCTCAAATTTTGTAGTTTCTTATGTAGGATGATCTCATAATCTTTAGGGACAAATTGCTTCTTGAATTTTGACACATTTAGTGCCCCTACCCTAGTCGGCTTTGTAAAACTAGTTTGACCTTGGTTGACTTTTTTCTATGTGGCATTCTTGGATGGTTGATTAACCATTACGTAATGTTGTAGATTAGATAATATGAATAATGTGTGTACCTGTTATGGTGCTTTCACATCGATTCTTGTGTAAGTTTAATTGTTTCCCTAATTCTTGTTATAAATCTCGAGCTAACGCCTTCATTGAATATATATCTGTGTGTGTGTCTGTGTGCTTGCATGACTCATGGTTGTAGGAGATTGCAGGTACAGTACCGCCTAGGTGCGAGGTTCATCTCCATCAGGATTCGCAGGGTTGGGTATACCTCTTTCATCCTTAAAATTTGGATTAGGTGGTTGTAAAACCCTCGTCTTGCCTTAGCCATGATCAAGTGAGCGTCTTGTGTGGTCCGTCGGTTTCCCTCTTCGTTTGGGTTTGTGTGTCATGTATTTGGTTGGTTTTCTTGGTTTGCGTGTGGTAAAATGGAGTATTTTATCCTAAGTATTTAGTTTGAATTAATGTGTTCATTTACGCATTAGTAATTGAGGGATTTAAAATATATAGGTTTCCTTTATGTGATTAATCATTAATTAAAAAGATCGCTTTATTTATGTTTTTAGCGAGTTTAATTTAATGGTTAATTTTAAAATAACGAATTTAATTAGTTTATGCATTTTTAAAAAAAAGGGAAAGATTTAAAGTTATTTGAAATAGAAATAATTACGTCGAGAGGCGTTCTATAAAATGTCTAAAATGTCAGCACATCCGTGAAAAAAAAAGAAATGGTTGATATTTCGAACAGTTACATATGTGAAATCGAGAATGCGAAATGACAGGTACAAACTCAAAGTGGTGGACGGAAAAGGCAGTTACAGACACATGGCATTAATTGCATGTTATGCAGAATTTAAAACTCATCGAAGTCCAGAATGGGAAGAGTGAGCTCCACACTTATAAAACAAACAAATATTACCATGACATTTCTATTCAACAGGGATAGCTGATGCGGATTATAACAACAATAGCAGGTTTTCTTTTCAAATCTTCTCCAAACAACAAAATAATGTTTGTATAATTGCACTTTCTTTGCAAATCTAGAGTCATTGTAATTCATTTTGTAAGCAAATATATCAGTTTCAATTATTAATGTTACATTAGTGACTGTTAGTTAGGTTTGCAAGGAAATCGATTTGCATGGTAAAAACTCGGGTTTGGTAAGCCCTTCATTTTATCTTCCAATGAGGAATTCCATTGATGATAGAAGATTTCATTTTCTAAGAGTCCGTTTTAATATGAGAGCCCACAACACAAAGGTAAAATGTATTTCTTGTAGCCCTGAGTATTCTTGTATTCAGGATTTAAAGTCTAAGGGATAAATCATCATTGCTAAGGATATTTGTTTGCACTTTGCACAACCATTTCGATTTTGAGGTAAAATGTCATTCAATCCAAGTTTTAATATTTACATTCAAATTTATGTATATATCATTTACTTGAAAAGATAAAAGGAAAATGAAATTATAAAATTACATATTCAGATTGTTAGAATTTATGTTTGATTGGGTTTGCATTTTAATTTTGCTTCATAGTGTGTACCCAGATTTATCATTTCAAATTTAGATTTTTGGAATTTGATGTTGGTAATATGAGACATAAGTGGCTTTATGGATATAGGTATTTACATATCTACAAGCTTCACTATTTTGGGCTTAGGATTTGAGACTTTAAAATTTAGAAAAGAGGCTGGAAGATTGTGAGTTTTGAATTTAACATACAGATTGATAGAATGTACTCGGAATTTCAATACACGCTTCATATTGGGGTATGAAGATTCACTAAAGCATTTTGGAATGGAAGTTTTCTTGTGAGAAATGCATGCAGCCATTCTACTTTAGTGAATAAAGGTTGAGTAACGTTGTTGGCTCATTAGTAATGACCCATTACAAAGGGCCACAAATAACCAAAGAATTCTGCAAATCTAACTTTTATAGAAAAGTATTTTTCAATTAGATGCTTACCATTAATATATTTATTGTATTAAATTTATTTGCACATAGAAATTTTAAAAAAATCAATTGTTAATAAACTTATGTATTAATTTTTCACTCAAATAAAAAGGTTCAAGGTTCAACATTAATGTAATTTTAGCTTTCTTATTAAATTTGGTATCAACTTTAACATGAAAAGATTTTTAAGGATAATAAAATATAACATGGAAATTTTAGAAAAAGCAAGTTAATTCTCAAAATAATAGATGTTTCCATGTTTTGATTGAGTAAAGATCAAGAGTGTAGTAAAAATAGGAAATATATACAACTTAGTAAGTTTTACAAATAAATAAATAAATACAAAATTTAGTAAATTTTAGGAAAAAATTATGGTAATAGGTTGTAGTTATCCCATATTAATAGGGACTCATTACTATGAGTAATTTAGAAAGAATGAGTATTTTATTATAATTAACAAAAGAACAAGTTAATTCTCAAAAAATAGATGTTTCCATGTTTTGATTGAGTAAAGATCAAGAGTGTAGTAAAAATAGGAAATATATACAACTTAGTACGTTCTACAAATAAATAAATAAATACAAAATTTAGTAAGTTTTAGGAAATAATTATGGTAATAGGTTGTAGTTATCCCATATTAATAGGGACTCATTACTATGAGTAATTTAGAAAGAATGAGTATTTTATTATAATTAGCAAAAGATCAAGTTAATTCTCAAAATAATAGATGTTTCCATGTTTTGATTGAGTAAAGATCAAGAGTGTAGTAAAAATAGGAAATATATAAAACTTAGTATGTTCTACAAATAAATAAATAAATAAATAAATAAATAAATACAAAATTTAGTAAGTTTTAGGAAAAAATTATGGCAATGGGTTGTAGTTATTCCATATTAATAGGGACTCATTACTATGAGTAATTTAGAAAGAATGAGTATTTTATTATAATTAACAAAAGATCACAATGTAGTAAAAAAAGGAAAGATGTAGAACTTAGTATGTCTTAAAAAAAATGTTACCAAACTTAAATAAGTTATAGAAAAAAATTATGGTAACAATTTGTAGTGATCTATATTTATAGGACTCATTACTATGAATAATTTGGAAAGAAAAAGAGTTTGTTATTACAAGTTGGAATTACCCCCTATTTATAGGGAGTCATTACTATGACTAATTTTGAAAGAATAATATTTTTTTATAACAATTGATAGAAATGAAAAAAAATTATCTTTAAAATTGGATTTAATAATAGTAAAAAGAGTTCCCATTTCTTATTACCGTTAAAGATGTAATTGATAAGTGTTTTCATTATTAAAATCAATATAAATTATACATTAAAATTATTCAAATAAAATGATAAGAATAATAATATTTTAACTTAATAAGAAATATTAAACAATATGGGATATAATTAAAATAAATAAAAAATAGTTATAAATTCAATTTTTAAAAAATTAGTTATATCTTTTATAATATTATGTATTCCATTACTTTTTTCTCTTGATAAAGATAAATAAAAAATGGACAAATTTCTCGAAACTTTTATTATTGTATTTTAACTTGATGGAAAATTATAGATATTAAATGAAGAGGATAATGTTTTAGGTATAATTTTTATTACATCAATTTAATAGACATATTGACTCCTTAAACATAGATATTTAGGTTCATATAATTAAACTCCATACCCCTATCCCTAACCCTACCAATAATTCTAACCATAACTCTAAACTCTTAACTATAATCCAAACTTTAACCCTAACCCTAAGCCTATTTGTAATCCTAATTTAACCCTAACCCTAATGTAATTGAATCATAACCCTTCTTTTTAACCTAGATTAAAATATAATACTAACCCTAACTATAATTAAATGCTTACCATCATCAAACCCTAGCCTTGACAATATCTATAATCTATACCTAACTGAACCCTACCAATAACCTAATCTTATCATAATTGAAACCTAACAATAGCCTAACCCTAAGCTTAATTATAACCCTAGAATTAAGCTCTATCTAAAACTTCAACCCTAATCTAAACATAATTAAATACTAGCCCTAATCCTATTTTAAACCTAGCCCTAATGTAATTGAACGATAGCCCTAATTGACCTCTAATCCTAACCCTAAATAATAAAAAACCCTTTCAACAATTAAACACTAACTCTAATTAACTATAACCTTTAACCCAATTGTTCCCTAATATTAATTAAATTCTAGCCCAAACGTTAACCCTAATTATACTATAGTCATTGTAATTATAATTGTAAACCTAATCGTAACCCAAACCCTAAAAAATAACCCTAATCCTAACAATGATGTAAACCCTAACTATGATCATAATCCTAATCCTAAAGCCTATCTCAAACCATAACCCTAACCCTAAATCTAACCATAATCCTAAGCCCTAACCCTATCCATAATCCTAACAATAACCCTAAGCATGGTGTAAATCCTAACCAAAACCCTAACCCTAACCATGATGTAAACACTAACATTAATCCTAATGCTAACCCTTAACCCTAAGCCTAACAATGATGTAAACCATAACCCTATCTATAATCCTAACCTTAACCCTAACCCTAAACAAAACCATGACATAAACCATAACCTTTAGTGTACTCCTAACTATAACTCTAAACCATTACCCTAATCATAATCCTAACCCTAAATCTAACCTAACCTAATCATAACCCTAAACCCTAACCCTAAAAATAGGGAATGACTATACAACCCTTAGGATGCACCAAACATCTATTACAATGTATTAATAATATATGAAGGGTATTAATATCTTGCTACATCTTAAGGGTTGGGTAGCCATTTCCCTAAAAATAACCTTACAACTAACCCTAACCATGATGTCACCTTTACCCTATCCATAATCCTAACCATGATGTAAACCCTAATCCTAAACATGATGTATATCCTAATCCTAACAATAACTATAATTATAACCCTAAACGCAACTATAACCTAAGCACTAAACCCTAACCCAAGCATAATCCTAGCCCGACCCTTAATCCTAATCCTAACCACAACTCTAAACCCTAACCCTAACCCTAACCCTAACCCTAACCCTAACCTAACCCTAACCTTAAACCCTAACCCTAACAACAATCCTTAGTCCTAACCCTAAACCTAACTATAACCTAAGCACTAAACCCTAACCCAAGCATAATCCTATCCCGACCCTTAACCCTAATCCTAACCATAACTCTAAACCCTAACCCTAACCTAACCATAACCTTAAACCCTAACCCTAACCACAATCCTTAGTCCTAACCCTAAAACCTAATCCTAACCATAACCCTAACCCAAACCCTAATCCTAACCATAACCCATAACATGTCCCTTATCCTAAGAGTAAATCCTATTCATAATCCTTATCCTAACCCTAAACCCTAACCTTAACCCTATTCTTAATCTTAAAACCCTGATCCTAAACCTTACTCTAACCATGATGTTAATCATAACCCTAACCTGAACCCAACCCTAAACTTAACCCTCTAGCTATGATGTAAAACCTAACCTTAACCATTATCCTAACTATGACCCTAACCCTAATCCTAACCATAATCTTAAACCTAACCTTGACCCCAACCATGATGTAAACAATAAAATTAACTATAAACCCTAACCCTAACCCTAATCCTAATCCTAACCCTAACCCTAACCCTAATCCTAATCCTAATGCTAACCTAACCATAATCCTGAAAATTAACCCTAACAATAATCTTGCCCTAAACTTAACCCTAACCCAAATTAAACTTTAATCCAAATCTATTCCTAACCTTAATCTAGCCCAAACCCTAATCCTAATTGATCTAAATAATACTAATTTAACCCTAACCTAATTGATCTAAATAATACTAATTTAAACCCTAAACGTAATTGTAACCCTAACACTAAACCCTAACCATAAACTTAACCTTAACACTAAACCTTAACCTTAACTGCAATTGTAAACCCTAACCCTAACCATAATCTTGAACCAAAATCAAACCCTAACCTGGATGCTAACCCTAACCATAATGGTAACCCTAACCATGATATACACCCTAATCAAACCCTAACCCTATTCATAACCCTAACCATGATATAAACCTTAATCGTGATAACCTTAACCCTGATCCAAAATATAATCATAAACCAAATCCTAATCCTAACCATATCCCCAATTATAATTCTAACCCTAACCCTAAATGTAATTATGCTTACCGTAACCCTATATTTACTATATAAACCCTAAACATAATTGTAACCTTGACACTAAACCCTAACAATAAATTTAATCATAATAATAAACCATAACCATAACCCTAACCCTAACCATAAATGTAACTATAAGCATAAACCCTAACCCTTACCATAATCCTAAACACAAACTAAAACCTAACATTGATGGTAATCCTAACCATTATCATAACCCTAATCATAATCCCTAACCCTAATCATAAACCTAACCCAAACCATGATGTGAACCGTAACCCTAACCATAACATTAACCTTAACCCTAACACTAACCATAGCCATAATACTCCTAATTAAGTAATGTGTTATATTATCATTAAATAAACTTTAATAATCTTAGATTTTAGTATTTGCTTTGATCTTGCAACACATATATATTATAAAAATAGTCTAAATACATATATATAATTTCATATAACTCTATGTAATAATTTTATAATATTATAATATAATTTATTTTAATAAAAAGATACTATATAATTATATATTGATTTATTTTATGATTCCCATGTTGCGTCACACAATTGCCACTAGCATATATACCTTAAATTTTAATTTAATCTATATAAAATACACCGAGAGATATCCTTCTCGAGGTGCCTATTTTTAATGAAATTGCACCCTAGATTCAAATAGGTTCCTCTAGAAGGATATCTCTCAGTGTATTTTATATAGATTAAATTAAAATTTAAGGTATATATGCTAGTTTAATCTCTTTTGCATTTTTTTATATTAAATATAGTGTTATCAACAGAATTACAGCACGAGGAGGTTCCAAAATTAAGTCAACTCCGGAGGCATGCCTCACACGGAGAGTAAGTCACAAGAGCAGCCAAAAATGTAAATTACATAGTGAAGCAGCTATACAATAGCCTAAAAGGTATTAATGTAGCAGGTCTTCAAACTGATCAACCCAAGCTGTCCATCCGAGAGGTCCTTCCATCCAAGCGATGCTTTTATTAGCTTGGATTTGAGCAATCATTTTTATCTGATCATCAGTCGCATTCTTGTTTTTGGTAATTTCCTTGTGCAGCTTTTTCACCGTTTTATTGAAAAAAACCATATTGTTCATGTGGTTACGATAGTCGTAACCGTCTTTCATTTCAAACATGAACATAGTAGAGTGCCCCATCTTGAGGAATCTGATCAGTTTCTCCCTCTCGATCATCATCGTAATACAAACCTGCGAAGAGATTTTAATAAGGGTGAGTTTAAGGTATAACTCAGTAAGAGATCTAAGTGCACCTTGAAACCTTTCCTCATTTCTGCATTTCCATAGCTGCCATAAAATGTTAGCTGAAATAATGAACCATAGAATATTAGAATCATTTTTAAGTCCATGAATGTAACCTGTAATAATTTCAAAGATATCAATGTACTTGGGGTACGTAATTCCACATAATTCCCATACTTTCTTTGCAAAATTACATTCAAAGAATATATGTCTACAAGTTTTAGGTTTATTGCAGAAGGTACAACTATCATAATTCATCTGGTAATTGTTAATAGGTATTCTATTAATTAACAATAACCATCTAAAACATCTGATCTTGGGGTCAATGGAGGATTTCCAGATTCTTTTAAAAATTTTATTCCAGTCCTTCATCTCTAGGTCAGTATACCACACATTATTAACATGCTTAATAATACTAAGATTATTATTCAGGGAGTTGTAAACATTTTTGGCTTTAAGTTTAGTCAGAAGAGAACCATCAGTCCATTTGCTGTTAGTGAATCTATGAGAGTCAACGAGGCAGTTTGAAGGGATATTCAAGCAGGCTCTAGTAAGCATGGAGTATGTTTTTTTATGAGCGGCAGGAAGATTATATTTATATCTTAACTCATCCCAATTAATCAAGCCATCATTTTCAAAAAGGTCCATGAATGTGGAGATTCCCAAGTTATTCCATACTTTGGCCGAACAGCCTTGAGTCAAGGCAAGCGGCTTCCCTTGGAGATACAGATTCCACCAAATAGACCTCTCACCATGTAGAGAGTCGTCCGAATGGAATGCATTATCAGAAATGCAGTGTCTAGACAACTCCCAAGCTCTCCATAATGTTTTGAATACTGCAGAGCCATGCACAGCAGTAGGAAATTTACCAAAGATGATATCAGCAAATGGGAGATTTTTCCAAGTTTTAGCTTTTTTTGGGTAACCTCTCAAGATATTGTTCCTAACAAGTACTTTCCATGGTTCTTCTCCATCTACACAGTGAGAGATCCACTTGGTGGCAAGTGCAATACCTTGGAGTCTAAGGTCTTTTAGCCCAAGCCCTCCATATTTTTTATCAGTGCAGCACCAGTCCCATTTAACCATGTGGCACTTTTTATTTCCTTTACCGTCCAACCAAAGGAAGTTCCTTATAGCCTTCTGGATTTCTAAAATTTGATAGTTGTTGAACATCCAAGCAGAAGCGTAGTATATGTTGTATGAAGATAAAATCTTTTGACAGACTTGAAGTCTGCCAGCAAGTGACAGGAATCGGTTGAACCAGCTATTAAGCTTTTTTGTGATTTTGGTCTTAACCCATAACCACATATCCTTAATAGAGGGATCAACAGCAAAAGGGATGCCCAAGTATTTGGTTATGGTGGTTGGGCCACCCCACTGGAAGCCAAATTTCAACAACCACCCCGGAGGATGTTCATCCCAGCCAAGACAAATACATTTGGCCTGAGATAGTTTAGCACCCGAGATCAAGCAGAAGAGATCAAGTTTCTTAGTAAGACAATTAAAGTTATCATCTTCCATCTTAATGAATAAGCTAGTATCATCAGCGAATTGGCAGATAGACAGATCCTCATTGTTGGGAAGAGTGATACCTTTGATAGCCGGGGATAAAGTGTCGTCAGTAAGGATGTAGGTAAGAGCTTCAGAAGCAATTACAAATAGAGCAGGGGCAAGTGGACATCCCTGTCTAATAGATCGAGTTAGAGGAAAGGGCTCCGAAAGAGATCCATTAATATCAACTTGGGCCATAGCATCTTTAAGCAAAAGTTTGATATACTTACAGTATAGGTTAGGGAGACCAAAGGCCTTGAGCATAGTATCAATAAAGCTCCATTCTATTCTATCATAGGCTTTCTCAAAATCCAAGAGAAGGGTAGCAGCGTTTTGGTTGGAGGTCTTAGCCCAGTTCATTGCTTCCCAACTGGTTATAAGATTTTCCAGTATGTATCTACCTTTAATAAAACCAGTCTGGGTAGGGCTCACAAACTTAGGCAGGATACCTTCTAATCTACAAGCAAGAATTTTGGCCAAAATTTTATATGATACATTCAGAAGCATAATTGGTCTCCAGTTTTTGATATTAGTTTTGTCTCCCTCTTTAGGGATTAATTTGATAATACCCCTGTTTATCATGTTGCCGAGAGAGCCTTTATCAAAAGCTTCATTATACAGGTCAAGGAGATCGGAGCTTATCCAATCAATGTTAGCTTGATAAAACTCAGCTGGGATACCATCAGGCCTAGGAGATTTTTCCTTTTTAAGAGTATTGATAGCATTAACAATCTCTTGTTTAGTTATGCTTTGTCCCAAAGAATCGGAATCGGACTGGGTTATCTTATTAGGTATAATGGTTCTAATTTGTTTTCTGAGCTCAGCGGATTCCATAGTGTCCTCAGAAGTAAACAGATTACAGTAGTATTTGGAGAAGGCGGCCTTTATCTCCTCAGGGTCCACTAGCTCAATGTTCTCCACAGAGATGCTTGAGATAGTTTCATTCGTATGTTTTTGCTTAAGATAGTTAAAAAAGAATTTTGTACCTTTATCACCGAATTGAAGCCAGTGAGCCCTGCATCTGATCTTGACACCATTAACAAGTTTTTGTTGATGTAATCTAAGGTTGTCCCTAGCTCTAGATACCATAGGTAATAGATTTTGATTAGTCGGGTTGCTCTGCATACTAGCTTCAGCAGAGCAAAGCTTATCCGAGAGGGATTTCTCAATATATCTATAATCCTTGGCCTTCTTTTGGCCAATCGTTTGAAGTAAGGCTTTCCAAGCAAGAAGATTCTTTTGCCATCTATCACAGTAGGAAAGGGAAGGATAACTATTCTTATTAAAGGAGCTTATAAGTTGAATGGCTATCAATATGTCTTCATCTTTTAGCAAAGAGGTATTAAGAATATATCTAGATTTGCCAACCAGAGGTGCTTGTGGAACACAAGATAGTTTGATACAAGCAGAAATAGGATGGTGGTCTGATAGGGCCGTAGGGTGAACAGATACAGCATTGCCATTTTTGTTAGGTATGAAGGAGAAACTGTTCGAGTGAGCATAGAATCTATCAAGTCTGGCATAGATACGGGAGGAGGCTTGTTGAAAGTTACACCAGGTATACTTCAAATTAGTATTGGTATTGTCAATGTTTTTCAGAGGGTCAAACAGTTTTTTTCCTTGGATCATATTATTCCAAGGCATAACTTCAGCAGGTTTCCAGTTAAATGGTCTGCCTCCAGATTTGTCTTTTTGAGACTCAACCATGTTAAAGTCTCCTCCCAATATCCATGGGATGTCTGGAAGGGATGATATCCATAACCAAAGTTCAGCTCTCTCCTGAGGTTCATTGGGAGCGTAAATGGAGCAGACTCCAAATGTAACATTATTGATACAGATAGATGCCCATACAACACTATTGCATGGGGATCTACCTTTATCAACAATGTGTTTGGACCATTTAGGATTAATAAGTAGCGCAGTGCCTCCCTTTCCTTTGGAGTGTGCAGAACATAATTTAATTGAATCTTTCCAGATGAATTCAAGATTAAGATCTAAAATAAAATCAACAGCTTTAATTTCTTGCAACATAATAAAGTCTTTGTTGCTAATAGTGTCCAGAAAACACTTAGCAATGTATTTCCTGTTCGGGGACTCAAGGCCCCTTACATTCCATGAGATAAAATTCATTCTAATCTGTTGTCAGTAGGGATGCAAGTAAGGTCCATAGATCCACCTGTATTGGTGGTATTGTATTGTGCAGATCCTTCTTCACTCATGGGCCCAACAGGGCTTTTGTTTTTGGACCCAGGAGGTCTACCCCGACGCTTAGACTTGGGGAAATCTTTTTGCCAATCTAAATCTTCAGCTTCCGCATTAGGAATTTTAGATTGGTCATTTCCTCTGCCAGGTCCAACCGTAGGAGTAGAGTAAAATTGATCATCTGTGTGCTTGGGAGGGATAGATATCAAGTTACCATTATTTGCTGGTACAATTTCCAAATAGTACCCTTCCTCAATTTCTTTGAAAGTCTTAATTTTGGCCGCAATGGGGGAGGTATCTATTGAGGTAAGAGGAGCAGTAGGTGTAGAGGTCACCGGTGGAGTATTGGATTTATTAATTTTATCACTAAGGGCATCAGAGATGTCAGTTTTCCTTCTTCTTTTTTTATCCGATTTCCTTTTAACAACTTGAAAACCATCTGTCATGTTAACATCTAGTTGGGGTTTGGTCGCAATGGTATTGTCGTGATTTTTATTGTTAGTTGCAGGTTGGGCAGACAACACTGTAGAGATTTCATTGTTTTTATTAGTAGGAACAGAGTTGTTCAATTTACCAGTATCAACAGATTTAGGGTTTGAGTTAGTCTCATTTTTCCTTTTGATGATGGGGCAGTCGCGACGAAGGTGTCCCTCCTTCTTACAAAGAAAACAAGCATTTAGTCCCCCTAAAATCTCCAGAGGACAAGAGATTACATCCCCTGAAATGTTTATTTCAAGAGCTGGAGGGATTTCAATGCCCGGCTTAATCGACACTAGCACTCTAGCATCCATGTGTGGAACCAATTGAGAGGAATCATCAAACCTAATGACCTTGCCGAGTGGCTCCAACAACTGTATAATGAATCGCCAAAGATATGGGGGCAGATTTTTAACAATGATCCACCTTGGTGCAGACAAGGCCAGCACCTCTTCATGTATAGCCTCTGGAGACCAAGCTAAGGCTCGAAAGGATGTATTACCTACATTCCAATACTGCCTTTTGAGGACAGCCTCCTGGGCTTCTGCAGATTTAAAAAAGATGACAAATAGACCCTTCTGCAATTGACAACAGAAAGAGATGCTATACCCTAATTTCAAATTCCAATAGTTATAAAACCAATCATCCAAAAATTTTCTTGCAGGGCTTCGTTCAACATCAACAGCAACGAAAAAAATTGCAAAGTTCTTTAACCTACCCTTTTCTTTCTCTATTTCATCTAACATTTCAGGGTTAGGGGAGATGGAAAAAGGCCTCAAACCACCCATAGATCTCTTACCTGGTTCGGTCTCTTCATGTTGAGGAGAAGCACTAAACCTAGCGGCAGCAGCAATAGAGGAATTCACCACCGCCTCGGAGAAGGTTTTCGTGACTGACTGAGCATTGTTTTTTTCGGTTTCGGTAGTGTTAGGCTTAAACGCAGAGGTAGTGTTAGATGCATTAATGGGTTTCACTGCGGGCGGCACGGCTTCTGCCGGAGGTAATAATGGCGGAGCGGACATTATGAGTTAACTATAAATGCAGTAAGGAACGCACACACCTGGAACATTGGGAGGAGTGACTGTCGAGCGAGGGTCGCCACGTCGGATGCCAGATCTCAACCAAACGCCCTCTTTTGCATTTTGGAAAAAAAAGGTTAATTTTACTTATTTAAGAAAATCAATTTTTATTAGAAAAGCAATTTTAATTTATATGTATATTTGATATAGTGTGAAAGATTGATTTTGGGAATTAATTTAATTAAAATATTTTATCCTCGGCAATATTGTGAAATATAAATGTGAGCTTAGTTAATCTTGAGAAAATTAAAATTAAATAAGAGAGAAACATTTTAACTTTTATTAGAAAAGCAAGTTAGATTATTTGAATAGTTTAAAAAGAATGATTATTTTTATTTTTATTTCTTTTTATTCAAAAAGTGTTTAAATTTGAAATTAGAAAATTAGGTCAAAATTTCATTCTCTTAACCTAGGTTGGAAAAACATTTTGGGGGTTGTTGATTTTCTTTTGGGGAAAAAAAAAGGATATTTTTTTTGGATGGAGAAAATTTGGGGATTTTGGGAAAGGAAGATTTCCACAGCTGCAGGTTGGACTCTCCGTCGGATCTTGCCAGGAATGCGAAGAGAGGTAGGATTCTTTATTTTGTTTCCTTTGTTGAAAGAAAAATAAATAAATAAAAGAATGAAATAAAAATTTTGGTTGCTTTCCTTTGAAGAAATTTTTGGATTGAAATGGGGTTTGGGTTTTGAATCTATGTATTTTAGTTTCAAGTGTGGGAATTGGGTGGATTCATTGCTTGGAAATGATCTCCATTATGCACAAGATTTGCTTGTTGGGTCTAGTTTTTTTTTTCAACAAGTATGTGTTTTGGAAAAACAATAATATTCTGGAAAAATCTTCAAAATGGTGTTTATTTTTGAAATTCTGGAAAATATTATTGTTTTGGTTTGTTTTTATTTTATTTGGGGCTTCCTGGTGTTTTCAAATGAAATAAATTTCTGGTTGCTTTCCTTTGAAGAAATTTCTGGATTGAAATGGGGTTTGGGTTTTGAATCTATGTATTTTAGTTTCAAGTGTGGGAATTGGGTGGATTCATTGTTTGGGGAATGATCTCCATTATGCACAAGATTTGCTTGTCGGGTTTAGTTTTTTTTTCCATCAAGTATATGTTTTGGAAAAACAATAATATTCTGGAAAAATCTTCAAAATGGTGTTTATTTTTGAAATTCTGAAAAATATTATTGTTTTAGTTTGCTTTTATTTTATTTGGGGCTTCCAGGTGTTTTCTATTTTGTTTTTGTTTTTTTAAAAATAGTTTGTTTATGCTGATCTTTTGCTATTCTGAAAAATATCCCCATTTTGTTCTCAAAAAAATTTTGAGTATATATATATATATATATATATTACTGCTGGTCTGTGTACCCAGCAGTTGAGGTTTTAGTTTTATTTGTTTTTGAAATGTTATTAAAGCTCAAAAAAAGAAATATATATATAAACATATATACATTACTGCTGGTCTATGTATCCAATAGCTGGGGTTTTAGTTTTGTTTTTGTTTTTGAAATGTTATTAAAACTCAAAAAAAAAGAAATATATATATATATATATATATATATATATATATATATATATATATATATATATATATTACTGTTGGTTTGTGTACCCAACAACTGAGGTTTTAGTTTTATTTGTTTTTGAAATGTTATTAAAACTATATATATATACATTATTGCTGGTATATACATTACTGCTGGTCTGTGTACCCAGCAGCTGGGGTTTTAGTTTAATTAATTATTAATTATTAATAATATATATTTATTAATGAAGATTAATCTACATATTAATTAATAATTAATTTAAAATTCGAGCATTATTAAATTATTATTAATATATATTTTATTAATGAAGATTAATATATATATTAATTAATATTTAATTTTGGTATCAGTATTAATGGGAAAGTATCTTTTTGGGAAAAAGAGATTATTATTTTGATCGAAAAATTGTTGAAGTAAAATATATTTATTAATTGATAATTTTTAAATAATATTTTATCTAGGAACATATTATAGAGAAATTGAAAAGTAAAAATAAAATGAATGAGATATTTATCATTGGATATTTTAGAAACATAGCTCATTTAGAAAACTTGATCGACATTTAAATGTTTAAATCAATATGAGAAAAGATTGTATTTTCCGGTTATTGCTTGTGCAAGGTTTAATTTTTGCTTTCGCTTTTGTTTAAAGTAATGACAAGTTCCTTGATATGTTTGTTTGGACCTTGTCATCTGGTTGTTTTGTGTTTAGCCATAAGTGGTCAAGTCCCCAGGTTAGAGTACCGCCAGACAAGAGACCTTTGTAGTTCTTTTAATATGCTCAGTTGGATCCGTTTCTATGTAGGGATCTTTTAGGAATTATTGACCGAAGTGGTCATTTGTATATTGTTGTGCTTGCCTAAAAGGGCAAGAATGTAAATGACGTGAACCCTATGTAACTATAACTTAATTAATTACCAGAGGGGTCTTGCAGTTGAGCAGACCCGGAGATGTAGCCCTCTAGGGGTGAACTCTAAGATCATTTCTGTGTTATGTGATGTTTTTGTCTCTCATGTTTCATGGATAGTGCTAGCATGTATGGATGATAATTGGATAGAATATATAAGTGGGTTAGATGAGAATTATCGTAATGCATGTATGTAGTCGTCTTTTAAATGCAATAAATGGATCATGAAGGAATGTAATCAATTTCAGTTAATGATGATACAATTAAGTATGCATGAAAGAACTCATTAGTTATGATGAAATTATAGTACATTTTGGAACAAGATGCATGGCATGTGTTAATGTAAACTTGAACGCAATGAATGGATAACAATTATTGGATGAACTCGTCATATTATCTAAATTGTAATTCTAATGGATGAACTTCATTTAGTTATTTACATTTTTTAACCTCAATAAATGAACTTCATCTTATTAGCTATAATTTAACTATAATGGATGTACTCATCAAGTTATCTATATTTTAACCCTAATGGATGAACCTCATTATGCTACTTACATTATAACCTTAATAAATGTACTCCATCTTAATAGCTATAATTGAACTAAAATGGGTGAACTCATTAGTTATTTATATTTTAATCTTAATAAACGAACTTCATCATATTAACCTTATTTTAACTACAATGGGTGAACTCAATAAGTTATCTATATTTTAACCCTAATGGATGAACCTCATTATGCTACTTACATTATAACCTTAATAAATGTACTCCATCTTAATAGCTATAATTGAACTAAAATGGGTGAACTCATTAGTTATTTATATTTTAATCTTAATAAACGAACTTCATCATATTGACCTTATTTTAACTACAATGGGTGAACTCAATAAGCTATCTATATTTTAACCCTAATGGATGAACTTCATTATGTTATTTACATTTTATCCTTAATAAATGATCTTCATCTTATTAGCTATATTTTAACTATAATGGATGAATTCATTTGGTTATTTACATTTTAACCTTAATAAATGAACTTCATCTTATTAGTTATATTTTAACTAGATTGGAAGAACTCATCAAGATAACTACATTTCAACCTTAATGGATGAATTCATATGTTATCTATGCTTTAACTTCAAAGGGGTAGATATCCTCTTGTTAGCCTCATCTTCAACCATAATAGATGAATGCTTCCTAATTTCTACAATGTTGATTCACCGAACAAATTATATCCATGTTTCAAGTAATAACATGTAATTAAGATATCCTGCTTAATTGGATCAAATGTCGCGAGTTGAGTTAGGTGTTAAGTTACATAATCACATTGGGAAACTCCTTAGGTTCGTTTAGTCTTCCGTTGTGTTATCTAAGCTTTAGATAACTCCAATGTATCTTAATGTTGTGTCTTATTATATAAAAAATAATAATTTATACTCCATTGGTGCATTTTAGCTCTATCCCTTCGGGGTTTCTTGGCGGGGCATTACACTTGGTATCAGAGCCTAGGTTGCAACACTGGGATCTATGGTTTCGCTTGTGCCCTTAGTTGGTGTGTGGTGTATCGACCTTATGTGTATTCTTGTCTTCCTTTTTGTAGGTGTGTGATTGAGCAGACCTTAACTTGTGTGTAACATGTGTGTTCACATGGTGTTTTCACCTTCTTGGTGTGGGTTCTTTGGAGTGATTGTATGTGCTTTGTTACTTATCAATGTCTTGGTCTACGATTACTCATATTCTGAAGGAGAGTTGTATGTACCTATGTTCTTGATTTGCTTTACCCCTTTTTACTAATCCATTTGGGTTGGTTGGAGTTGTCTTGAATCTAACAGTACAAAATGTGCTTGTTTATGGTTATGATCTAGCTTAGTGTTGTTCGCTTCAAGGACTAGTGTGGTAGATATTGAATGCTCATTCTGTAATAAATTGAATGATTATGACCCTTCCTCCCCTCTCTCTCAAGAAACTTAAAATGTTTTGATATGGGTAATTATCTCTTATTTGAGTTTTCTTATTACAAGAGAAAGGTTGCAATTTCTCGAGCCCTTGTGTGAGCCTTATAACGCTTAAGTGTTTTTAGATTATAAGAGGGCTTTGGTTTGAAAGTTAATATTGGTTATTGAGAGAAGATTGTATGTTTATATTAAGGATTCTCCATGTGCTTTGTAGGAGTAATATAATTAAATTCCATCTTAAGTAAGGTGCATTAATATGCGCATAGTTGATTTTGTGAAATTGCTTTGTTGTAAAAGAAGTATCAAAAGAGAATATGTTATAGTAGCTTCAAGAGTGTATTAATGTGTTCCATGAAAGATTGTTTTATGTGCTTCTTTAAACCAGTTTGATTTAGGACCTATTTTAGCAATGCTCCATTCAACTTACCTTTGGATATAGATAATTGCCTTATTGTGTTTAGAAAGTGTGAATGAAAGACTTGTTTGATGTGTATGCATTAATGTGTGTTATTTAGTTGATAGCTCCTCATTTACCTTCTTGTCGTTAGTTGATTTTCAATGATAGGTTGTAGATTTTGATGTATTATTGTATTGAATTAAGAATAGTGAGTGTTCTCAAGAGGTCTTGTATTACCGAAAGATTGTCTATCTTGATTTCTTGTTCGAAAAACTAGAACATTTAGTTGCAACCATAATGATTGGAAATGTCATGATTAGGCTGTTTGGCATCCTCCTAAAATGGTAGCAAAATGAAAACCATACAATTAAAATGATAGACATAGTGATAAATTTTAGTATATCGTGTGATCTTGTTAATCTTGTGCCTTTGTAGGAAATAGTTTGATTATCAAACTCTCTTTCCCTTTTCTTGCCTCAATCATAAGATTTTAGAAAAGCCACTAAGGATGCATTGATCTAAAAGAAATTTATTTTATAATGCATATGAAATTGTATGTTTGCTTTTGGCTTCTAATTGAAAGAGGAAAGTTTTTCGCTTTGGAAGAGAAAATTGCATAGTTAGTAATGTGAATGAAAATGCTTAGTGGAAATTGAGAAGGATATCGGAATGACATTATTTCCTTATGTAATTTTGAATTGTTAAGAATTTCAGTACGTGTATCTAGAGTAAACTTTATTTAGTGATTCATGTGAAAGGCATAATTAAAACCCTCCTTGAGTAGATGATAACACATTGAAAACTACTCCCTGTAAATGTGACTAAGCTAGTAGTGGTGCTATTATTTGTGTGTTGTAAGAAAACCCGTACTTTCTATGTGTGCCCATGGGATGGTGAAGTAATCAATCATGGGGGATATGTTTGCTTATGAGTATGGGAAACCATACTATTTATGTGATTTTGCATATTTGTTCCCTTATTGAGTGCGAACCCACAGGTTGTTGATAAGTCAGTATGTGAAGGGGTAGTATTAGAAGTCACCATTCCTTGAATAGTATGGAACGACATACGAGTAATGTCAATGCGAAGTGACTTTAACTTCCCTATTTCGAGGAAAAATATAGTTATATAATGAAACTATATTATAGGTGTACTCAATACTTTCCCTTGTGATGAACCGATTTATGAGGTTCATGTGTGCCAGCCTATTACTATCCTTTATTTGAGCATAATTGTTGATAGTTCTTGAGCATAACAATCAGTTTTATTGGAGCATCTTTTGCCTTGTCTTCATGAGAGGCATGTTATTTTTCACAAGGACTGCCAATTGACTAGTGTTGGTAGACTTGTGGGTAGACCTTAACCATGTATACCTCTGGCTTACGGTGAGTATCCTGAGAGGTACATCACTATGTGGGGTGTGACCTACGCGTGCCCTTATCCGCGAGGTACACTGCCATGCGGGATACGTCCATTGCGTGCCCTTTTCCGCTTGGAGTATTGCCATGCCGTGCTGAGACACAATGCGGGATGTAGTAGATATTGCCATGCAACCTACTGATAGGTTTAGGGTAGAGCCATGTCGCATGACGACTTGATGCAGGGTGATGTCGAGGTGCACACCGCCATGCCATGTGGATGTGTGACTAGGCCACACCACATGATGAGCTACTGCGATAGCTAAATGATTGTTCCTTCCTTCCTCATTTTTGGCTAGATGCTAGTCACATAGTGATGTTATGTGCACTTATGATATTTTTAATTATTATTTCCTTGCGGGCCAGCAATTTATTTTATTTTGACCTTGAAGGTTTAGCCACGATCTTGCAATCTTGTTCTTCCTTGATTTGATGTTGCAATTCCGGAATTATTTTCTTGCCTTACTGTTGGAATTGACAATTATTATCTTTATTCTTTTGTACTTTGGTGGCTAAACTGGTTTATCCTTATTGTTTTCATATGTTGGTCTTGTATTGCAATGTGAATTCCTCTCCAAGAATGTAGGAGATGGGCTTGGATGAGTGTATATGAGGAAGTAGACATAGGGAACCTTGAGGATGGGGGTATGTGAGGCTATGAGATAGCTAGGATCCACTACCTACCTATGAGTGGTGACTATCTCTTGGAGGCTAAACACCTTACGCAACAAGGGATGTTCACGAGGGACTTGTATGGAAGGTAGCACCACTATGGTGTGCCCTAGCACCATCAAGCCCTTGAGTGAGATGTTGGATATTTATGATCATGTTATTTGTTCTGAGATCATGCATAGAGATGTTGATCATGCATGTTATCCTTGACCGAGCATTGGACATTCTCACATGTGGCCTTTTGTGTTGTGTCATCCAGTTATGTGGATGGTTATTGTTCACTCTATTTCCCCCCAGTTTAAGTTCTTTTCGGTGAGCCCAGTTGTGATTACCTTTTGCCAGCAAGGCAGAGCGCGTAGGACACTTGGTGGCATGACGTTGCTCCCTCGGTTCATCTTTGGCATCCAGTTTTTGAAGCAGTGCGGAGGTGAAAAATGGCAATGCATGTTGATTGTTCCTTTTGGCAGGCCCACTCGTTAGCATAGTATGCAAGCAGTTTCTTACGGCTGTGCCCTTTTCTGCAGTCCGTTCGCGGCTGACAAAATCTTTTTCAGTTCTTGGTAACCTCCAGTCCGTTGCGGGTGAAAAGTTGAGTTTCAGGGTTTGTTTTGTTGGGTGTGGCCTCCGTAGTGACATGCCATGTTTTTCATTCAAAGGGGGTTGTGTCATTTTAGCGTTTTGGGAAGCTGTTTTTTTAGGGGCGGTGACCTATTTAAATGCGGTGTTCTTTTTCGCCAAAGAAGAGGGGGTTTTTTCAAAGCATAAAGAAAAGAACAGTCTAGTTTGCTAAGTAGGAGTTTTCTTTTGTTTCCAGCCTTAAAGAACTATTTTGGTCTTGCTATAAGAAGATTATTCAAATTTTGCCTACGGCCTTTATGATGTCTCTTTGGCCTACTATTAATAGTGTTCTCTATGCTATTGTTGCTGAAAATTCTGATAACTTTGGGAATATTTTATCCAAGACTTCACTGATTAAACTATGTTTTTTGTACTTGTTATCTGATGAATGCGTGATGAATATTTCCATATTTTTTCAAGTAAATCTGGTCGTAACTTTTGATTATGTTCTAGATCCGAACTTGTAGATTGTTGAATGGACTTCTAGAAGTTATATGTTTCTTAATTTCTGTGAGTTCATTATCTCTTAATAGTATGGCGTATTGCCCCAGTAGTTTAGTGTTACTTTTAAAAAGTATATGTTTCCTTTCCCTTTCCTCAAAACCCAAGGAAGAGTCGGCTTCTCAATCCCAGAGGTCATTCAGTGGTCCCCGCGCAATTTGGTCCCCCAACACTGAATTTCCCATAAGGCTGTTTGTCCCCAAAGCAAAATTTAGAGTCAATAGTTCTTTTTCTGGCATGCCCGGTGGGACCATTATTTTAAAAAACCACATCCCAGCTAGTTTATGAGTCATAGGCCTGTCACCAGGAGTCAAACAGTCCTACATCCTCATCTTCTTTTTCCTCCATTAGTGACTGTCCATTCCGCCTCAGTTTCACCTCCACAGGGTCTCCCCACTATCATACACACTGCAATGGCACAAGTTCCTCCCTGAAATTTCATGACATGGGACAATGGTAGCCCTCTCATTCCTCCAGTTCCACCCATAGTTTGGGGAGCTATCCTGACAGCCGCGTTAAAAGTCATTCACAAATTCATGGGAGAGTGTCATAAAACCCCTGGAGAACATCTGTAGGATGTGGCTACTATTTGTACTGTACATGGCATCACCGAGCAGAATGTGGCTTTGTGGTTGCTCGTAGCCTCTTTCAAAGTAAAAGCTCTGGATTGGTTTAGATCTCTAGACCCTAGTACTATAGGGGACTAGGATCAGTTGGGAGACTGCTTCTTTCAGAGATTCTCAGACAAAGCTGATAGATCATCCCTAATGCACCAACTCATTATGATCAAAAGAGCTCCTATAGAGGCATTAACTAGTTTCAACCTGAGATTCCAGCGAACCTGGCAAAGGATACCATTGTCCACCCACCCCCCAACAGATATGGCTTTCATATTTTATCTAAAATCTTTCAATTCTAACATATCAGTAATGATTTAATCCTTAGGGGGTAACACTCTTCCGCAAGCTTTTGACTTAGCGATTCAGGCTGAAAATAACCTTATCGATGCTGGAAAGCTCGTACCTCACCTTACAATGCTAGTGTTCCCTGAAATATCTACCCAAGTAATAGAGGAAGCCGCCCCGAGCACCTCTGCTCCACAATCTATGTACTCATTCCCCACTCCTCAAGCTACTCCCCAAACCGCCTCTCTGGCTATGGAGGTCAATGATATGAAAAATCCCTTAAGATCCTTCTCTAATGAAATTGTCAACCTAAAAAGGGCCCAGGTCTCTCCTACCAAGCCTCCTTTGCAGCAAAACTTCTAAGGAAACCGACCTCCCTATCAACATCCTAATTATTAGGCTGAGAAAAATCCCCCACCGAATGGCCAAATAGGCCCCGTCCCTAATCCATTGCAGGCCATCCACCCAAACGGTGGTAGAGAATTGACTGTAGGTCAAAATAATTTGGCGAACAATACCAATTCTTGGTGTTTTCCATGCAACAATGCTCATGCCCCGAGGAATTTCCCAAGGGGGAATTTACAACAAAAGGTCGCAGAATAAAGGAACTCAGGTATAATACCAGATGAATACACGTATACATCCCCAGGGATGGATAATGCAGCTTTTGTTGCTCAGATGCAAGGAATGTCATTACAACAAGAAGCGAAAATCGCCCCTGATCAAGAGCTTTTTTCATGAATGGAGGATGACGATACAGTGCTAACTATTGATGGAGGAACTTTGAAAGATGGAGCCCCTATGGTGCATTCAAACTACAACCTTCGCTCTAAAAGGCATTTGATTGGGGAGGATGCCAGCAATATAAGGTCAGTACCAGTGAATAGGCCCCTGAAACCACCAGTAATTGGTTTTGCCTATCCCAGGAAGGAGTTCATCCCTTACAAACCGAAAGAGCCTAAGGTTTTCATGTCCCCAGTGCTGGATGTAGTAGAGCAATTGAAGAAAGCTCTAGCTCATGTCTCTCTCTAGGACCTCCTGAGTATCCCAGAACAGAAAAGCTGGCTAAGGGAGGCATTGTCCCATGATCAAAAGGATACAGGCGAATGGAATGGATCACACCCAGCAGTTAGCAAGGCACGTCCCCCTACTGCTTTAATGAATGAAGGATCACCCTCCACTACACAAGGAGAAGGTAAACCTAAGCTGAATCCTTTCTACCTTACCCTTATAGTTGGAAATAAACTTTTGCATTACTCCATGATAGATTCTGGTGCTAGTACCATGGTCATGCCTAAGCAAATTGCTGAAGTATTAAACATTAAGTATGACCCTTTAAGTAAGGGGGTAATGTAGCTCGATGGGAATAAAGTCCAGATGATAGGTCTCATCAAAAGCCTCCCTTTGAATTTATTTGCATGTCCAAGTATAACAGTATCTCAAGAAGTAGTGGTCATCAATATCCCTCCCATCTTCGGGCTCTGTCTGTCCTGAGACTTCACTACTAAAATAGGAGATTATATGTCCTTGGATTGGTTCCACCTAATTCTCTGTACCTAGCATGGTGCTAAGATGAAGATCCTTTTAGAACCCCTTCACGCCGAACATATAGCAGACCAAGCCTTGATCAATTTCAAGCCTACTCACACCTCTATAACCCATGATGAGCGAAAGGTGGTGGAACTTTTAGAAGATGAAGAATTAACCGGGGAAATCCCACCTAAACAAGAAGCTTTCCTAAATGAGTTCATAGACTCTGACCCCTTCTCTAATTACCATGCCACCACACTAGTACATTCGGGTCAAAATTTTGATGGCAAATCGTCGTCATTCTGACGCAATTTCGTCGCACTACCGACAAAAATAGCCATCGAAAACTTTTTGTCGGAAGTTCCGACTATCCTTGTGGTCATTGCAATTCTGACATCAGCTCCAACCTTTCCGACGGCTGCCATGGATGCTCATACCCAGAAAGAATACCGTCGCGATCTCGGCCTACCATCGGAATTCCGACATCAAAGGGTAAAATTTTTGATAGAGGAGTGTTGTCGGATGCATAGCATCCTCGTTGGAACTCTCCTAGAGGCCGTCGTAATTTTAACCCTTTTGTGTTGGAATTACAATGGCCTCCAGGAGAGTTTCGATGAGGATGTTGTGCATCTGATGGCACTCCTCTGTCGGAATTTTTACCCTTTGATGTCAGAATTCCGATGGTAGGCCGATTTTTCAGAAATTTTTTTTTTATAGAAAAAGATTGACATTGGTATCTCTCTTCTATCTCTCTTCTCTATCCCTCTCTACTATCTCTCTTCTCTATCCCTCTCTACTATCTCTCTTCTCTCTCCCCTCTCTAGGTCTCTTTCTCCATCCCTCTCTTCTTCTCTCCCTCTCTACTTCTCTTTCTCTACCCTCTCCAAGTCATTATCTCTTCCTCTCACCCTCTCTCTCTCTCTCACCTCTATAGGTCTCACCTTCCATTCCTCCATCTTTACCCATGTTGTCAAGTTGCAAGATATTTCCCAAAGTACTTGGTTGCTAGGGTTGATTTGCTTAAGTGTTGGAGTCAGAGTTAGATGAGACCTGCATGATTAAGCTGTATTAAGTGATCAAGTCACCAAGATCTCAATTGTAAACATGACTAGGTTGTAGGGTTTTATGGTAGCATAGGTCAAGATTGAGGTATGGTGGCCTTATAATTCATGAGTTGAAGTTTGAGTTTAACATTTTGGAGGTAATTTTCTTAGACTATTCAATGCCCATTCTAACTAAGGTCAACCAAAATTCAAGATAAACCTATGGTAAAGATGAGGATCTCAAGTTCATTGGTAGAGGACTCCACTTTTGATGGGAGAAAACCCTAGTATTCAGTTTGGTAAGCTTTAGTCGAAGGTGCAGTATGATAGCTACGTAGAAGGAGAACCATGACATGTTGCAAAATTAGAAGGGAAATTCTAACAAAGAGTAGCTACGTGTCTGGAACATTCAAAGCATTTCATGTCTGGGCTAGCTATCTTCTTTACTCTAGTCTAGGATTTCACATTTTTGAGAAAGCATGATTTGTATGGATGGTTTGTTTGTTTCAAATGAAGTATAGTCCAGCCTCCACCAAAATAACAATGACAGTAAGGACTAGTAGAGTAGTCTGTTAGAAGGTCTAGACATTGATAATAGTGTCTAGGTTTTCCCCAATTCTTGAATAGCATTAATAGATAATCATAAGTATAGCAAGGAATAGATTACTTAGAGCTTGTAATGAAGAAGGGTTTTGAATTAAAAAGACAATGATAAGATTTTTTTACGGTTCAAAACACAAAGACAATCACAACAGAAAATTACAAGTTATAGGGTTACATTGAGTAGGTTTGATTGATTATTGAAGAATATATTGTGTTTCTCTATCAATAAATAAGAGGTCTCAAGAAGCTAAAGATAATGAAAACTAATTGATGGGCAACCTTTTGACTATCAAGAAGTGATTGCCTCAGATGAAAGTAGTGATAAATGTCACTATCAACAAAAGAACAACCAATAAATGATAAATTTGCAGTGAGATCATAGTGCCTAAATCAGTCTAAAAGCTTATAAGGATCAGAACCAAGCCATATAAGCTTCAAGAACAATTTGAGAGCATCAAAGACATCTATGAGACATTAGAAATTGTCAAATCAATGACACATAGCAGCCTCATTACAGTCTTATGTTGTATTAAATAGCAAAAACCAAGTCTAAGATAGTGTTAGAAGGTGTGTGAGAGTCTTCAACATGGATAATTGATAGGTATAACACTAAGAGCAGCAATATATGAGATTTGATGAATGACAGTGGCCATGATATGGAGATGATAGTGTCAAGTATCACTGTCAAAGCATGAATAGAGGTCCTAATCTGAGTCTTTTCAAGAGAGAACAATAAATATGAAGCACCAAGGTCTACAATCAGATTAGAGACAACCATCTAGCAGCCCAAAAAAGAATCAAAAGGCTATGAAAGGTCAAAATCACATTATTTCCATAGCCCATGAAGTTCTAGAAGATGTGCAAGGGCAGTTCATAGTGCAAGGTCATAGGTATTTAGTGTCATAATTATTTTCTTCACCCCCAGATCTTGATGAAAGATAAAAGGATGCCATGACACAAAGTGAAAAGTCTATAGCACTAATAAATAGGTTAGCATTATGTCATATGCATACAAGACATCATGAAGCAGATTTGACAGTAATAAAGTTGCAGCAGTCATCAACTCAAGCATAATGAAGGCATGGACACTGAGCATGCAAAAATATAATTGATAATAGTGGTGAAATGATTAATGTTGTATCACAATTTGATATCAAACTATCTATGAAGATGGTTGTTGAAAGGTTTAGTGTTGGTTTTAAAGGTGAAAACATTGCATGAGGTCTGCCACCATAAAGGAAATACAAAGCTACAAATAAGACAGTGACCATTCAAATATAAAGCTACAAAGAACTATCAAAGAAACCATAGTCCAATGAAGAATCAAGAGACAACAGGCTTAAGTGTAGTCTCAAATATTTGAAAATGTCATTATGGATAGTTAAGAAAAATAAATGCATTCATGATATTCGCACTCAACAAAAGAGAAGGGTTTGTATTCATCAAAGATTAGTTGAAACACTTGTGAGAGAGAGATCAATATCCATCAAGCCATAAATAAGATAATCACCATTATAAAGCACGATGAGTCAAAAAGGCAATCAAGAATTATCAGTTCAAAGGATCAATAGGTGAATCTTCTCTTGTTGATAATCTCTAGTGATGGTGTATAGGATCCCTGTTCCAATCTCAATGTGCCAAAGCTTGATGAGAAGTTGTGGATTAGAAGTTACAACTGCCTTAAAAAATTTTCTATTGAGAGAAGCCATATAGTCAAATCAAGACTCAAATCCACAATGGTAAGATACAAACAACGATGATAGTCAAGGAGTCATTCATTGTAGGGTTTTCATAAAATTTTAGAATATGGTATGAGCAGTCCAAAGAACTATGACACTTCACTGAAAGGAGCAGCATATTAGTCCTTATTGGCATCAAATTATACAAATGACAACTAGGGATGAAGCTATAGGAGACAATCACTATCTTAGTTTAAGACCCTAGAACAATATAGCCCCAATGGAGAAAGCAAAAATCAAAACATAGGAGAAGTCCTAGAATCCCACTAAAATCTTATTTGCAGTCGCAGAGTTGCAAGATCAAAAGCATATAATGGTAAAGATGACCTAGGGTTCTCTTTTTATTATTGAGACAATATTATGTGAATATGATAGTTTAGCAGTCCTCGAATGCATGTGAGTAGTCCCAATGAAGAAACAATACCATTAGGGTATTAGAATAATTTTTGAAACCTACAATCATGTTAGATAAAACCTGCAATCATGTTAGACAAGTATTGAAAGTATAATTCATAGAGCAACCATTTCAACTAGGTTTAGATAACATATATTCATAACTATTTCAATTTTATGTGAACTACAAAATATCTATAATGCATAATTGGAGTTAAACCATAATAAGGCTTGGATGAGAAACATGATAGGGCACCCAAAGTTGTCCACATGCTAAGCCCAAGAGCAGATATACCATCCCTCTTGGCCCCGTGTGGCAGTCCGCCATCCATATGAGGTGGTGTGCTTAGTGGGTAAACTTGTACCTACCCTCCCTATCCATGCTACCTTATCCACCCTTCTATGATTGAGACCCCTTTAATCACAATGGTAGAGGTTGATGGGGAAACCACAATTACATTATGTAGGATCTCCTACCCTATCTCGTTGAATTCATTCCTACACCAAGTGACTATGAACAAAAGCATAGGTATTTAACAACAATGACATGGTCCATGGACTAGTGATCCTCCTCTTGATACTCCATCTACAAATGAGAACATCTCTTGTACATGTTGCTACTTCAAAATTAAAAGTTGCTTCTTCTAGAACTTTCCATGATTCTTTGCAATAGGATTATATGTCTTCTAGATTCACCCCACTAGGACACATTCATATCAAGCATCTTTACTTTTTTGAAAAGTAGACCACATTTCAGATCTAGATGACACCATAATGACTTTGATTTCCTCTTGCAAGATATTCCTCTATCATGTATTGCTTCATCGAAGTTCAAATTTGCTTCTTCAAGGGCTCTCAATAATTCTCTATATAGGATTCTTTGTGTCTATTAGATCCACTTCATTGGGAGGCCTACTTAAACATTTCACATCTTATTGAGCTTCGCTTTGTTTTGAGAATAGTTTAATATTCTCTACTTAACAGGACCAACCACGTGAAGGTGGAAGCTCATTTGGCCCCTCCCCCCCCCCCCCCCCTAACATCACTCTAAATTCCCCGTTAACATCTAACATTCATTCATTATCACATAACGTTCATTAACACATAAAATTCATTAACTTTCATTAAAATGCAACATTCATCAATAATCATCAACACATATCATTCATTAGCACATAATTACATTCATTACACATAAAAATTAGTCATTATCAAATAAGGTAGATTACAATCATTTCTTTCTTTGTTTTTTCTTTGAAGCTATGAAAGACTAAGTGGAACATCGGTTTCTTCATCATTTCCCCCATCTGCGGATGTTATACCCTCTTCTCATGCTCTTGATGTATGCCTAGTCCTATACAAAGGACGAGGATGCTGAACCAAAGGGGGGTCCTCTGCAATAACAAAGAATTGGGTTAAATTCAAAACATTTTTTTATTATTGTTACAAGTATTTCATTAATTTAAAGAACACAACCATTACACTCTTTACTTGATGGGGCCACATCATTTTGTCTAGCCTCAACCTCGACATGCTAAGCACCCTCTAGATCCTCTGGAGTTGAAATACGAAACATTACATTAATCAATACACGAATTGCAATTAAATTTGTTTAAAGGAATAATAGTGGTCCTCTTTACCTGATTGGGGAACATCATGTTCCTAATGTTGTCTACCCGGATCATGCTCCACTTGGTCACCACTGACTACATGCTCTAAAATATTAACAATAAAGGTTACATTAATTACTACACTAATTTTCAATTTAAGATGTTTAATTGTATTAATAATTACATAAAAAAATTTGAATAGCAAATGAATACCTCCACTACTAGGATGCACATCCAGACCTTCATGTACAAGTTCTGTTCCACGATTATCATGCTGCATTCCAATGTCACGCGCAGTGTTATCATTGCTTGCTTGTTTAAAAAAATTATAGTCACTTTATGTTGAAACTTAACATCAAATAGATTATTGGTTAAGTATTCAATTTGAAATAATTTTCATTTAGCTTAATTACCATTGTGACAGATGCATCAGAATCTCATGTTTGCCCACTCAATTCTCATAGTCGTTCAGCCATGGCTATATAGCCTTGCTGGTAGCCAATTCTCTTGTCATCTTCTGTGGGCGCTCTATTGAATTCAGAGCCCTGCATTTTTGCTTAGTATTGTGAATTTTGCTTGTATTGTTTGATCAAAAAAAAATTGTTTACAATTTATAAATATTTTGATGTGATACTTAATTTACTGATTCTTACAATTCGTGTGGCAAGTTTCATATAACCACTAGAGCCGAGTTTGTGTTGCCCATGCTTTTCTTGTCTTGCCTTGGTTGCCTTTGACGTGTCACTCAATCTATGAAAAGTTTGAAATATGTTAGATTATATAAATATAATGAATAATTAGTACATATTCACATTCTTAATAGTATCACATACCTTCTTCTGGCATCTGGTGGTGTATTTCCTTTTTTCCTTTCAATTCTCTCCTTTGCATCCAAAATCAGGTCCTTCCACTCCCTCTCTGGAATCATGGGGGGATGCTCATACTTTACATTCTTCTCTAAATGTGTCCTGTATTGGTCCCTCACATACTTTAGATATGTGCCAGCTTTTTCCAGGAGCTTAGTCTTGTCGAATGTGTCACTTCCAAACAACCCTACCATACGGTTTGTGAGTTCATCTTTTAACTTTTTTTGTTGGTTATTCCACCTTTAAAGCAAAAACAAACCTGTTAGATTTAGAAAGAAACTGAAGCTACCTTTGATATAGTTCAAGAAATGGATAAAAGGAAAACTATTCTAGCAATGCTATGAAATCAAAATAGTGGATAAGGGTTAGTTCACGTATGATGTTCCACCTTTTATGTATGGTGGGCCCAAATATCTGCAATGAAATGTCATTAAGATTTTTATAAAAAAAATCATTTCCTGCAAAAAAAACATGGGATCATTAGTCCAAAATGAGTGATCAGTAAGTAAATTACAATTAGACTATATATAATAATATTTTTAAAGTACTTGGAACCTTCTG
Source organism: Cryptomeria japonica (assembly GCF_030272615.1). Lineage (NCBI taxonomy): Eukaryota > Viridiplantae > Streptophyta > Pinopsida > Cupressales > Cupressaceae > Cryptomeria > Cryptomeria japonica. Next base: position 530,189,768 of record NC_081414.1, read on the forward strand.
TATCTTCAAGGGAATCAATTCTTTGTCGCTCACCACCAATGTGGCCTACAACGTTCCCGTACTAGCAATACGGGAAGATCCAAGAAATGATGGTATGTTATTAGCAGTACTCACCTCTGGCGCATCCTCATGTGCATCTCCTACCATAGTAAATGAATCCACTATGAAATGCCTCCAAGAAAGAACACTTCAAGGGTAATAAACACATAACGAAAGAGAGAGAAAAAGAGGGATCTACCACCAGTGGGTGGGTCAACATGAGCCGGTACAATAGACGATGTTTGCATGCTATGTGTTACTGACATTGTAGTCGACAATACAGTTGGGCTCGACCTCGGACCCATGTCAGCACCTGAAGAGTAATACATTAAATATGTAAAACATAAAAAGGCAAGTTCACAAGTCCAAAGGAGTGGATTTAATATATAGAACATGGTCATCACCTGAACTACTCGCAATACCCTGATCATCGCCACCAGGATGATGAGGCCCTATAATTTTTTGTAAAAACAACACATACATATTTTAGTTAATGACATAAAAGAGATAAAAATATAAACCATTATTGGACTTTTGTTATGATTAAAGCTTTCATTACTGCTTACTTGCAAGTTTTCCATTGTCGTCAACAATAGTTGCACCCTCTTTGTTATCTCATCAGTCTGAGGACTTATGGTTGCCAAATCAACAATCTCTTGCCTAATTTTTCTAATATTCTTTTGTACAAATTGGATAGAGTTTGCGCTAAGTGCGATGTCATCAGCGCATAACATTGTCGAGTGCCCCACATCCCTATGGAGGTGCTGAGGTACTGCAGGTTCCTTTCCCTTATCTTGAACATCCGTCTGTGACAAGAATATAATTAACCCTATCAAAATTACTTCAAAACACTCAAGAAAAGATCATAATGTAACAGTTTGCTTCTATCTAATTTGTACAATTACAATGAGGTTTACCTGCTCCGTAGAAGTGTCAGGACCTACACCCCTATCTGTGCTATGTGGTGGATCCATGTGGCCCTGTGACAAAGAAAAAATATAAAAATGTTAGCGAAATGAAACCAATAGACTTAGTAAAAAAACTTAATAATACAATGGTTTATTGGATTCATTAATTGGAAGTTAGCTTAAATGGTATATATATAGTACATACCACCCCCATGATAGTAACTTTATTTGTATCTATACGATTCAAATTATAATTGATTAGCAGCTCTTCCCCTACACTTATTGATTTTATCGCACATACAAACACACAATTTCCCTCACGTGCCTCAAATATGCAATTAGGTTGCTTATTAGTTGACCCAGGTCGTGTACTATTTATAAAACCTACAATATTCCCTGTTACTTTTGGCCTTCCATCAATGTATACAACCACTCATTTACTTTGATCATTATCTTTTTGTTGTATATAATTGGCTAACAATGCATACCTACACATACTTTTTTTATATCGAACAAGCTGCATCCAATCATTATAATTGTAACAAGGTCCAACAAACTCCATCAATTCAGCAACTTTGTTGTAACAGACCTTTATGCTGTCCATGGAAAATAGGCCCAAACCATGTAATGATGAAGGTGCTATGCGATATATCCTCTCATTAACACAAAAATCAGTGTTTATTGGAGGAAGTTCCTTGGGTACACATTGTTTCAGTAGATGTTTGTACCTCAAGGGCACCTCAATGTCGCCTTTGGTCTCATCATCATAAGAACATGACCCCCCTTGAGCAAGAAAAAATTCCATGCGTTTATTGAATTTTCTTCTAATCTTTTGACCTCTAGTTGATCTCCCTATTTGAGATCTACTACATGTCTCACTTTCCTCTTCTATTCCTGCATTTCCCTCACTCGAGGAAGACACATCTGACAAATACCTATTTGGTGATACCTGTGCACCACCAAATGAGAGAGTTAGTTGGTAATGAGAGAGATATTTTGCAAATGAGGGTAATATTGATGAAGAAGTCGGCCATAAAGTTGATGTTGAGATTAAAATTTGAGTAAGTCCAACTGGGGCCTCAAGTGTTGATAACTATATTAGATTTGCTGCTAATGTTGAGGTTTGAAAAACTGAGGAAGTTTGTTTTTTTTGTAATTTTTTAAAAATATATTATTTCTATAGACACCTAAAAATGGTCAACGCTTGCGGGATCATACTTTAACATTTGCGCATTGCCTCATTTTAGGTTTTTGCGTCACATTAACATTTCTCCTATGTCACGCACTTGGTTTTTATCATTTGCGAGCATTGAGTCCTTCTTCTGCATTCTTCATTCATCTCACTTTCGAATTTGGTCTTGTCGACAACAATCTTCAATCATGATTTTGATCGATTTTATCCTATCACATCAATGTGCGTAGTCATTTGTCATCATTTTGGACATCGTCAATCCTAATTAGGGTTTTGTCCTCTTATCAATCTTATCATCTAGCGATCAATTTGTCATTGATCGCTGTCATTTTCAATCTTGTCATCTTGCAATCTGTTTTGTCATCGATCCTTGTCCTCTTGTCAATTTTGTCATTTTGCAATCGATTTGTCATCGATCGTTGTGTGTCAATTTGGATCAATTAGTCATTGTTCCTCGTCAATTGGCGCATTTATCAATCACATCGTTTGTCAGCATTAGTCTTTTATCAAGTCAGAATCATGATTAAATCGAATCGACATCAATTATCTTCAATCAAGACCTAATTGTCATTCTCGCATTGCTAATTCATCTTCTAGGGTTTTATGATTTAATCATTTAACCTTGTGTGTGATTTCTTCCTCTAGGATTAATAAATTGTTTATTTATCCTAAGTCTTCTTGTCACAATTAAATGTTTATTTAATTGGCTAACTTATTCCTCTTTTTGTGAATTAATTAATAAATGACAAATTATTAATTAATTTACCTAATTTTCTAATTTTCCATCATTTCTAATTTTCCTATTTTCTAATTTTCTAATTTTCCATCATTTCTAATTTTCCTATTTTCCAATTTTCTAATTTTCCTAATTTCTAATTCAATTTCCTCCTATTTTTGTAAATTAATTAATTAATGAGAAATTATTAATTAATTTACCTATTTTTCATCAATTTTCTAATTTCCAAGTCATTATTTCCAACTTAATTTTCTAATTTCTCCTAAATTCCTAAATGTCTATTTCTATTTCAAAATCTTGTCATAAATCCTTGCATAGCAATTTGTCATACACATGTCATAATTTTTCTATTCTTGATTTGAATTTCCATTTGAATCACTATCATGCTAATTTGTTCATCTCTCCAATTTGTCTATAAATTGGATGACTTTCTTCAATCAAGATCCCTGGATTCTTGATCCCTAATCAGATTATCAAATTTCTAATCAATCAGGCTTCGAGTACTTTTGAGCAATTTTCTTACCTACTTGCTTTCAATCATGTATGTCCACTTGTAGGTGAGATCCACAACCAAACTATTTGAAGAGGAAAGAAGAACAATGGAGCTGCATGAAGGAAGCATTTGGATTTACATCTAGTTTGCATAATCTTTTTGAATGTTTCAATTTTCATGTCTCTATTGAATGTGTTTAGGATAGATCATTGCAATTGTTCTTTTTTGATTGAGCTAATGTTTATATTGTTTGTGATGATTTCCTATTTCCTATGCTACATTAATTGGTGAATCCAACGTGAACACTAACCATCTAACCCCTTAACTGTGTTTTTGAGTGCTTTTGAGTTGATTTGCAGGCCAAAAAAACCAAAAAATAGGGAAGTGCAGGGTTTTCTGGGGACTTCTACGCCTGTGTAAGACAACTTGCACCTGTATTAAGCATTTTGCACCTGTGTAAATGCATTCTACGCTTGTGTAAAAAAAAAAAAAAAAAAAAAATAATTTTTTTGGGTTTTCATTCTGTTTTTTCCATTCTGGTTTTTTATGCTACTGATTCTTTGTGCAACACCTTGGCATTACGCATGGAAAAGACAACAAATGAAACTCCTAACACATTTTGTGCAGGTTCAATAGTCAAAGACTAAGCATATCAAACTTCTGACTTGGGTTTTTGCAGGTTGCCTTGGACTACAACTAAACTTTGTGTTTGCAATTAATGTTTAGGCACCTAGTATGATTTCTAAATAGGATGGAATGAATCTATGTTTTATTTGATTGTTGAGTTTGACATTGGAGTAGGAGAGTATGTTCTCATCCTTCTTAGGGTGATCAGATATCCAGATCTTCAATACCATACTCATGTCTTTGATTGTGTGTCACCTTTAGAGGGCCTGCCTTCCCCACCATTTGCTTTTGCAAGCAAGTGATAATCGTGAGAAGGGAACGACCCAAAGTGAGTACGGCTAGAATACCTTGGCATTCTAACTCACTATAAACAAATACCTGATGGGCGAAAGCTTTGAAGGAAGGGTTACGTGGGAATTGCAGTTACTTGGGAAGTGATGACCCTTGAACTCTTTCTCATATCAACATCTAAGTAGGACCTCACGGTCTAAATCATGCTTGCGCAACTACATTTGTTTGATATCTTGATGGGCTTAATGTCTCAATCATGCTTGCGTGATATCAAAGAGTAACACTTAACAGAAATCCTTACTAAACACCTTGTTTTTAGAGGCCAAAAACCCTTCTAGTTGCTTGAGAAGGATAAGTTCGGATACTTGGAAGAGATACTAAGTTCGCCATGGGGAGATTTCCATGGGGACTGATGCTTGGCTGCCTTGAGAAGTGAGTGTCATGGAGGGGAGCCTGTGGGGTCAAGCATCTATGTATTCTCCTTGAATCCCATAACAAGTCTACCTCTCAAGTACCTAATGTCCTTGCCTACCATAAGAAATGTGGGAATGAGCATGATTGTCTTGAGTCTATGTTAAAATATCTTGTCTTCTTTACTTGTCAAAAGTTGAATTGCATCTCATTTCAAAAACAAGGCAAATTGATTCAAAACAAGGTTAAACATAAGAGCATTTCATCCAACAAACTTCAAAACACTTTCAAACATGGTTGTCAAACATTGTTCAAAATCTTGTCTTAACATTCATGTCACTTACATTTAGGTTCATCCTAGGTTGCATTTTGCAAAGTTCATTGTCAAGTACCAAGGTTAGGTTTCACCTAAGTCATACTCCTTTGCATATCAATAAGGGTTATCCATTTGCATGTGTCCTCTTGCATTAAAGTCATACCATTGTCATACATTTGCATTTGCATACCCTAGGTCTCTTCATTAAGCTTGGGTCATTATCATATCATATTAGGGTTATTTGCATAGTAATTATCCCTTTGCATATAGTGCCAAAACTAGGTTTTGTCATACTTGAGTAATCCAAATCTTTGAATAAACCATAGGTCATTGTTAGGAAGTCTAGACCTTATCAAACTTTTGTCTTTTTGTCATCAATGTCATTTGGTCAAACCTAGCTTAGTATCCAAGCATATAGGGGAGACATTGTCATTTTGTCCTTTTGTCACTTGGTCCTTTTGTCCTTTGAGGTCTAGACATCATTTCAATTTCCTAAGGGTCTCATTTTTAGAATTGCATTCATGAGTTTTTCAAAATCTTGAAAAAACAACAAAAACATTAAGTTGCATTGTCATCCTTTTAGGTTGCATTTGTCAATCCCATTAGTTGCATTTCATAGTGACATGTTTGTTGAAATGAGGTCTCAACCTTCTTACGAAGCCATGTCATCACAATTGAGAAATCAATCATGTCAATCCAATCTCTACATGTCTCAGAACTTGGATCAAACTTTTTATGATGAAACAAGTCTCCAAATACAAAAACTAGAGGAGAAACTAGCTCAAGAAAAGGAGATATTGGAACAAAAAGTGAAAAACATTGAGAAGAATAGATCACAAATGTCCAAAATGTTTCGAAAATTTCCAGGTCGAAATACAAAGATTGAGCCAATTGATGTAAGATCTCTTATCGAACGATCAGACATACCAACTCTCCTCTCACAAAAAGAGATGATGAAACAATTTCAAGAAAAGAGACAACATCAATTTCAACATTACGTGCCTCCACAACAAGAACAAGGTGTTTACTATCAATCAAATTTTCAACCATCACAACCAATTGTTCAACATATTCAACCAATACAACCAATGGCTCAACCAATTGTTCAACATATGCAACCAATAGAACCAATGGTCCAATTTCAACAATATGTCCAACCAACTATACAATGCCCACAAATGGTTCAACCAATGGTGGAATATGAATGTCAACAACACCAACCAAACATTCAAAAACAAAACTTGCAACACACACCAAGCCAAGTTTCAAACATGTCAGAACAATTGAACCAAGTCCAATATCAAAACATGACATCAAACCAAAAACATGTTCAAATTCCAGATACAACCATGTCAAAACCTCTAAAGAAAGGTGGCTTTATTGCAATGCTCTTAAGGAAACTACCAAGTGAGTTCTTTGAGGAAGATCAAAATAATACACTTATGTCTAGCAATGCCTCATCCCCCCGCAAACAAATTGACTCTCCAGTGGCATGTATCCCTACACCTTTAGAAGTTTCCCAAGAACCTTCCATATTGTCCTTATCAAACAATACACCCAAGGATGAAATTACCCAAGGGCTATCCATAATTGATTGCCAAGATAATCCAATTCATGATGCACATCCTTGTCATGTTTTAGAAATACAAGACCCAATGCCACCATGCACTTTATTGCCATTACCTATTTTAGAGGACCCCATTCAAAGTCCCTCTTCCTCATGTTCAAGCATTAATTCCTTGCCAGAATCCATCATAAATGTTCAAAGTACATTTCCTTCATGCCAAAACATTGATCCCTTGTCAGAATCCCCCATGCATATCCAAAGTCCAACCTCATGTCAAGAGGATAATTTAGAGCATGAAGAAATGTGTCCTAAAGAAGATCAAGATCAAGATCTTGAAACCTTATCATCTCATCCAATTGTTGACCAAGATCCCATTTCCCCAGACACTCATGATGATTCCCCTATTTTTGTCCATCCTATCCAAAGTCCTATTGACACTCCATTTCCCAAGCAAGCTCAAGATATCCCAGTCCATCCAATCCCAAATGATCCCCTTCCATCTCATGAAAAAAATGTCCTTTCAAATCCCATTGACATTCCACTTCCTGAGAAAGATCAAGATATCCTTTCCATCCTTTATGATGATCCCATTGAAAGTCAAGAGCAAAGCACCTTTAGAGAGGATTCCAATGATCTTCCTCCTTGTCAAGATCAAATCATTCCTTCAAATCCTCCACAAAATCCTTTTGTTCCTCCATCTCCACATCCTAATCCAACATATCCACTCCAAGATCGCATTTCTTTTGATGATCCCATTATTTATCCCATTCCATCTCTTGAAGAACCAGTCACTAAACCATGTCCACTACACAATCCTAGTCCCCCTCATGATCCTAATCCCCTTCATGATTCTAACGTGTCAGTGCAAGATGTTCATGAACCTTCGACATGCATAATGGGTTCTTCCACTTTGGTGCAATCCGATCCACTTCAAGATCTCATTATTTCTCTCATATCATATCCACCTCATAATGGACTCGTGTCTTCTTCCCAAAGAAAAGAGTATCCTACAAGTCAAGATATTCATAAAGGCAAAGGAGTAGACCTTCATAAGCAAGAATCCCTTCATGATAAAGAAAATATTAAGGGTCATGGCCTTAGTGAAATTCCTCAAGACGTGGGTACCCCTGCTAAATCCAACATCCCTCCATCAAAATCAAAACATATCCCTTCCCCATCATACCTTCCATCCATCTTAGGTCCTTATATCCCTTCGTCCTCTATGCAAGGTCAACAAAGGCACACATCCTTGAGTAAATTTCATCAATCCAAAATAAGTCCATTTCATTCATATCCATCCATGCATTCCTTTCCTCCTCCAAGCAATTTGGATGCCAAGTATAAACGCCATAAGTCTAGCAATCCACATGTATTCAAGGATCAACATGTCCAATATAATCAACATGTCAAAGCAAAGAACAAATTGATCTATAAAGAAAAAGAAATATCCAAAAGGCCACAAAGGCCCACTGAGCAAAATAAAGCAAAGTCAAAATATATATGGGTTCCTAAATCCCTTGTGCAAGCAATGCACTCCAAGGAACCACAAAAGCATGAAAAATCAAAAACCATGTGGATCCCTAAGCAGCTCCTTGAAGCACAAAAGCCTAAAGAAACATCCAACTTGGCATCCAAAATTGATAGTCCTCCATCCAACCCTCTCAAATTTGTTCCTCCATCACCTTCTTCATCCATTTTGGGCCCTTATATCCCAAAATCCCAAGCTATTCCTCCATCAAAATCTCAATATCCAAAATACATTTTTCCTCCATCAGTCCATCACCCCTCAAGGTGTGTGCCAATGTCGATCTTTCCTTCATTTCCATCCATTGAAGCCCAATTCTTCCAATACCCTATCCATTATCCAATGCATATTTTCCATCCTTCGATCCCTTTGATCCAATCCTTTACATAAATCCTTGCCTTAGTTTCATCTCTTTTTCCATGTTCTTATCCTACCAACGTCTTTGAGCATACTTTTAAAGGTCATGGTCCATTTTTTTTCAAGGCTACTATCCAAACAAAAAGACACTTGAGTCCTTCTTCCATCCCCTATCATGTGTCCATCTTCTATTGAAAAAGTCAAAAAAAAAAAATATATACAAAAAAAAAAATTGAAAAAAAGCAAAAAGTAAAGAAAAAATAATTCGTCCACAAGTGAAAACCTGGCAAACAGGTGCCTTGGGCAAGTATCGTGATGAAAACCTGGCAAACAGGTGTCATGCGTAATTTGTGAACTTCTTGCATACCGTACTTGGGGACAGGTTTTATCCTATCATATGCTTTTGTCCTTCATTGTTCCATTATCCTATCGAACCCCTATCATTACCCTTCATATCCTATTGTCCCTCATGTCCAGTTTCCCTTTCCATCTTTGATCTTGACAAGGCTGACGATCTTCATGAGCATCACGCATCTTGTTTGTAGCTTTCAGTCTATCATAGATTTTCGTCATTTATCCATTTTCTTATTACAACCTTTCATCCATATTCCCTATCTTATTGCAACTTTCTGCCACTATCCTGTATCCTATCCCGACCTTCAGTCCATGTCCCTTATCCATTCTTGATCCTGCTTATCTTATCCATATCTTATCACTATCCATACACTCTTTTTCATTTGTTGATCTTGATCTGACATAAGGACGCAAAATTTAAACATGGTTTCAAACACCTCTTGACATGTCCCTCATGCCCTGTCACTGTCATATCCAGTCTCTTGTCCCATCACGCAATAGCCCTTGAAAATTGCATCCGTATTGTCTCCATGATAAAAGGCCTTTGTCTTCCCTCTATCCACCATCATTTCAGCAAGCCTATTTATTCACCTATCATATTCCTTGCCTTGCTAGACATTGGGGGCAAATAATTCAAAAAAAAAATTGAAAAATGTCCTGAAATAAATCAAAAAAATTGAAAAATGTCTTGAAATAATTCAAAAAAATCAAAAAAATGTCCTGAAAAAATCTCTTAAAAATTGAAAAATGTCCTGAAAAAATCTCAAAAACATTTAAAAATGTCCTGAAAAAACTCCCTAAAAAATCAAATAATGCCGTGAAAAAAATGAACAAAAACATTTCAAAACATTAAAATCCAAAAACAAGCATTTTGTCAATAAATATCCTCTTGGTGCATAAGACAGATCACTGAGCATACATCCAACGACTCGCAATCGCACACTGTGCTTTAATGAAATCACACTTAAATAGATGAACTTTTTACTCAAACGAGACATTCAAACTGATCGCACTTGTCATGTCAATCAACCGTAAATCATTCGTCCTTGGCACACTATCATGGGTCTTATACAGGGTGTGGTATACTCGAAACCAGACTGTGTCCTGTCTTAGACGGGGTACCGCATGTCCTGAAACTAGACAGCATGATCGTCCTATTAGCACTTTCAACTTTTGACAATGAAGATCAGGATGTTTGTTTGATTTGTTGGAATTTGTGCATCTTATATTTTTTATTGATTTATCTTCGATCATGTTCCTATGTTGCTCGATGATGTCACAGAGTGATTTAGAGTGACCGGGATGGTTCATGGTTCTTTTCTTTTCTTTTGCGATTGTTGTTTGTCTATGATGTGTCTGTCTTTTGCAAAAAGGGTTGCATTTCAGCTCTGGCCTTCAATGCCATGATGCTACGCATCCATTTTGCTACATTAAAATAAAGGTTGTCACCTACAAAGTGCATTACTGAAAGCAAGTTTTTCTTCGTCTCTAACTGTCCTCTATTTCATTTCTTCTTACTAACATTTCTTTCGTCAGTTCGGATAGTCAGTTCAATCTCATTCTCCGATCTCCACACACATATGCTACATCCTGCATTCATTGGTTAGTACACTTGCATTATATCGCATATCACACCGAGCATCACATCAAGCATTTTATCCATTTCATCTTATCAATGCATCAAAAACACATTAAAAAAAAAATGCATCCATACATGTTCATAAATAAGTGCATAAGTCATCCATACATGGAAAATAACATAAGTCATAACATATTGCATCCCATCATATCGATGCATATCATATCATATGTCAAAATAATATTAGAGTACAAAACTGGACTCTCTGTCCTAAGTATGGCCCGCAGGCTGACTACAAAATGTCAAACTACATAGTGTCCACTATCTATCATCAAGAGCACGTGCCTCTATCACTGGGTGCTCCCTCTGTCCTCCTCATCCTTGCAATGTCTTGCGGATGATCTCCCTCCTGGTCCTGGCTGTGGTGGTCTCATAGGTCCACTCACTCCCATGCTGCTCAATGACCTCCGAGAGTGTGCCCTGCTCTCTGTCCTCGATCGTGCCCGATATGAAGCTGCTCTCTACTCTGGTGGAACTGCACCCTCATATAGTGTCCTCCAATGGCGTATCTCCTCTCCGGTCTCTACCAACATCTATGCCATCTCACGTGCACTGGCATCCCGAATCGACCCAATATACTCAGTGACTCTCTGTTCCTCTCGCTATGCCTGCACTATTGCTGTATCTCGAGCTACTGTGAGTCTGGCTATCTCCACTCTGAACTGATCCTGCTGTCTCTCTAATGTCGCAATGTGATCCTGCTGACTCGCTATGATAGCCCTGCACATCTCCATCTCCTCTGTCCTAGCTGTCTCCGGCTCTATGGGTATATCCTGCAATGCCTCATGCTCGCCTAAATCTGGCTCATCCTCGTCATCCCCATCCTCATCTTCATCCTCGTCATCCTCCTCATCCTCATCCTCATCTCTATCCTCATCACCCCCCTCATCCTCATCCCCACCCTCATCCTCCTCGTCCTCATCATCTTCCTCCCCTATGAGTGGGAAGTCCTCCTGTCGCCTCGGTACTGGAATATCCGGATCTGTCAATGGCACTGGCCATAGTCGTGCAAACCATCTCTCATACTCCTCTGTCATCTCGGCATCAACCACATCTGATCTCCAATCCCACGGTCTCTGTTGTAGCTGTGAGAAGTCAACATATGCTATGTGTGGCTGAATCATACTCCCCCACTGACTCATCTCTCTGTGAGATCAGGCAAAGTGTGCAGTCCTCCTAGGTACATCCTGCCTCTCTCCAAACTGTCGTCTGACTCTCTCTGGCAGGTACAACTCAATCACTCTCTAGTGATTCACTGGTTGCCCAATTAGGTACCTCTCCTGTCTACAATACGGTAGCTCATCACTATCATCTGACCATCCCGGACAATCACGATATGGCCTCCATATGAACTCTCTCAGTCGGTCTAGCTCATGTCGCCAATATAGTATGTATCCAAAAGGACCCTGTCTCAATGCTCCTCCATAGCAATACACATATGGTCGATGTGGTACTACCTGTCTGTCTGTAATCGGTCGACATATGGCTATGTGCTCAAATGCCCATACCTGTAGCAATGTGACTCCACAACTCAAAGTCTGAACTCCCTGATATGCTATCTGATGCAACTGAAAATACAGCATAGCCAGTACACATGGTCCCCAGGCATACACCGTCCCCTCTGTCTCCATCCGCTCTAGTACTCTTCCCCATCCAATAGGGAATCCATGTCCTCATCTGTCTCCTGCTAGTAGGCATGCTATCACCACGGCTATCACCACATATCGTTGATCATACTCCGATGCCATGGTCTCCCAGCCGATCTCCCTCTTGACGATATCTAGATCATCTGCGTCACACTCAAATAGTCTACACAATGAGTCTCTCCCTATCACTGGGTCATACTCTATCATCTCTCCATGGATCGGAATGCGGAGGATACACCATACATCCTCCAATGTCACAGTCGCCTCTCCAGTCGCTAGATGGAAGGAGGAAGTGTCTGAATGCCATCGCTCTGCCAATGTGGTAAGTAGTCCTATGTTTGCCCTAATCTCGGGCATGAATGTGATATGATATATCCCAAGTCCTACTAATGTATCTCTATCTGTGCTCCTAAGTCTATGTCGTAGCATGAAGCAGTCAGGTCGGTTCTCCCGTGTGATCAAAGGACATTGTCGACTCTGCATCACAATTGGGGCACATTTTGTCAGTTTTAGGGTTTGCTCCTACGGGTTGCATTTCCTCATTTTCATGTCCCAATCAGGGTGTTCTTTATCTATTCTAACTTATCCTACCCTTATCCCCCCTTTTCGGATCATTTGCATGCAGTTTCGAACCAAAATTGAGTTCCCAATGCACAACTGCGCCTGTGTCAAGGAACCTGCGCCTGTGTCATGTAACCTATGCCTGTGTACCCTACACAAGCGCAGAAGACCTCACACAAGCACAGGATTCACCCTACACAAGCGCAGAAGTCAGTTTCTGCATCCCCTGTGGGCCCCGCAATGTCCCGCAAGCGATCGAAATTCATGAAATTAAAAACATGGGTTTTTGAGATACATACCTCTGCTCCTGCGTCGTCCAGTCATCTGAAAGTGCGTACACATTCTCCGAGGTGATCCGCCATTGGAATGTTCACCATCTCTCTGCAAGTGTCCTTTTCCAGAGCAACAAATCCTCTTCTTGGGCTAGTGCAAATGAGCAAATTTCACTCTCTTTGCCTCATTTATAGATCTTTGTCAGTGCATAGATGGACGTGCACTCTCTCCATCTCATGCTGGTCATGGTATTTTGTGTCATTAATTGCTTGTCCTTCACGCATCTGGTATCCGATTGTCAGTCTGTTCGATCCTATCATTTTTATCGATCAATTGGCCTCTTTTCTGCATGTTTCCGACCAATTCCTCAAGGGGGCATGCATATGTCATTATTATTGTCTGGGGAATTTTCATTATTGTTCTTTGAAACAACGCTTAAATCGCATTGTCTCAAAGAGGGGCAAAATGTAGACACCTAAAAATGGTCAACGCTTGCGGGATCATACTTTAACATTTGCGCATTGCCTCATTTTAGGTTTTTGCGTCGCATTAACATTTCTCCTATGTCACGCACTTGGTTTTTATCATTTGCGAGCATTGAGTCCTTCTTCTACATTCTTCATTCGTCTCACTTTCGAATTTGGTCTTGTCGACAACAATCTTCAATCATGATTTTGATCGATTTTATCCTGTCGCATCAATGTGCGTAGTCATTTGTCATCATTTTGGACATCGTCAATCCTAATTAGGGTTTTGTCCTCTTATCAATCTTATCATCTGGCGATCAATTTGTCATTGATCATTGTCATTTTCAATCTTGTCGTCTTGCAATCTGTTTTGTCATCGATCCTTGTCCTCTTGTCAATTTTGTCATTTTGCAATCGATTTGTCATCAATCGTCGTCTTTCTCAATTGTGTCAATTTGGATCAATTAGTCATTGTTCCTCGTCAATTGGCACATTTAGCAACTGAAACAGCATTAGGAGTTCTCTTGGCCCAACAAGATGAGAACGGCAAAGAGCGAGCTATTTATTATATCAGCCGGACACTGGTAGGCTATGAGCTATTGAAAGGGCATGCTTAGCAGTGGTATTTGCAACACAAAAGCTTCGACATTATATGTTAAGCCACCAAACATTGTTGGTTGCAAAAATTAATCCCTTAAAATACTTGCTTAGCCGAGCAGCTTTGACGGGTCGCCTAACAAAGTGGGTCATGATCCTCAGTGAATTTGATATTGTGTATATGGAGCAAAAGGCCATAAAAGAACAAGTCATTGTAGATCAACTTGCCAAGGCCCCTATTTTTGATGATCATCCCATGTTGACCAATTTTCCAGATGAATCAGTCTTTGCTCTCACATCCTCTAATGAATGGAAGTTATACTTTGATGGATCCCATACCAAGTTCGGGTTCGGAGTAGGCATCTTATTTGTCACCCCTCAAGGTGATGCTATTCCAAAGTCCTACAGAATAACTTTTCATTGTACCAATAACATTGCAGAGTATGAAGCACTGGTCACAGGACTCCGAGTAGCAGTCCACTAGAACATCACGCATTTGCAAGTATATGGAGATTCTCAATTAGTCATCCGACAAGTGAATGATGACTACAAAACAAAAGATGAAAAGCTTATTCCTTATAAGCATATGGTAGATTTCTTCAAGACCAAATTCATGGCTATCCATTTCAATCAAGTTCTGAGAATGCAAAACAAGTCGGCAGATGCGATGGCTATGATTGCTTCCATGTTGAATATGCCCCACAATATGGACAAATGTGAATTTTTAGTTGAATAATTGCTGGTTCCTTCTTTTGACATTCCGACAGCGGATGTGATGTGTGTTCTTGTTGGTCCCAACTCCCCATGGTACAATGACATATATCAATATTTGAAATCCCAAACCTTACCACCCAACCTTTTCGCTAACCAACACCGAGCCTTTATCTGACAGACAGCCAAATATGTCATCATCATTGACACCCTTTATCGATGCTCCTTTGACCATACCCTCCTCAGGTGTTTGGATTCTGATGAAGCACAAACGGCTTTACACAAGGTTCATGATGGTATATGTGGGGGCCATTTCAATGGTCTGAGCTTAGCCAAAAAGTTGATTCGTGCTGGGTATTATTGGCCTACTCTGGAAAAAGATGTTCATGATTTTGTTAAGAAGTGCTACAAGTGCCAAATCCATGGAAATTACATTCATGCACCAGCCTAAGAGCTTAATTCTGTCATATCTCCATGGCCCTTTTCTCAATAGGGATTGGATCTTATTGGCAAGATTCACCCGACATCTGCAAATGGACACAAGTTTATCATTACAGCCATAGAGTATTTTACTAAATGGATCGAGGCTATCCCCATGACCTATATCACTGGTGTGCAAATTTCAAAATTC
The DNA here is from genome assembly GCF_030272615.1 of Cryptomeria japonica. Taxonomy (NCBI): domain Eukaryota; kingdom Viridiplantae; phylum Streptophyta; class Pinopsida; order Cupressales; family Cupressaceae; genus Cryptomeria; species Cryptomeria japonica. The sequence continues at coordinate 530,205,109 of NC_081414.1, forward strand.
CTATTGAATTATATCATATGCCGGTACGGGGTTCCTCTTGCCATAGTCACAGATAATGGTCGACCCTTCAAGAATAAAGATGTCAAGGAACTCTGTGAAAAGTTTCATATCCAACATCGTTTCTCCAGTCCATACTATCCACAAGGGAATGGTCAAGCCGAAGAATCAAATAAAACCATTATCAAGATCCTAAAAAAGGTTGTCAATGATGCTGGTCGAGATTGGCATGTTCAGTTGAATCCAGCACTATGGGCTTATCGCACTTCTATCCGCACACCTACTGGCGCAACACCTTATTCCTTGGTGTATGGTGCGGAAGCTATTTTACCCTTGGAAGTGGAGATTCCTTCCTTGCGTGTTTCCTTGCAACATCTGATTGATGATGAGACACACAGAGTCTCTCGGTTGCACCAGCTTGAGATGTTAGATGAGAAACGTCAGACAGCTCTGACACATTTGCAAGCATATCAAAACCGTCTTGATCGCTCTTATAATAAGAAAGTCTAAGGGTGACACTTCGAAGTGGGAGATTTGGTTTTAAAGGCAAATCCCAAGAATGCACAGTCTACTGACATCATCAAAGGCAAGTTTGAACCTAATTGGGTTGGGCCTTTCATAGTAACTACAGCATATGGCTCGGGGGCATATCAGCTTGCTACCCCAGAAGGTGAACCTCTGTCTGATCCTATAAATAGCATGCATCTTCACAAGTACTGGGCATAATTTTCTATTAGTACTTCTTCAATAATGATCCTAAAAAAAAATAGAAAAAAAAATGAAAAAAGCAAAAATACAAAAAAAAAATAGAAAAAAAAAAAAAAAAGAGAGCAAAAGAGTAAAGAAAAATGATTTGCCCTCTAGTGAAAACCTGGCAAACAGGCACTTTGGGCAAGTACCATGGTGAAAACCTGGCAATCAGGCACCATGCGTAATGAGATTATTGCTCTGTCATCTGTCATGACCTCTAGCTATGCTTTCTCTTGGCTGGTTATCATGTCTATCTTCGTCTTGACCTAATGTCCTATTTCAAGCCTGTTATTGGTCAACATCATTGTCTTGCATACTCCAATTTCTTGTACATATGTTTTGGTCCCGGTCTATGAATGTCTTTCCGATGCACATTGGGTGTGTTTCCCTTGTCATGATCAATCACTGGAACTTTTGCATCCAAAAATGTCCTGAAATAATTCAAAAAAATTGAAAAATGTCCTGAAAAAATCATAAAAATTGAAAAATGTCCTGAAATAATTCAAAAAATCAAAAAAAATGAAAAATGTCCTGAAATAATCCAAAAAAAATCAAATAATGTCCTGAAAAAATCCCTAAAAAAGTCATATAAAGTCTTGAACAAATGAACACAAAAAAAAATTCAAAACATTAAAATCCAAAAACATAAATAACCCCTCTGTGCATAGACAGATCGCTGAGCATACATCCAACAACAATCAATCAAACATTGTGCTTTACTGAAATCATGCATTAAATAGATGAACTTTTTCACTCAAACTAGACATTCAAATTGATCTAAATTGTCATATCAATTAACATCAAAATCATTTGTCCTTGTCTCTACTATTATGAGTCTTATACAGGGTGTGGTATACTCGAAACCAGACTGTGTCCTGTCTTAGACAGGGTACCGCATTTCCTGAAACCAGACAGCATGATCGTCCTATCAGCACTTTCAACTTTTGACAACGAAGATCAAGGTGTTTGTTTGATTTGTTGGAATTTGTGCATCTTATCTTTTTATTGATTTCTCTTTGATCATGTTCCTATGTTGTTTGATGATGTCACTGAGTGATTTAGAGTGACCGGGATGGTTCATGGTCCCTTTCTTTTTTGTTGTGATTGTTGTTTGTATGTAATGTGTCTGTCTTTTGCAAAAAGGGTTGCATTTCAGCTCTGGCCTTCAATGCCATGATGCTACGCATCCATTTTGCTACATTAAATAAAGGTTCTCACCTACAAAGTGCATTAGTGAAAGCAAGTTTTTCTTCATCTCTAACTATCCTTTGTCTATTTTCTTCTTACTAACATTTCTTCCGTCAGTCTTGGTAGTCTGTTTGATCCTATCATCTTCTGTCATTCTTATCGATCAATTGGCCTCTTTTCTGCATGTTTCCGGCCAATTCCTCGAGGGGGCATGCATATGTCATTATTATTGTCTGGGGCATTTTCATTATTGTTCTTTGAAACAATGCTTAAAATCGCATTGTCTCAAAGAGGGGCAAAATGTAGACACCTAAAAATGGTCAACGCTTGCGGAGTCAAACTTTAACATTTGCGCATTGCCTCATTTTAGAGTTTTTGCATCGCATTAACATTTCTCCTATGTCATGCACTTGGTTTTTATCATTTGTGAGCATCGAGTCTTTCTTCTGCATTCTTCATTTATCTCGCTCTTGAATTTGGTCTTGTCGATAACAATATTTGTCATGATTTTGATCGATCTTATCTTGTCGCATTAATGTGCGTATTCATTTGTCATCATTTTGGACATCATCAATCCTAATTAGGGTTTTGTCCTCTTATCAATCTTATCAATCTTATCATCTGGCGATCGATTTGTCATCGATCCTTGTCCTCTTTAATCATGTCAATTTGGATCAATTAGTCATTGTTCCTCGGCGCATTTATCAATCAAATCATTTATCAATTCAAAATCATGATCAAATCGATATCAATTATCCTTTGTCAAGACCTAATTGTCATCCTTGCATTTCTAATTCATTTAATCTTGTTTGGCATTTTTCCCTCTAGGTTAAATAATTTATTTATTTATCCTAAGTCTTCTCATTGGAATTAAATATTCATTTAATTGGCTAATTATTCCTCCTATTTTTGTAAATTAATTAATTAATGAGAAATTATTAATTAATTTACCTATTTTTCATCAATTTCATAATTTCCAAGTCATTATTTCCAACTTAATTTTCTAATTTCTCCTAAATTCCTAAATGTCTATTTCTATTTCAAATTCATGTCATAAATCCTTGCATAGCAATTTGTCATAAATCCTTGCATAGTAATTTGCCATACACATGTCATAACTTTGCTATTCTTGATTTGAATTTCTATTCGAATCACTGTCATGCTAATTTGATCTTTTTCTCCAATTTCTCTATAAATTGGATGAATTTCTTCAATCAAGACCCCCAATTGATTGCATTTTGAACCCCTAATCAGATTATCGAATTTCTAATCACTTTGTCAAATCACATTTCGAGTACTCTTGCGCCATAATCTTGTCTATTTGCTTTCATCTCATGTGTATGCACTTGAAGGTGAGATCCACAAATAAAGGCTATTTAAAGAGGAAAGAAGAACAATGGAGCCGCATGAAGGAAGCATTCAGATCTACATTTGGTTTGCATAATATTTAGTTTTGAATGTTTTGTCTTTGTGTCTTTATTGAGTGTGTTTAGGATAGATCATTACATTTAAGCTTTCGTGATTGGGCTAGATTAGTTTTTATATGCTTGTGATGATTTCCTATTTCCTAGCTACAATTTCTATAAGGTGTATTGACTTATACCTGTCGATCCATGAGACTATGTAGGATCCTTGTCAAAGGGGTTCAGGTTCCTGCACCAACAATTGAGCATCATAAGCATTACATTTGTAATTTGATAAACAATAAATACTGCAGTATCATAAGCATCATAAGCATCACATATGTATCATCATATATGTAATTGAGCATCAAAAGAATCACATATGTATCATCATAAACATGTAATCCATCACATACGTATCATAAATCACCATCCATCACATAGCTAATAAGTAGTCCACATTCCATAAATCAACACAAAGTTCAAAAAATGTCACATGTATCATCATAAACATGTAATCCATCACTTGTGTATTTTAAATCACCATCTATCACATAGCTAGAGGTGCATCATGAATTAATTAAGTAATGGCATTAGAATTCAAAACATATGAATTATTTATGTAACCATATAAGTCAAATCAATTTCTATCAAGATATCAATATTAAATAGATAATATAATAATCACATCTCATACATTTCATTCATGTCATTGATCTTCTTCTTCATCCAACTCATCATCATGACCATCATCATCATCATCATCATCATCATCATCATCATCATCATCATCATCATCATCATCATCATCATCATCATCATCATCCTCATCGTCATCGTCGTCGTTGTCGTCATCATCATTGTGTTCGTCATCATCATCATCATCACCATCATCGACACCATCACCATCACCATCACCATCACCATCACCATCACCATCACCATCAGCAGCACCACCATCATCATCATCAGCTTCTTCTTCATGTACATTTCCATCAGGAACATCATCGAGTAATTGTCGATCGTGATCATCTATATCATCTTCTACTTCTTCGGTATCTTCTTCTTCCATCACATTATACATTATCGGCCTTCCTCTTGGATCATGTCTAACAACAAATGACCAACCCGGTTTATGTGGAACCTTCGAGTAAAATACCTGCTCACATTGACTTGGAAGAACATAGGGCTCATCCCCAACTCATTCAAACGACCTTGTATTAACCATTGTAAATCCATTATCATGTTCGATAACAATTCTATCAGGATCATTTATATTCAGTCGTAGCCTATACCATTTGATGACGAACAAAACTAATTTGAATGAATTAAAGTCACACTCAAGTATATCATCCAAAATGCCATAGTATCGATTTTGAGACACTTGAGGATGTATGTCATTTCTAGATGAAATATTGGTCACCTCAAAGACTGCAGTTATCTCAGAATCACAAGTTTTCTTCATGTCATCCAACTGTTTGATGCAAAATTTATGACCATTGTAGCACATAGCCTTGTGGTGTTTGACTTGCAATATGTCTAACATATTAAAATTATTGCATCATGAGTTGATAAACATACGGGTGATTAATAAAATTATATGTACTTGTTGATCTCTTAAACCATATGCTAAATCAATTTCCCTTTGGGTAACATTGGAATCTCCATTACGATGAGCCTCTTTAACCAATGAAGTGACACCATCCCATGTTAATATGCGACTAGAATGTTGACATCGTTCAATCCACACTGTCATCCAATCAAGATTGTTTGCAATATACAAATGTACCACATCCCACTCCTGACCAACTGTACAAATAATTAATAGGCCACTTACAACTGATTTATTCAGAAGATGAAGAATTAATTTACTACAATAACATCTTATAATTACCTCTCACTTTCTTCAATCTACCTTTCCCCATCAAGTGCTCCCCTTCGAATTTATTAATGGGGTTGGGATCCCAAATGCGATCTATGTGGATTTTTGCTGCAAACTTAGGAAGATATTCAATAATGTACACCATAGTTTGGTATACCATATATCCCTCCACCATAGAACCCTCAGGATGTGCTCTTTGTCGAACCAAAGCCTTCAAAAATTTCAAGTGCCTCTCAACCATCCACATTGACCTAGTGTGTACAGGTCCACACAATTCGATCTCCTCAACTTGGTGTATGAGGTAGTGTTCTTGTGCATTGAAAAAAGTTGAAGGTAGACACTTTTGCATTTCACACATTAGATGAGGGATTTTTCTCTTCCAATATTTTATATCTTCCTTGTGGATTTCTTTTGATGACAACCACCTAATTAAAGAGATTGAAGACACAAAAATATATAAATGAGACTTTACAAAATAATATACAATATATTGCATAACAAGTAAAACAAATGGCAAATATAATATCTGTACAACAAATTGAACAAACATCACTACTTCCCTCATGTATTTTCCAAGATCATATATGACTTGCTTGATATTATTGTTGAAGTGGTCTAGGAGAGATAGAGGTAGAATGTACTGCAACAATTATAAAATGATCTTTTCATTGTCTTCTAACATAATACAATGAAAAGTACATGTGCAGTATACAAATATATAGTAAATACACAAGAACACGAATTACCTTAGTGAAGGTATGCCAATCATGCATTTTCATCCCTGGCCCAAATTCACTGTTCTTTGATATGAGATTGTTTATGTTCGCAGCAAATCCTGTGGGAAATTGAATTTTTCGTATGACTTCTTTTATAGAATTTCTTTGCTGCTCCATTAATAACCAAGGAAGGACACTTATATTAATCTGATCTCCATTGCTATTTGATTGAATGACATTTTTCATTGCATGATTGGATTCCACAATGTCACTACAAATTTTGACAATTTTTTCTTTGTCACGCCTTCCATCCAATATTTTCCATAATGTCTCTGTTATATTCTTTCCAATATGCATTGTATCAAACAAATGCACAATTTGTAGCTGCTTGTAGTAAGGCAACCTACTGAATTGTCTGGGATAACTTTTTAGTCCCTTTGGAAGGTGGCCTTCCATGCCATGACGACCTTCAGTATCATCAATTACATCATCAGTAAACAAAACACGATAGAAAAATTCAAATTCCAAACATAAACCATTAGATGGAATGACATTACCTTGATGATTAGTTCTATTATATTCCAACTTCCATAAGTGAGGAGTCATTCTTCGTGGCTTTGATGTAGTCTCTTATTTCCCATTGAAAAGATGTTTTTCAGTATTCCGGTACTTATGATTTTTGTGAAGGAAGTGCCTATACTCATCAAACACCTACTTTCCTAAACTTTTTGAATGATGGGATTTCATCTTTGGACCACAAACTGGACATGAAAATTTTCCCTTTGTTTGAAGACCTACAAGATAATGTATAATTCTATTAAATCTGTTAATTTTTATAATTATAATTATCATGCGCAACTTGAACACTATAACGTACCACAAAAATGTGTTAGCCCTGGGGCATCATGTATTGTCCATACAAGCATTGCATGGAATTGAAATTGTCTTTGTCCTATTGGTCTAGAGATGTCATACATGGTCACACCATTCCATAACTCCAGCAACTCATTGATAAGAGGCTCAATATATACATTCATATCTATAGCGTCCTAAAATTGCGACACTTGCAATTTTGACTGCATTTGGGTCTTCACGATGGCGATGCAACACGGAACCTGAATGGAGACCCTGAAACTTGTTCATGACATCAAAAACTGCATTTCTCAGCACCCTGGCTTGATCCTCCTTGCACCCTGTTGTCCCGGGAGGTGGGACCATGGCGCCCAGCGCCCTGGTCCTTCAGGACTAGGGCGCTCCCCCAAGACCATGGCGCCCAACGCCCTGGTCCTTGGCCCTATTTTGGGCCCGGTCTCTTATGGGGCTTCGGGTCTTTAAGTTTGCAAATTGGAAAATAATGTTTCCTGGTCGGCCTAAGGTCGGGAAAATCAGTCTATCAGCCCTAATTGACAAGTATATAAACTACATTTCCTCTCCCATTTTAATAGATGGAAAAAAGGCGGAAACGATATTCAAGCATTCAAACATTCAAGCATTCAAGCATTCCTTCAAGCAATTGAGCATTCTAAGTCTCCATTCAAGGCTAAGTGTTGCATTCAAGACAAGGATTCAACCATTGAAGAGGAGATCACATACAACATACTACATACATTACACCTTCGCATGTAAGAATACAAACATTCTTACAACAAAGTATCAGTACTTGTTTACATTACAAACATATACATTTACAGCATTCTCATTTCTTGGTTAATTCCAAAACCGGGGTTTGACCTAAAGGCAAACCCCTCATCCCTAACCCCCCAATCGTCCTCTCTTTTCTGTGTGTAGGTTGCAGGTACGAGGCTGTAATTGAAGATCTGGAATCCTTGTGCAGAGACGAACAGATCCACCTTCGTTTCGTGGATTTTTCGGAGGACCGTGTGCACGCCGGGTGCCATCGTCCCGTCAACTTTCACTCAAATTTGCAGAACAGCACCGTCTCGACATTTTACTGCTAATTCCAGGTCCGCAGCTTCATCCCATATCCCTATCTCTGTTTATAAGCGAATCTTTCCTACTTTACATGCATTCCTAGTTCAATCTTTCTATCTACATTTCTTTACAAAAGAGGGTATCCTTGATGTCTTAACCCTTGAAACTCATTTAGAATCCAATCTTGCATTGTGTGGGATTGGATCTTGTGGGTTTCAACCCCTCTTTTGAATGTAAAGTCTCCCCTAAGTGAAAACCATCAACCCTAGTGACTCTCCCTTTCTCTCTCCTTGGAGTTGGGGAGGGGAGAACGACTAGGGTTCAATTTTTCCGCTTTACATTTTGGTGAACCCGACGTGAACATCCTCATTCTGATTATTCATGGTTAGATCTGAAAATTTTGCTTTCCTAATTATATTTCCATGTTTGATCTTTTGCAAATTTTAGAGGTTGATTGCATAAAAACCCTAAAATTTTCTTTTCAAGTAATTAAACTTGTGAAATGTTTAATTGTTAATGCTTGTATCAGATCTACCCTTCTATTGCAAATTGTCAATTCATATTTGCACTTTAATTCTGAAAATTAAGTGGTTAAGTGTCAAAACCCTAATTTTTAAAGACCTTCTTGATTCAACCTTTGACTGATAATTTCACTAATCAAAACACCTCCAAATCGGCTGTAACTTTGGATTTCGCAATAAAATCACAATATCTTTCATCCCTAAAAATTTGGAAAAAAAGTTGCGAGGACTGTGTGCACCCCAAGCGCCATCGTCCCCGACATTTTTTTTGAAATTTCGGGAGCTAGATCTTACTGTATTTTTCTGCTAAAATTCAGAATTTTGGCTGATTTTATCAATTTTAACACTTTCAAAATTAAAGTCAAAGTTGGTCTAGCGATTGCTTGGATTGAGGCTTCTAATCATTCAAAAATTGTTGAAATTAAAATTCATATCAAAATTGTGTTTCTTACAATCCTAAATCTGAAAAGTGTGTTGGCATTCATTCGAAATTTTAGTGCTTTATTCAAATTTTTACAATTTGTGACTTTTGAAATTAAGTGTTTAATTACAACAACTTTGATTTCCACTTTCAAACTCGAATTTTGCACGAAATCGAGTTAACTTTTAAATTTTGAAGCCTGCATTGCTTTCAGTATTCCTTCTAAAATCATAAAATTCAAAATTTCAGTTTCCCTCTCTTTTTCAAAATTCAAATTTTACATTTTTCAACAATCTTGGTAAGGTTCAATTTTGAGATTGCAACTTTAATTTGGCCTATCTACAAATCGTAAAATCACTCAATTTTTTTTAGATTAGCTTTAAAATCATCATAACTTTCATCCCTGAAAATTTTGAAAAAAGTTGCGAGGACCGTGTGCACTCCGTTCGCCACGGTCTCGGACATTTTTTCCGAAATTTCGGGAAATTGTCCTGATTGTATTTAACAGCTTAAATCTAGGAGATTAGCTAATTTTATTGAAATTTGCTACCTCTAAAATTCAAAATCTTCTCTCTCTCCCTAGTGCATGAGTTTTACAACAATAAGCCCTACTTACACTATTCCCGTTAGACGAAGCCTTAGAATTAAGTCTTTCCAAGGTGTAATTACCGAGGAGATGGAACCTAATTTGAATGGCCTTTTTAACGAGGACATGGGTAATTCCTCTAATCCTCTTAATGATGAAGAATCTCTCCATGAGGTTTCTGTAGAACAACTTTCAAAATTGGATAACCAATTTGATGATTTTCGACAATGGATGTCTCAAGAATTCCCCAATAGCGAAGCTCTTTCATTAATTGAGGGTCTAAAACGTATGGTTCAAAGTGATAAGAATGGAATTGATATTTTGCATGGTATTGCACACATTGTGGATTCGAATGTGATGCCTATGAAAAGTTGTGCTGAAACCTTAGGTTATACACAACCTCCTACTCAAGTCAATCATTCTATTCCTTTGACAACTCCTATTGCTAGTATACCTACTTTTACATCAAACATAATGACTACTTAAACACAAGACATTCTGCCTATGATCACCAGTCATGGGGGCAATCCTTCTTCTTCAATCAACCCTCTTCCTTCATTCAATCCGACTTCTTCATTCATTCCTTCAATGAGTGTTCCTATTATATCTCCACAAATGAACCTGACGCAAGGGGGCAATTCGTTTAATCATTCCATTCCTCCTTGTAGTGTTCCTCCTTTCCAATCATCTCCTATGACTAACTATCATAGTGTCCCACCACCTTACTCTCTACCTTCTTTCAATAACATAACACCTCCATCACAATCTAACACGTCTAATATGAATTCTTCGACTGAAGCAACCATTAACAATCTTGCACAAACTATCTCTTCTTTACAGCAACAAATTGCCTCTATGAATCAATCTAAGTTTAGTGTGCCCACATTTGATGTTGCGAGCCCACTTTCTCTTGACATTGTTCGAGCTATCCCCCCTAAACATGTTGAAATTCCACATTTGGAGCTTTATAATGGTAAGGGTGATCCTCTAACACATGTTAAGACATTTCAAACAATATGTACCGATTTTGCTTATGACCAAAGGTTGCTTGCAAAACTGTTTACTAGAACATTAAGAGATAAAGCCCTACAATGGTATTGCTCGTTGCCTTCTTATTCTATTACTTCTTTCGAACAACTTGCAAATGCTTTCATTCAACAATTTCAAAACAATATAAGTCCTAAAGTTACTTTGATTGATTTAATGCATTGTAAACAAGGTGTTAAAGAAAAAGTGACTAATTTCATTGGTAGATATAAGCATTTGTATGCTCAAATTTCTTTTCCAATGCCTGACAATGATATTCAAAGAATCTTTATTGCTAATTTACAAAAAGATATTAGAGAAAAACTCCTATTTTCTGAGTTTACTTCTTTCCAACAATTGTGCGCAACTCTTCACAATTATCAACTGACTATGAGTCAAATGGAACAAGCAAATCCTATGGCTACGAGTGATAAGGGTGATATTAATCAACAACCATTTGGGAAGTTTAAACCGAATAGAGAGTCCATTAAATTCAATGAAAACATCATCAACAACAATGTGAATGCGGCATCAGGTGTGCCTCCCATTTCTAAGTTTTTCAAGAAAGAAAGAAAGTTTACTCCTTTGAATGAATCATTGCATAGTGTTATGAATAAGTTATTGGAACAAAATGTGCTTACCCTCCCTCCTATAAGGCAAATAGATCCTACAAAGATTAATTCACCCTATTTTGATAACAAATCTTTTTGTCAATTTCATCGTCAACCTGGGCATGATACTGAAAAATGTTTTGCTTTAAAAGGTAAAATTCAAGATTTGATTGATAATAATACTATTTTTGTTTCTGGAGTGAATGATAAAGGCAACACATCTGTAGCTCCTCCTAACCAAAATCTTAAGATTTTCACTGATCCATTGCCTTCTCATACCTTTAATGCGATTGATACTACTGATTCCTCTGTCTCACCTGATGATCTTGTGTCTATGACTCCGAATGTGATTAACTTTGTAGAGCAGTAGAAAATCCCTAAAGAACCTTCCATCACCTTTGATTCTAGTGAAACTATCAGGGCACCTGATGGTCCTTTATATATAGTTGCAAAAGTCAAGAATACACCTTGCCGTGGAGTTCTTATTGATCCTTCTTGTATGGTTAATATCATTACTGAAGAATTTCTTTTTACTTTGCAATTGAATCAAGTGATCTATGACGAAACAAATGTGGTTGTGAAACTATTTGATGCATTTTCTTCTCCTGCAATTGGTTCTATTACATTACCTATTGAGGTCCATAACAAATCCCTTGATGTGGACTTTGCTATTATTCCATCGTCCAAACAATTTCATGTGAAGATAGGCTATCCTTGGCTATCTTCCATGAAAGCTATTGCTTCTCCTATTCACAAGTGTTTGAAATTTCCCCATAATGGTGAAGTTGTTACTGTCAATCATAGTCTCTTTAAACCAGCTGAAAGAACTCCTAGCGTTCCTATTGATTATTTTTGGCCTAAACAATTCCAATCTCTTCCTCCGCGAAGTGATCATCTTTTCAAATCTTATCAAAAGTGGAAAAAAGATATGATCCTATCTCTAAGTGAACCTAGAACACCCAAACTTGATATTCCTATCATTCTTGAGAAGGAAGTTCTTCCTTTGAAAGATAAAACCAATGTCTTTCCTCAAGAAGATTCCCAACCCATCCCTATGGATGTAACTATGCCTATATCTAATAAACTTCCTAAAAGTAGACCTATGCCTCCTCGTCATGATGGGCTTGGTCTCCTTCCTAAGCCAAATATTCCTCCTTTGTATGGAGCAGTTCCTCCTCCTTCCTCTTATAGAGAGAAGAGACCTTCCTCTTCTCCTATTATTCAACCTAAGAGACCAGGCCCAAGTGATAAGGATGAGAACATTCCTCCTCCTCAATCTCCTCAGCTTCCTACTAAGACTAGATGAAATCGTTCTACACGTGAACGCCGACGAAAGCGTCATCTTAGAGCTCAGATAGTTGCTTCTCAAACTTTGCAATCCCCAAAAACATCTTCAGCCAGTATTATTCCATTTTCTCCTCAGTCGATGATTGAGCCGAAATCTCCTAAACATAAGATGCATGATGGTCTTGATCCTGTGTGAGTTAAAGATCCTATTTTTATAAATCTTGATGATGGTATAGATGAAAATGTTATTCATGATGAAAATGTTACTCCTGTTCATTCTGATAGTGAATATGAATATGTTGATGTTGATAACCATTTATCTAACGAATTTTCTAAAGCACTTATCCTAGCTCCTAGACAAGAACACCACGGCTTGGGATATGAACATAGCCCTTGTTTGGATCTTGTGATAGCTCCATCTACTGTGTTGGATGTTCCTCCTCTAGCGTGTTTCCTACCTTCCTGAAATACTGATCAGCAAGATCGGGGGGTAGATGATGTGCTAGACTAGTGTCATTAGCATAGCAGATTCTCTCCTCCTCTCTTTCATTACTTCTTCTATGTGTTATTCTCATTCTTCTATTTGTTGTCCTTAGTGTTGTCTACTTGAGGATGATGCAAATCATTGAGATCTCTTGGTCTCTCTCATGTTGACTCAAAGACACATGTGTTCCCTTCTTCTAGGTGACCTTCCTTGATTGGGGAATGAAGAACAATTATGCATACATACATATGATATACATGAATTATCATACAGCATACTGACCTCGAGGAAAGCAAAGTCACCTTGTGCTTTGTGTTTTGTGTCTATTATCCTTGGGCTTATCTCATACTTGGGGGCTAAATCCTTGTGATAACGTGCTCCTCTCCTTTCTCATTTCTTATATGTATCACTACCTTAAAGAAATCACCCCCGGTGAGGCGTGTGCGATCGCTTTAACGTAGGGGGGCATACATCCCATCTATATCTTTTCAAGATACTTGAAAATTTCTTGACAAACTTAGCTTTGCCTCAAAAATTTTTGATATCTTTCTTGCATGACTCATAGTGAGGGTACCTTACTACTGACAGTCATGGTTCTCCCTCGTGATCTTCCCTTTTACTTTGTCAATCGAAGTCGTAAGATCCTTAGTCCACTGGGGGCTTGGTGTATCTTGCCTCCTTGACGTGGTGAAAGTCTTTCAATGTTGTTTCCTTGTACTTTACCGGAAGTATTGGCGTATGCTTATACTCCTGCTAAAGTGGGGGCTAAATGTATCATCCTAAAATTGTGACACTTGCAATTTTGATTGCATTTGGGTCTTCACGATGGCGATGCAACACGGAACCTGAATGGAGACCTCGAAACTTGTTCATGACATCAAAAACTACATTTCTCAGCACCCTGGCTTGATCCTCCTTGCACCATGCTGTCCCGAGAGGTGGGACCATGGTGCCCAGCACCCTGGTCCTTCAGGACTAGGGCGCCCAGCGCCCTGGTCCCCCAGGACCATGGCGCCCAGCGCCCTGGTCCCTGGCCCTATTTTGGGCCCGGTCTCTTATGGGGCTTCGGGTCTTTAAGTTTGCAAATTGGAAAATAATGTTTCCTGGTCGGCCTAAGGTCGGGAAAATCAGTCTATCAGCCCTAATTGACAAGTATATAAACTACATTTCCTCTCCCATTTTAAGAGATGGAAAAAAGGCGGAAACGATATTCAAGCATTCAAACATTCAAGCATTCAAGCATTCCTTCAAGCAATTGAGCATTCTAAGTCTCCATTCAAGGCTAAGTGTTGCATTCAAGACAAGGATTCAACCATTGAAGAGGAGATCACATACAACATACAACATACTACATACATTACACCTTCGCATGTAAGAATACAAACATTCTTACAACAAGGTATCAGTACTTGTTTACATTACAAACATTTACATTTACAGCATTCTCATTTCTTGGTTAATTCCAAAACCGGGGTTTGACCTAAAGGCAAACCCCTCATCCCTAACCCCCCAATCGTCCTCTCTTTTCTGTGTGTAGGTTGCAGGTACGCGGCTGTAATTGAAGATCTGGAATCCTTGTGCAGAGACGAATAGATCCACCTTCGTTTCACGGATTTTTTGGAGGACCGTGTGCACGTCGGGCGCCATCGTCCCGTCAACTTTCGCTCAAATTTGCAGAACAGCACCATCTCGACATTTTACTGCTAATTCCAGGTCCGCAGCTTCATCCCATATCCCTATCTCTATTTATAAGCGAATCTTTCCTACTTTACATGCATTCCTAGTTCAATCTTTCTATCTACATTTCTTTACAAAAGAGGGTATCCTTGATGTCTTAACCCTTGAAACTCATTTAGAATCCAATCTTGCATTGCGTGGGATTGGATCTTGTGGGTGTCAACCCCTCTTTTGAATGTAAAGTCTCCCCTAAGTGAAAACCATCAACCCTAGTGACTCTCCCTTTCTCTCTCCTTGGAGTTGGGGAGGGGAGAACGACTAGGGTTCGATTTTTCCGCTTTACAATATCTTTAACTTGGTACTTGCCTAGTGGAATGAACAAAAACATTACATGATTATTATGACCATTTTACTGCAATATTTATAATTAAATGTAGATGACTATTAAATGATAAAATACTTGGAACAATCATTGCCAACATTATGTGCTCCCTCTTTATTCACATCCATGGAGGAATATTATTGTTGATAACAAAAATAGGCCACACCGAGTATACAGATCTCAACTCTCCAAATGGATTGACATCGTCCGCTACCAATGAAAGCCTGAGATTACGAGGTTCTTCTTTAAAGTATGGCTACTTTTCCTCTATGTCCATAAATGTTGAACCATCTGTAGGCATTCGAATAATGTCATCTCGACTTCTATTGCATGCATGGTAATCCATAAATTGTGCCAAGCTAGTGCACCTGAATAATCATTGCATACGTGGAATAATGGGAATATAATGAAGAACCTTGCGAGGCACCTTTTTTGTTATTTGATCTGTTCGATATCTATTGATATGACATTCAGGGCATTCTATTCCAAATTCATGTTGTTTATGATATATAATATGATCATTGGGACAAGCATCTACTATTTGATACTCCATTCCAATATCTTTCATAATGGCAGATAATTCTCGGTATGAGTGAGGTAGAATATTTGATGGTGGTAAGAAAAACTCACCTATCAATCTACAACAAAAAAAAAAGTTTGAGGTGTTAATATAAAGAATATTAATGGTACATGATTCACCATTTATTAACTGTAATGACATGTATGACACACCTTAACATACGTGAGATTGTTATGTTGGATAAACCATTCATAACCTTCAAGTTCACCAGCAACAATATAGCAGAGAGAAGAGTTGTTTGGGAGCCTTTGTAAATGGGCTCATATGCCTTCTCAAGAAGAGGTAAATCATGAACATCAAGGTCATCCTGATCATCATGATCAGCTGTGCTAGTACTAAATGTGTCATGGATCAATGTATTTGTACCATCATCTTCAATTGTGTTTTCTGGTGCATGATCGTCATCTTCCATGGGATCATTATCTTCAGCTTTGATATTCACACCTCCATGTTCCTCCACTTCAAAAACCATATTCTCAGGGTTTTGTTGATCCATACCATGTGCTCCAGGGTGCTCCACCTATATAAAATTGTTATACATAAATAAACCATGATCATGATCTCCTTATCAAGTGATTTCTTATGTATATAAATTGTTAAAACAATATAATGAACAACTTACTAGTGGATGATAATCATGTCCCCCTTCAATGTGACCATGCTGCCTATAATGTTTCTTAGCTGTTTTGATTAGAAGTCTTCTAGTCTTTAAGCCCTTACAAATTTTGCAGGGACAATAACATTTCCCATCACCTTTTCTTTTCAAGTTAGACCATAATCTAGCAATTGTCTCCTTATTTTGTTCTTCGCTGATATTATCTGACATGGTCTTTCTTCACAGGCAAAAAAATTAGGCTATGGAAACTTCAGTGCAAAAGCTTCACAAAAATTGCAAATCAAACCAAAACCATTTAACTCTTCATCCACATTGTAGGGATAACAATACAAGGCTCACATATTGGTCTAAGAGGATGCCATGGTCTCACAAAGTAACCAAGAACCATATGAAATGATGGTCTTGAATCCACACACAACTAGGGAGGATCCATACGATTATGTATGACTTCCACCTTGTTTTTTTAATGGGATTAGCCAGCTCCAAGACATAGCCGTCAATAATCACTAAGAATGTACAAGTGGATCGTAGCTACCCATACAACAAACACTTACCCCTATCCTCAAATTTTTGCAATGTTTGATTCCTTATATACACTCATCCAAGGTTATCTATGTCGATCTTGGTGAGGAATCACATCACAACAAAGAAGGCAACATTTAAAAATAGCAAAAGTTTCACTAAACTACCAAAGATCATAAATATTGAAAGAAAGAAAAAATAGTAACAATAATAAGTCAAATAAATGTGTTCAATTCCAATAGCAAATCAAACATAGCCACAATAACTACACAATAGAGAAAACTCACAATAGTGATTAAACTAATTCAAACAAGATAAAATAAAATTGTTGGCCCATGCAACAAAGATGAGAGATCATCAATAATTGAAGGAAAGTTCACAATCCTTAAAAGTGCACATTACATAACTATACGACTAGAAATTGTGGCTAAATAGAGTGAAGATTCATCATGACTCCAATAATAGTCCCTCATGTGTGCATTTGTGGCATGAACACAAAAAATCCCACATGACATGGCCATGTACCTAATGGAGAAGACATGCCTAGGATACATGCCCAAAAAACATGACTATAATAATAGTCCCTCATGCATGCATTTGTGGCCTGCACACTACAAATCCTAACATATCATGGCAATACACCTCATATAGAAGACACACCTAGGGGCACATTGCACATAGCAACGTGCCTCACAAAGAAGACATCCATAGGGCACATGCCACATAGAAATGTGTCTTATGGAAAAATGTGCATGCATGTCACACACCAAAGCTATATGTATACATCATGAGGCACATTCATATGTTATCAAACACAACCTATTGTATCTAACATGAGTTCCTCTCTACATGTGTGCAAATATTCCAACACTAATCGCCACTAAGAAGGAATAATATAAAATGCATCTTCAAATATTTGTGTGTGTGTGTGGAATTGTGTCTTTGAACCCAAATCACTACCATCAACAACATATAACCATCGCCTAAGTATGGTGTGACATCATATCTATTTGCATAATGTCAAAACACATGCAAACATGAAAATCATCATAGCATGACAAAAATCAATCTCCACATGTTGGAACAAAGATATAAATAAGATAATAGGGTAAGAGGAAACCCATACCAAGAACCACATCCAACTATCAACAATGCCATCAAGATAAATGTAGGATAGGATACCACTATGAGCTGTCCAATGGTCCATTCTATGAGGAGAACTAGGGGATACTATCTTTGAAAGGTGTGGTCAATAGAGATAATCCCTACTAATGCCACAATATGTCACCATAGCCTCTTGAGTTTTCCATTCTTCTACTTAACACCACATTTATTGAGTTCCTCAACAACGAGGTTGGTTCTCAATAGGATGCACAAACATGTAAACACACAAGCATGGTTTCATCATACTTGTACAACAATACAAATTCATTTTTCTAGTTAATTACTTAGTGTAAAAATAACTCCATTACATAACATAGGGCAATAATCACCATAAGTTTTCAAATAAACTACCCAAACATCAATTGGAGTTACCCTTTCCAAGGTACAAACATAATTTATTTATAACTTAAAAATTAAAATAATCACAATACATCCAAATAAGTTCAATAGTGCATGGAAATAGACAACATGATCCATAATTAAACCCATAAATTACCCTAACTAGTTTTTTTATGTCAACTTTGATTCAATCACTCCTTATTCACTATCATTTGGTTGGCACAAGGTGAAAAGATGTTAAAACTGAAAGCAAAATACTACATATAGCTGCTCCTACAATAGAAAATGTAAAGATTTTTTTTTGAAATGATGAGTGATGTTTTGAGAATGGTTATGACTCGTGCCTTCCTAAAGGCTAATGGACTCAACAAATAATATGTTTTTTTCTTCTAGTCACTTGATGTGCTCTTATCTCAATATCATAGGACTAATCTTGTAAGTCCTTTCTATAGGTTTTCTTCAATATATAAAATCTTTTAGGTATCTTCATTGTCTACAACAACTTGGCTGTCATTAATCATTGTTTTTAGACGGTTGCACTGTATCATGTGATTGCATGAAAAAAGGTGATTTCAATTGAATCTTGTGTCATTGTTTTTGTTTGGTTGTCTTTGGTTGTCTCTATCTGATGGACTCTATAAACCTTGTTTTTGGATGATCATTATTGTCTTTCTATAGCTTATTGACCTCCATTTATGGAACATCCTCAAAGTCTATGATTGTCACTACCATGATCCTTGCTCATTAAGATTTGGACCGTACTATTGATATGCCAACTAATTGAAAGCTTCTAGGAAATTGCTTTTTCTTTTGCTCTTGTTAGAGTTTGCTCTATACCGTCACAAAAATACATGACAATATGACATACTATCCTTATTCTCATATTGTCACTTTTGCACTCTTACTTGTAGTAATGGCTCTTTACAATGGACTACTAATTTGCCCTCTTCATGGTACAAATTCCTCATGTTAGGATGTTTGTCCATGTGAAACCTTTGGTTCTAGAGTGGAGAATATTCCTTAATAGGTTTGAGAAACTATCATGCTGGTAGCTAATGGTCCATGCACTTGTTTCCATTACAAACTTCTATTACAAACTTTCAGAGTTGCAACTTCCACAAGCCCCTCTAAGATTCCAAAAATATTGTCTTTGGTCAAGAATTCTGATGATGGCTTTTGATTTGTCTTAATAAGAATTCATCATTACTAGTGTTTGTTTTGTCTTAACATTCTTCTCTCCCTCATTTATACCCTACTCTTTTGGATACTGTCTCAGAGATTACACTAATGTTTTCTCATATTTATTGTTGATAAATAAACCTTACCTTGACAACGAAAGAATTTTTTTACAGACATATAGAAAATAATTAAATGTTTGCTAGCATCCTCCCTACGTGTGCCAAAATAGGAGCTTTCGAACAAGGTATGGACATCCATCAAAGCATAATCAAGAGAGCATTGGAATATAGGTCGGTTCTTGTCCAACAAGATTCAGGACGTAGGGTTTCAAAAAGGGAGATATGGAGGGTATGAATTTACCCTCATGGGTACTGATTAAGCCTTCAAACAAACCAAATCGATCCCTACCCATGTACTTCACCAGATCGGTGCTAAACAAAAATAATCAAGGCATATTTGGTTGGGTTTAATTTAGAGCAGAGACAACATTGAGAAATTAAGCAATAAAAGATCGATACTATATATATATATATATATATATATATATATATATATATATATATATATATATATATATATATATATATATATATATATATATATATATATATATATCTGCCACGATTTGCAGGAACTATGAAATGAAAACAAACAAAACAAACAAATGAATACCAAAAGTATTACCCAGCCGATTTGTGGTGAGGAGAAGTAAATAATGGCATGGTCTCAAACAATTTGAACTCCACCTTTGCAGGCCAATCAAAATATAGCAATAAATTGGAGGGGAATTACGATTTTGAAAGAATCCCCAGCCTATTGTTTTCAACCTATGATAAAATACATTACCAAGATCGCAGGAATGCACAAAATGGATTAATTCGAAAAAAACCTTACCTTGCTTGTGCAGAGATCGCTCTGGAAAGAGGGGCAGGGAGGCAAGATGGTCGTCGCTTGTGCTTTCAAAATGAAAATGCGTTGTGCTTTTTTTTTTTGATAAAATGCCCAAGGTCATCGGAATTTTGATGAACACGGGCATAGGTCATCAGAATTCCGACGAACACGGGCATTTTAAAAAAAATAAATTAAATTTTCACACAATGCTCCTTGTCCGTCGGAAACCTCCATCGGAATTTAACCCCAAATGTATTAGTGCCAGCCTAGGAACTTATAGCATTTTTGAAGAGGATCAACTGATCCCAAAACTCACCAAGGATCCATTTTCCAAAGATCAATTGTCTTTGACACTATGGACTCTACACTTCGATGGCACCAAATGCAAAATGGGCTCCGAAGCTGGAGTTTGCCTCACCACTCCTGCAGGCGATCAAATACGAAGGTCTTTCCGACTGCAGTTCGCATGTTTGAATAATGAAGTAGAGTACGAAGGGCTAATTCAAGGTTTGAACATGGCAGAAAAATGGGCATCAAGAAGCTGAAGGTCCTCGGTGATTCTAAATTAGTAGTACACCAAGTTTGAGGGATATCCAGTGCTAAACATGTACGTATGAGATCCTACCGCTCCAGAGTCTGGGATTTAATAGAAATTTTTTATGCTTTCAATATCACAAGCATTCCCCGAACACTAAATACTAAAGTAGATCACATGGCACCATAGGAGCTCATTTTGATCTAGCCGTAGACCTCTTAGCCAGCCACCCACCAGTCAGCACCATGGTCCATCCGGATGTTCCTAATAATGATACATATTGGCAGGGTTTTGAAAGTGATGAGCAAATTTCTCTATTTATTCAAAGCTCGGGAGATTTTTTCGACCACCTGCAACCTAGGGTTAAAGAAGCTTACAGAAACTAGATTATTCAATTAAAATCCAACAAGCTCCCTAATGGTTTGATCACCTTAGAGAATTTGTTTGATAATGAGCATTTTCAGAAGGATAAGCAGAAGCTCACAACAGACAAAGGAGATTACGCTGAAATGTCAGTCGGAAGCAGAAGAATCCTCAAAGTGGGCAAAGGTGTTTCCTCCAAAGACAAGGAGAAATTGGCTTGATCCTGTGATAAGTATGAAGGTGTCATGGCTTGGTCTTATGATGATTTAAAAGGTTTTGATCCTAGCATCATCCAACACACCATCGAGCTCACAAATGAAGCTAAGCCAGTCCGACAAAAATAGAGACCTGTTAATCCCAAGATCGAATCCCTCATGGCTCAGGAGTTGAAGATACTGATCGAGTCAAGGATTATTTACCCTATAAAGCACAGTACATGGGTGTCAAATTTGGTCCCTATAAGAAAAAATAATGGAGATATTCAACTTTGTGTGGACTTCTGAGACTTGAATCGAGCATCGCTCAAAGATCATTATCCCTTGTTGTCAATGGAGCAAGTATTAAGCACTGTAGCTAGATCAGAAATGTTCTCTATGCTCGATGGTTTCTCAGGATATAATTAGGTAAGTGTCAAAATGGAGGATCAACACAAGACGACTTTCACCACCAAGTGGGAAACGTTTGCGTATCAAAAAATGCCTTTCAGCTTGTCAAACATTGAGGCCACTTTCCAAAGGGCCATGGATTTGGCTTTCAAAGAGCTAATAAATAAGATTATCTTGATATATTTAGATGACCTAACCATGTTTTCCAAACACAAGGAGGATCATTTTGATCATCTTGAGTTAGTCCTGCAAAAAAGTCTTGAATTTGGGATCTCCTTGAACCCAAAAAAATGTATCTTTGGGGTTCCTCAAGGGAAGTTGCTGGGGCATATAATTTCTAAAGAAGGCGTCTCTATCGACCCTGACCGAGTCAAGGCTATTAAAGAACTCCCCCTTCCAGTCAACAAAAAGGGAGTGTAATCATTCTTGGGAAAGGTCAATTTTGTCAATCATTTCATCTCTTACTTTGCTGGGATAATAAGACCTATCACCCTCATGCTTAAGAAAGATATACATTTTAAATGGATTGTTGAAGCCAAAAATACCTTGGACCAAATAAAGTATGCCATTTGTTTAGCACCAGTGTTATCTAATCCAGATATGTCAAAGGAATTCATAATGTATGTCTATTTCAATCAGTATAGTATCGCCATGGTCCTAACTCAAAAGGACACCCAAAAGGGAGGAGAGCACCCTATAGCTTTCCATTCAAAAACTCTCAAAGATTATGAGCTCTGCTATAACTTTGTGGAAAAGAAAGCCTTAGCTGCCGTAAAAGGACTGAAAAAATTTAGACATTTCATTTCCTGCAACAAGACCACAGTGTATGTAGCTCATCTCGCAGTAAGAGAGTACATCATGGAGGGTGACATCACAGAAAAAAGAGTGAATTGGATCACTAAGATCCTAGAATACGATGTTGACATCAAGCCCACAAAGCTAGTCTACGGGAGAGGCTTATGTGAGTATATAGTGTAGGGCAGTGAACCCCATGGTTTTGAAGCCATCTCAGAAGAAACGGTTATGATTATGCCCAACACCCCCAGTAACAGTTGGATTGACAAAAGAAAAAATTTCACGAGGACAGGGACCTTTCCCGAAAATCTTCCCCCAGCCAAGAGGAGATTCTATCGACTCCAAAACAACGGTTTTCGCCTCATAAATGAAATTCTTTTTCAAAGAAATTTTGATGGAGTTCTACTCTGATGTGTGGACTGAGGCCAAGCTAATAAAATTCTCCAAGAATTTCACTACGACCCCTCAGGAGGCCATTTTTTCGCACCTACAACCACAATCAAAATTACCCAAGCCGGATACTTTTGGCCATCCATGTTCAAATATGTACACGCTCTAGTAAGAGGATGTAAAGAATGCCAATATTATATGGGGAGAGGTAAGAAAGTGGCCATGCCACTTAGGCCTGTGTCAGTGGAAGAGCCCTTCGCTCAATGGGGCCTTGATTTTGTCAGGATGATCAATCCTCCAAGTTCAGCCGAACATAAATGGATCCTGACCACCACTGACTATTTCACCAGATGGTTTGAAGTCGTTCCCCTGCAGAATTCATCTAAAAATGAAGTGCTAACTTTCCTAGAAGAACTGACTTGTTGGTACGGCCCCCCAAAAACCATTATATCAGATAACGCACGTGCCTTCACAGGCTTGCGAATCACATAGTTCTCTCTTAGTAGAGGTATTTATCTCAAAACCTCCTCTGACTACTACCCCCAAGGGAATGGTCTGGTAGAATCTACTAACAAGAACCTGATTCAACTTATCAAGAAAATAGGCACGGAATATAAGAGAGAGTGGCACCATCACCTAAGGAGTGCATTATGGGCTGACCGCATAACACCCAAACAGATTCTCAAAACCTCCCCGTACAAGCTGGTACATGGAAAAGATGCATTTTTTCCTTTGTCACTAGAAATTCCAACGTTATAGTTGCTAAAATCTATGGATATTGTCGAAAATGGTCAATTGGCCATAAGGCTAGCGGAGATTATGGAGTTAGAGGAAGCAAGGGAGGCTGCCTTCACAACTCTCCAAGACAGGCAGGAAGTCGTAAAAAGGTGGTTTGATAGTAAAAAGAGTTCTAATGTGATATTCGCCCCTGGAGACCTTGTTCTGAAGTACAATGAGAGGATGGCGAAGCCAGGTCAGCACACCAAGTTTGACTACCTATGGGAGGGTCCTTTTCACATCATAGGATGCAAGGGTTTCAATGCTTTCAAGTTAGAGAACATGAATGGAGACTCCCTCTCCATCTTGGTTAACAGTTTTCATCCTAAGCCATATTATTAAGGGTCCCTTTCCCTTTCCAAGTAAATAGTGTATACTATGTGTATATGTGTGGTGTGTATTTATTTTAATTATTTCTAGCTCAACAAGCATCAAGAAAGAGAGATCAGATAAAGAGAAAAGTAAAACCATTATATTAAGTTTTTCTCGTATTTTGTTGCAAAATGTGTGGGCCCTCGGCCTCTCTTTTGTTTACATCTTGTAGTTTCAAGCGCAAGTCATGCTTTGCCACTCTTTTTAGAGGCTAGCTTCAGTATCTTCCTCCTCAATGTCAGAGTCCCCTTCTTCTCCTGGCCATTCTTAATCAGAAGAATTCTCAGGCTCCCCATGCATGAATATAACCACCAAGTTAGGAGGCTAATCCGGCATTAGGACTCTTGGGAAAATATAGTCCCTGAACATAGTCTACCAGTCTATGCCTTCCGGAATGGGGACCATCATATGTACTTGCAGGAGAAATTTTGTAGCCAGCTCAGCGCGGTACCTATGGGAAGACAATGACATGGTTTTCAAGCCATTGATAAGTGGTGTTGGCATTATAACAGACAATAAGAGATTGTTGGTATTTCAATTAGGATATTGAGAAGGTTGTTGATGATTATGGATATAATTGATTAAGGATGTTTACTGTGTTAATATTATTATTTTGTCATTGATGTTAAGAAACTGATTTTCTAATTCAGTATGATGTTGCCATATCTTAAGAAGTATGATTTGGTGAGTATGAAGATGTCAGTGAAAGACACAGAAAGAATGTGAAGAATAAGGGGAGGAATAAGTTATTCAATGGGCAACTATTACTAAGTTAGACAATGATGAGATCGTGATGTTTAGATTGTTTAGATATCCTACATATGTTGTCAATTGTAAGGTTAATACTATACTATGTTACTGAGCAAGGAACCTAGTCGGTAAACCCTAAGGAACCTAGTTGGTAAACCCTAAGGTTATCGCTATCGGTTAATGAAGGCAGAATGTCTACCGAGTGAAGTTTAGTATTTACCGAGTTACAACCGAGTAGTAACAGAATGCATTGAATGAATATAAGCATTATTTAATGAAGGAAGCTAATGAGCTGGAACTGATTAAATGATTGGTATGTCGTGCATGAAGTTTATTAAAGAATCTATGGCAAAGGAAAATCAGTAGGAAGATCTACAACTCAGATTGAACCGCAATACCCTAGCACAAGTTCCAAGAAATGTATGCAAGTTCCAAGGCGGGGTAAAATGTTTTCAGATCAAAGGATACATTGAACCTGGTCAAGTTTAAAGATCTGATGGCTATGATTGATCATGGGAAATGTGATCAAGGAGATTAAGTGGTTGGCAAATTGTTTATAAATAAGGAACTATTGATAAACAATGCATGCGGGCAAGTGTATGCACAGGGATGCTACATAGTGATTACCAAGCACATAAGCTTGAAGACCTGTTTGATTAACAAAGTTTAGAGCCCAACAGATGGACAAGATAAGTCCTATGACTAGATTCTATTGAGCAAATAAGAATCTGCTTTAGCATTTTAGATGTGAAGTTGCAGATAGATTTTAATTACTGTTATTTTGTAAAGTGATAGAAAATCTCTTAACCAAGTGGACTTAACAGTCTTATTTGTAAAACCCTTTAGCAAGGTGACATTCTGATTGAGTGTTTGAAATCCTTTAACAAGGTCACTTCTAACAAGGTGAAGATCCTAACAGATCTGAGGGAAATCCCTTAACCGGGTCACATCTAGCAATGTGTTTGTAATCTTTAACATGATTTGCTTTTAACTGAGCATACTCTAGAAGAGTATATTTCTTAGTGGGTCCAAAATCCTGCAGTAGTTTTTCCCTATTTGGATTTCCACGTTAAATCTGGTGTTATACATTTTGTGATCTTATCTGTTTATGAGTTTGCATGTTTTATAGTTTTTCTGATAAGGTTACCAAGGTTGAATCTGTTGTTTTTAGGGAAGATTAAGTTTGTATGATTCACCCCCCCCTCTCATCTTGTTAGTTTGGCATCTATACTTAACATTAAGTATCAGAACTTTCAATTGGTATCCGATCTTTGGGCTCCGGAAGAAAAGTTTACAAGTACTTGAGGCAAAGATCCAAAGATATACAAGAGGGATGCACCCAAGCTGAACAAGTCAAGTTTCTCTACATGGTAGAAAAGGATGAAGCTAGACCTATCAGGAGTTGGAGAATATGTTGTATATTATCTAGAGAATGATTTCATTACACCGAGCACCTATCCATTGACAATGGAAGAGATAAAGGCAAAGCAAGAACATATCCAAGCAACGATTGAAATAACATCTACATTGACTGACTCAAAGTTTAATGATCTAGAAGGCTGCAATGATGCAAAGGCAATGTGGGACAAGCTCATATCTGTGTATGGTGGTGATGAACATGTTCAAAGAGAAAAAGTGGACAGTCTAAGAGGACAACTTGAATCTATGAGGATGAATGAAGGTGAGAACATAACCCAGTATAGTACAAGACTAAAGGAGATTGTCAATCAAATCAAAGGAGTAGGTGGAACTATTGAAGAAAAGGATATAACAAGTTTTTAAGAACCCTTCCTACCAGCTTATGCAATCTGAGTCTCTGCAATCAATGAATTGAGGTATGTACCCAATATGCCAGTTTCTTTAGATGCTACTATTAGTAAGCTACATGCATTTGAGTTAAGTAACTCTGATAATAGTGGGTCATCGGTAAATAAAGTTGAGTTTGCATTTAGTTCTTTTCATATTGGTGAATCTGATGATTACAATGATAGAATGAGTAAGTACACTAAAGGGGATCACAGTGGAGCAAGTGAGAGATTTCGTAGGAACATGGAAAAAGTACACAAACTATATGAGGAATTCAGAAAGAAAGAAGAGTTTGAAGCACTGTTAGCCAGAAGATTACCAAGAGGAAAAGGTAAGTATAAAGGAAAACTACCTTTGAAATGTTTCAATTGTGATAAGATATGACATATGGCTTCTAACTGTCTTGACAAAGAATCTACTGAAAAGAGAGATTAACGAGAAGATAGACAGAAAGATAATCATTACAGGCGACACCGAGACTTTAGAAGAAGAGATAGAAAGTCATGCTTAATAGCTGATGAGGAATCCAATGATGATAAATTAGATGAAACTGATACAGAGGAAGTAGTTTATGTGGCTATCAAAGATGGATCAGATGAAGAAAGGTATGAAGAAAAAGCCCTAATATCTCACATAAATACTAATGATTCTTGGATCATAGATAGTGGATGCTCACATCACATGATAGGTGATAAACACAAGTTTGTTATATTAGAAGATTATGATGGAGGCTATGTAAGATTTGGTAATGATGCACCATGTCCGGTAAAAGGTAAAGGATCTATAACACTTCTTGACAATGAAAAATGCAATGATATTTATTGGGTTGAAGGTTTGAAATACAATTTGTTGAGTGTAGCACAGCTAAACAACATAGGTTACTGAATAGAATTTCAGAAAGGAATTGTAAAAGTTCATGACAAGCATGGAAAGTTAGCTGCAACCAAGACACAAACAAAAGGTAATACACTTCACCTTGACTCAACTTAGAACAAGTGTCTATATGCAAAGATAGATGATACATGGTTATGGTATAAAAGGTTTTGTCATGTAAATTTTGATAATCTGATCAAAATAAGCAAGAAGCACCGAGTAAGAGGTCTACCGAGTCTTGAAAAACCTAAGAATGCTATGTGTTGGGGATGCCAGATGGGCAAGATGACAAGATCAAGCTTTACAAGTAAGTCCTACACTTCTAAAGGAATTTTAGATCTTGTGCATAATTATCTTTATGGTCCTATGAAAGTTCAAAGTTATTATGGTGATAAATATTTCATATTATTTGTGGATGATTATTCAAGGATGATGTCAGTAATGTTTTTAAAAGAAAAATCAAAAGCTTTTCAAATGTTTAAATGGTACAAGGTAAAAGTTGAAAATGAAATAGGAAGACAACTGAAATTCCTTAGATCACACAAAGGAGGAGAGTTCACATCTGATGAGTTCAACTTATTCTGTAATGATCATGGTATAAAAAGACAAGTATCTGCACCGAGAGCTCCACAGCAAAATGAAATTGCTGAGAGAAGAAACAGATCTATTGTGGATTGTGCCAAAACCCTGATGATTGAAAAGAAAGTGCCACAAACAGTTTGGAGAGAAGCAATAAGCACAACAGTTTATACCTTGAACTAAGTACAACTGAAGAAAGGAACTTTGAAGACACCATATGAGATCTGGTATGACAAGAAACCTAATGTAAGTTACTTCAAAATCTTTGGAAGTAGATGCTATGTACACAAAGATGATAGAAATTGAAAGTTTGATCAGAAAAGTGATGAAGGAACATTTCTAGGTTATTCCTCTAGAAGCAAAGCATTTAAATGTCTGATCAAATCATCTAACAAAATAGTAGAAAGTGCAAATGTGAAAATTGACGAATTTGCAGAAAGAAATGATGAAGGAAATTCCAAGGAACCAAAATATTATGATGAATTTGTCTATGTTCAACCGACAAGTCTTATTGAGAGAACTATTGAAGAAAATGAAGAGAATATCCAATTATCGAGTGATGAAGAAGATCATACAGAGCCTACTGAGCCTGTATTAGCCAAGTATGTCAGAAGACATCATGCATTAAGTCAGATTATAGGAGAT
Organism: Cryptomeria japonica; assembly: GCF_030272615.1. Taxonomy (NCBI): domain Eukaryota; kingdom Viridiplantae; phylum Streptophyta; class Pinopsida; order Cupressales; family Cupressaceae; genus Cryptomeria; species Cryptomeria japonica. The sequence continues at coordinate 530,233,753 of NC_081414.1, forward strand.
AAGGATTATCCAGTGATGACAAGGAACAAACTGAGATAGAACACATGTCTGATATCTGAATTTGAACCGAGAATAGTGAAAGAGGCATTTAACAGTGAATATTGGATAAATGCTATGATAGAAGAGATTGATCAAATCAAGAAGAATGACACATGGACACTGGTCCCAAGATTGAAGGACAAAAATGTAATCGATACAAAGTGGATTTTCATAAACAAGCTAAATGAAAAAGGTGAGGTCATTCGAAATAAAGCAAGACTAGTTTGCAAAGGTTATGCTCAAGAAGAGGGAATTGATTATGGTGAGACTTTTGCACCTGTGGCAAGACTTGAAGGAGTAAGAACATTGTTGGCATATGCTGCTTACAAGAATTTCAAGGTATATCAAATGGATGTCAAATCTGTATTTTTGAATGGTATATTAGAAGAAGAAGTTTTTATTGAACAACCTGAAGGATTTGTTGAAGACAAGAATAAAGATCAGGTATGTAAATTGAACAAAACCTTATATGGTTTGAAACAAGCACCTAGAGCATGGTATGAAAGATTGCACTTTTATTTAATCAAGATTGGTTTTATAAGGACAAGTGAAAATAGAAATATGTACATGAAGAATGATGAGAATGGAATACTGATCTCAGCCATATTTGTTGATGATATTATCTTTTATGGAAATGACTCTTTATGCAAGAACTTTGGAAATGAAATGAGCAAAGAATTTGAGATGTCATTAATTGGTGAGATAAAGTATTTTATAGGTTTACAAATACTGCAAATGAAAGATGAGATTTTCATTACTCAATCCAAGTACATAAAGGAAATCTTGAAGAAATTTGTAATGGAGGATTCAAAACCAGTAAGTACTCCTATGACTACCAACTGTAAACTATCAAAGAATGATGAATCTGCATCTGTTGATGTGACACTTTACCGATCCATGATTGGAAAGCTACAATATGGTGTTCACATCAGACCAGATATAGCACATGCAATAGGTATAGTTGCAAGATTCTCTGCATATCCCAAGGAAACACACATGACAGCAATCAAGAGAATTTTCAGATACTTGAAAGGCACTGAGGATTATGGCTTAGTATATCAGAAAGGAAATGTTTTTTATTTAAAAGTTTATACTGATGCTGATTGGGTAGGCAACATTGATGATAGAAAAAGCACAAGTGGAGGAGCTTTCTTTTTAGGAGAAAGACTAGTGAGTTGGCTTAGCAAGAAACAAGGATGTGTTTCACAATCAACAACAGAAGCTGAATATGTTGCTGTAGCATTGAATTGTACCAATATAGCATGGATCAAACAACTGTTGGAAGGTATAAATGAGCAAGTTACCGAGCCAGTAACTATATTCTGTGACAATGCTAGTGCCATAAACATTTCAAAGAATCTTGTTATGCACTCTAAGACAAAGCACATCTCTATCAAATATCATTATCTTAGAGAAGAAGTTCAAGAGAAGAAAGTGGTGTTGGAGTATGTTAGCACAAAGGAACAAATAGCAGATATCTTCACCAAGCCACTACCAAGGGACACTTTTGAGTATCTCAGAAGTAAGTTAGGGGTCCTACCCCTATCTTCCATTCACTAACCAAGTTCGGTGAAAGCATCAATTCGATGACTCTTCAGAATATCTTTTAGGAGTTGATGTTGATTTACACACTTTAGGATGTTTTCTAAAGGTTTGCAGGAAACAATAATAGGGAACAAGAATTGAAGACAAAATGCTCTGACCGAGACTAAATTGACATATAACAATAGGAAATCACTTCATACAAGAAGAAATTATGTTTTAGTTCTTTACTTTTTGGCATTGTTGTCAAAGGGGGAGAAGACTGAAGAAAAGGGGAGAAGACTAATGTATGGGGGAGAAGACTGATGACAGGGGGAGAGCATTTCAGCATTTCAGCAATCTGAATCTGAATCAATTAGGTCAAATCAATTGGTTTTGCCATCAATGCCAAAGGGGGAGATTGTTGGCATTATAACAGACAATAAGAGATTGTTGGCATTTCAATTAGGATATTGAGAAGGTTGTTGATGATTATGGATATAACTGATTAAGGATGTTTACTATCTTAATATTATTATTTTGTCATTGATGTCAAGAAATTGATTTTCTAATTCAGTATGATGTTGCCATATATTAAGAAGTATGATTTGGTGAGTATAAAGATGTCGGTGAAAGACACAGAAAGAATGTGAAGAATAAGGAGAGGAATAAGTACCGATTTAGAAAATGATGAGATCATGATGTTTAGATTGTTTTGATATCCTACATATGTTGTTGATTGTAAGGTTAATACTATACTATGTTACCGAGCAAGGAACCTAGTCAGTAAACCCTAAGGTTATCACTATCGGTTAATGAAGGCAGAATGTCTATCGAGTGAAGTTTAGTATTTACCGAGTTGCAACCGAGTAGTAACAAAATGCATTGAATGAATATAAGCATTATTTAATGAAGGAAGATGATGAGCTAGAACTGATTAAATGATTGGTATGCCATGCATGAAGTTTGTTAAAGAATCTATGGCAAAGGAAAATCGGTAGGAAGATCTACACCTCAGATTGAACCGCAATACCCTAGCACAAGTTCCAAGAAATGTATGCAAGTTCTAAGGTGGGGTAAAATGTTTTCACATCAAAGGATACATTGAACCTGGTCAAGTTTGAAGATCTGATGGCTATGATTGATCATGGGAAATGTGATCAAGGAGATTAAGCGGTTGGCAAATTGTTTATAAATAAGGAACTATTGATAAACAATGCATGTGGGCAAGTGTATGCACAAGGATGCTACATAGTGATCACCGAGCACAGAAGCTTGAAGACCTATTTGATTAATAGAGTATAGAGCCCAACAGATGGACAAGATAAGTCCTATGACTAGATTTTATTGAGCAAATAAGAATCTACTTTAGCATTTTAGATGTGAAGTTGTAGATAGATTTTTATTACTATTATTTTGTAAAGTGATAGAAAATATCTTAACCGAATGGACTTAATAGTCTTATTTGTAAAACCCTCTAGCAAGGTGACATTCTGATTGAGTGTTTGAAATCCTTTAACAAGGTCACTTCTAACAAGGTGAAGATCCTAACAGATCTAAGGGAAATCCCTTAACCAGGTCACATCTAGCAATGTGTTTGTAATCTTTAACAAGATTTGCTTTTAACTGAGCATACTCTAGAAGAGTATATTTCTTAGTGGGTCCGAAATCCCACAATGGTTTTTTCCTATTTGGGTTTCCACGTTAAATCTGGTGTTATATGTTTTGTGATCTTATCTGTTTATGAGTTTGCATGCTTTATAGTTTTTCTGATAAGGTTACCGAGGTTGAATCTGTTGTTTTTATGGAAGATTAAGTTTGTATGATTCACCCCCCCCCTCTCATCTTGTTAGCTTGGCATCTATACTTAACATTAAGTATCAGAACTATCAAAGTGGATGCCACTTCACTTCTTCATTCTGTAAGATGAAATGCTCTAAGTCAGACACCATAGGGAGTCCTAGGAAAGGTACATGATACATGACTACATCTTCAAGTCCTCCCAAGTAGTCTAAAGGAAAGAGTGCTTGAGTTAGTTGCGTTGTTAGTAACCTAGACTGGCCGCAATCCAGCAGAGAAGCCATGAAGCGCCAGCAAATATCTGTATTTACCCGATATCGGTTTGGATTCCTAATGAAATCCTCCCCAAGTATCCATTTGATGGCAGCAATTATTAATGGATTCTTCCTTCGCGTCATCCCTTGCAGCCTCTAGTCTGATATGTTCCCCAGGAAAGTGACTTGCACCCTTCTATTGACGAGCCAAATTGGAGTATCCATTTCTTCAAAAAATTCATTGTTATAGCTTGCGTTGTGATGAAAGAATGTGTGAAAAGACATATTTATAGCAAAAATATTGGCAGGTAAGCAATCGGCAACTAGAGCTTCCCCTTTTCTCATTTCAATGTCTCTGTCACACCTCTATTAATTTGCATCACGTGAATGGGATTATTTCCAAGATATCGATGTCTTGTCAGTCACCTCGAAAAGAGGAATGGATGGAAACAAAAAGCCATACGTACTTTTAGGTACGTCGCCCTTAAATGTGAAAGCTCCGCCAGCCTTTTTCAGCTCACGCAGCCATTATTCCTAACTGATCCTCTCGATCAAAGAAAGATTTTTGCCTAAGAAACTTTTCCTGAGGAACACCAAATCAACCAAGTAGTTTTTTAGGAAGGTGGGAATGATGGCTCCCCTCATTCATGGAGGTTGATCACAACAGCATTTTTGAGTTGGCGCGCGTGTAAGCTGAACCTTAGCTTTCACAAAAAACAAGGCATGTCATGCATCTAAAAGTTCAAAGGTTCTCTTGGTCATCAATCTGTTCATTTTTTTGCCAAAGAGTGAGGCCAGAGGAAGATGTGAAGGTTCCCATCTCTTATCTCTGGTTTGCTAGCAAAACAAGAGAGGAAGATTGTCTGCCTTGATAGATTTTGAGGCTTCATCCTCAAAAGCTGCTCCCAGAGGTTTCTGGGTTAATCTTTTTGAGGAACTATCTTACTCCTCTCATGTCATTCCACCAAAGGAGTATCCAAAGATGAAGGCCAAAAAGAAAATGACGACCCGAAACTCATCAGTTGTTCTGGATTCCTTAGAAAATATCTATGAGCTTGAGGTCCAAAAGTAGCCCAAAAACATTAGAGAGGCTGCTTGTTTGAGGATGCTGCATCACCGAAATGATCCTCATTTTGTCGCAGTGCATTTTTGGAAGAGTGGTGCTCCTCAATCTTTGGTCCCTATGGTTCCCTACTGTCCTGAGCTCGTGGCCACCTATGTAGAGGTTTTTGATCCCGCCTCATGTTCTATCAGCAGCTCGCACCTAAAATTGATCATATCTCTAGAAGCCATTAGGGAAATGCTATGCTCCCCAATCTTTGAAAATACTGAGGTTTTCTCGAAAAAATCCATGGAGGAATTTTGGAGCACCAGGAGAGATGCATTAACTTTCTGTCAAAACACCCTCAACCGGAGTTTGTTAGTGGGGCTTCCAAAGTTCCCTTTGCCTTATAGCAGTCTGAAGCAAGATGACTTCAGAGATATCTCATCTACCCTGGCATGGTTGTGTGGTCATGATAATGATTGGGATATCATCACTTCCATGATGGGCTTTCTTTTTAAATGCAGGAAGCAAAAGGAACATTTCCACTTTGACTTCTCCACGACTATCATTAAGGCCATGGTCAAGCAGTTATCCGAGTTTCAACAGTTGTGATGTTTCAGGTTCTCTTCAGTATTGGTGCATCTGCTTCTGCATCAAAATGAAGCTTTCTTCGCACAGTTCATGCGCTTGGCCACTTTCGATGAGGCAGGAAATGTAATGCCGGTGTCTTGTTGGACGCCTCTGTTGTTGGCCTCTTATGATTCCTATCAGTTTTCAGATTTGTTCTTGGCTCCCATGCTCAAGGATTTTGGAGTGATTCCCAATGAACCTCTAGCCCGTTTCTCATAGGTTCAAATGAACTGGATGCAGAATGAATGCCTTCCTTGCGACTGGTTCATGGGCCCTGATTTCTCTTTCATCCGCATGCATGGTTTCTCTGAGGAGCCATTCCGGCTACCTACTTACGTGACTGACCGAACCCTAGCTCTAGAAATGGCAAGGTAGCTGGCAAGAGTTGAGCAAGCGATTGGCACTGGGAAGCACGATACCTCCATTACAGAAGATAACAAGGCCATTAGCCCAATTACCCTAGTAAGAAGAAAAGTAGCTAAGGAAACCCTGACTTCAAAGATGGTGCAACTGGGTTTCGTGGTAATCGATGATTCTTGGAGTTACGACCCTGATGGCTGCTTAAGCAAAAGAAAAACCACTATGAGGCATGAGCCTTGAGACTCATGGGCAGAACGTACAAACCCCTAGGTTGATGACCCAAGCAAATATGTGGGTCCTGATGATTTTCCTATTTTGGATCACCCCTCATGGTTAAAATTTTATACCCCAGTACAAAGGGTCAACCCCGTGAAGCCTATTCCTCGGGCATTGTTGGAGGGCATGAAAACTCTATCCTGGCCCAGAAAGAAAAGGGAAAATTTTTGGGTCTATCGTCAGGAAGTAAATCAGCTTAGAGCTAGCCTTGGGAATGCACCCCTGGATGAGCGTTTTGAGCAGGAATGGAGTAAGGTAAATAAATCTGACGATGAGACAGGTGATAGTTCCTCACGCAGGGACTCATCTCCCGAGATAGTTTCTCAGTAGGAAGTTGGGATTATTAATATCGAAGGGGCAGGAGCCAGAGCCAGAAATCCCTCTTTCTTTAGACAGTGTAACTCGCAGACCTCGTTCGCAGTCTAGTAAGAAGCGGTCTGAGAAGAAGTCTTCTGAGGGCCCCTGGAAGAAGAAGCCATATCTTAGTGGGTCAGAAGGGGTTGCACCTAATACATAAATGACAACATCTATAGATCTTCAACCGTTGCATCCTTCTGTCGACCAGGAATGCCCCTTTTTCCCCTCTTCCCATTCTCTGGATGTTCTTACAACTACCCTCACACCCATAATGAAAACCTCAGTCCCTACTGCTCTTACTTTGGCCTCGATGGGTATGACGGTTAATCCCCAAGAGGTACTCACGCAGGCTTTTGTTCATTTCCTAGGCGCGATCCCCATATCCACAACTTTTCAGTCGCCCACATCAGAAACAATCCCTGTGTCGCATAGGCTAGGTTTTGAAGAGTCTTCCCCCCAAAGTATGGTTGTGGTGTCTGCTAGTTCCTTCCCATTAGTGGGCTCCCCTTTTGTCCCATTATTTTCCCCACTGGCAGTGACTCATCTAGTCCAATCTTCTTTCGCTGCCCATTTTTCGCATTTCCCTTTCGTTGTCCCTCCTAGTGCAGTTTTTGCAGGTCAAGCCATCAATCATCTAGATAGTTTCCAACAGCAGGTTGTTTATGATAGAACCATCAGTTTGAATAAAACCAATAAGTGGAAAGAGAAGGAAGGTGCTCGTCACGCTCACCCTCGCTTGCAAACCCATTTCAGCGAGCAAAGAGATTGCCTTTACTTTGCAAAGTAGTGTCCACAGACTTTATCAAGAAGAGCCATCATTTGGAAAAGCTCCAAGCAAAAAATGTTAGCCTCCGTGATTCCCTTTCCCAGCAAAGGATAGAAGATAAGGCTTGGGTATTAGAGATCAATTGTCTATAGAGCCTACTAACTCAAGCTAATTCAAAGAAAGGAAAGTTGCAGTTGACCCTTAACAGCATAGGTTCCCAGCTAAAAGGTCAAGAAGTGACAAGAAATGTAACCCTGAAGGAATTGCAAGATAAAGACTATGAGATACAATGATTGAAAGCTGCTTCCAGGGATGTTGCCCAGGTTCAGATACAATTGCGTGAAGAAATCCTTCTTAAGAAAGGTTATGCCCATCAACTGAGTGAGGCCCAAGTATCACGGTCGGAGGAGAGGACGAATTTTGAAGCTGAATTGAAAACGAGAGAAACTAGCCTCGAACGATCTAGCAAACACATTTTAGAATTGGAGACTCTTCTATAGCAGGAGCATAATCATACATTGCAGTTGCAGTAGGCCGTCAGGATTGGGGAAGCAAAAATCTTAGCCTTGAAAAATCAAGTGGCTATTGAGAAAAACAAAATCCAGTAGCTCCAGCAGGAGACGATTGGGAAAGATAATGAGATATGTCGATTGTTGAGTCTCCCACCCCCCAGTTGATTGCTCCAGATTTCTCTACCATGCTGACAAAGCTGTATGTTTCCCATTGGGAAAAAGTAAAGTAGTACTACCTATCCTTGCAGCCAGTGTTAAGATTTCTCAGTGATGCGCAATCCCTCTATGCCGAGGCTAGGCACCTTATTAATAATTCTATGCTTATCATCAGTCCGAAGTTCCCCATAGCCCATAATCTTATTCAGTTGCTTTATTCCGCTCAAGAGGAGGAGCTTAGGGAGAAAGGGATTGCAGATCACCGACAATTAATCAAAAAGACTAATTTCTTCATAAACCGCCACAGGATAATTATGTAGGTGTCAGCTGCTCTAGGGCCTTTGCAATTTTCAGTACCAGACATTAAACGATGTGTCAAGAAATTTGTTTCTCCAGGCTTACCTTCTCCTTTCCCTACGGATGGTTTTGTGCTACAAATTGAGCAAGTATTGTAGCATATCGAGAATGTGCAGCAGGATAGAGTTTTCCTATCACGGCTGGGAAGTCCTATTTTAGTAAATGAGGCAGAGTGTCTTTTGCATCCTCTAGCCCAGCTCTCCGCTCTCTTGAACCAAGTCCAAGAAGAGCCCGTACCTCTACCCTTGGATGAAGTAATTTGCCTGGAGCAATATTTCCAAGATTTGGAAGTGCAAGTTATGCTCTCTAAAGATGAGTGGCTGCCTTTGCAGCAAGCTTTTGATCTTTTCCATCCCGTTGTGGCTTGAAGTCTGGTCTGTGAAACTAGTAATTTTGGGTTCTTCTATTCTGTAGGCAGAATCACCCCTGTTAGTCACCAGGAAATGTTCACTTTATTTTCCCTCGGTTTAAGTTCTTTTCGGCAGGCCCGGTTGTGATCGCCTTTTGCCAGCAGAGCAGAGCGCGTAGGACACTTGGTGGCACAATGTTTCTCCCTCAGTTCGTCTTTGGCATCCAGTTTTTGAAGCAGTGTGGAGGTGACAAATGGCAATGCATGCTGACTGTTCTTTTTGGTGGGCCCACTTGTTAGCGCAGTATGCGAGCGGTTTCTTGTAGTTGTGCCCTTTTCCGCAGTCCGTTCGTGGCCGACAGAATCTTTTTAGTTCTTGGTAACCTCCAGTCTGTTGTGGGTGAAAAGTTGAGTTTCAGGGTTTGTTTTGCTGGGTGCAGCCTCCATAGTGACACACCATTCTTTTTGTTCAGAGGGGGTTGTGCCATTTTGGCGTTTTGGGAAGCTGTTTTTAGGGGCAGTGACCTATTTAAATGCAGTGTTCTTGTCTGCCAAAGAAGAGGGGGTTTTTTCAGAGCATAAAGAAAAGAACAGTCCAATTTGCTAAGTAGGAGTTTTCTTTTGTTTCCAGCCTTAAAGAACTATTTTGGTCTTGCTATAAGAAGATTATTCAGATTGTGCCTGCGGCCTTTATGATGTCTCTTTTGGCCTACTATTAATAGTGTTTTATGTGCTATTATTGTTGAAAATTCTGATAACTTTGAGAATATTTTATCCAAGACTTCATTGATTAAACTATATTTTTTGCACTTGTTATCTGATGAATGTGTGACGAATATTTCCATATGTTTTCAAGTAAATCTGGTCGTAGCTTTTGATTATGTTCTGGATCCAAACTTGTAGATTGTTGAATGGACTTCTAGAAGTTATATGTTTCTTAATTTCTATGAGTTCATTGTCTCTTAATAGTCTGACGTATCACCCCAGTAGTTTAGTGTTACTTTTAAAAAGTATCTGTTTCCTTTCCCTTTTCTCAAAACCCAAGGAAGAGTCGGCTTCTCAATCCTGGAGGTCATTCAGTGTTCCTTGCACAATTTGGTCCCCCAACACTGAATTTCCCATAAGGCTGTTTGTCCCCAAAGCAAAATTTAGAGTCAACAATTATTATGTGTAATCATGGATTAAATGGTGCTAGCTTGTCTCTATGTTATGGGACATAGTCATTGGGAAAAGTTCTTTTATGACTGGAAAGTGTAAACAATGGAGTTATTTACGTTGCTCTTATTTATTGAAAGATAACTTGGTTGTAAAAATTTATATTTAAAGCTATTTCTATGCAATAAAGTTTTGTAAAAGATGTAATGGTAAAAGAAATTGATCATGATGGCATATTTTCTTGTCATGTTTGATAGATGAGTATGGTAATTGTTGTTTATATCTTTTGATGCTTTAATTGGGAGTAATTAAAGGAAGAAAATTCTTGTTCCTCTGCTATGAATTTGGGTAATTTCTAGAATATTTTAAGAAGTGTATGATTTTAGATGTATCTTGCCAATGGATAATGACATTCGTAGAGGATTTGTAAATAATGTTTTAATTGTTGACAAAATATTTGTTTGTGCAAATTGATAATTGTTAATTGAGTTTCAGGGCTAATACGTGTTGTACGAATTCCACTTAGCTTTACGACTTCCGAGAGTAAGTCGAAGCCTGGGGGGGAGAATGTAGTGCCCCTACCCTAGTCGGCTTTGTAAAATCAGTTTGACCTTGGTTGACTTTTTTCTATGTGGCATTCTTGGATGGTTGATTAACCATTACGTAATGTTGTAGATTAGATAATATGAATAATTTGTGTACTTGTTATGGTGCTTTCACATCGATTCTTGTGTAAGTTTAACTGTTTCCCTAATTCTTGTTATAAATCTTGAGCTAATGCCTTCATATATATATATATATATGCTTGCGTGACTCATGGTTGCAGGAGATTGCAGGTACAGTACTGCCTAGGTGCGAGGTTCGTCTCCATCAAGATTCGCAGGGTTGGGCATACCTCTTTCATCCTTAGAATTTGGATTAGGTGGTCGTAAAACCCTCGTCTTGCCTTAGCCATGATCAAGTGAGTGTCTTGTGTGGTCCGTCGGTTTCCCTTTTCGTTTGGGTTTGTGTGTCGTGTATTTGGTTGGTTTTCTTGGTTTGCATGCCTTGCGTGTGTTAAAATAGAGTATTTTATCCTAAGTATTTAGTTCGAATTAATGTGTTCATTTACGCATTAGTAATTGAGGGATTTAAAACATATAGGTTTCTTTTATGTGATTAATCATTAATTAAAAAGATCGCTTTATTTATGTTTGTAGTGAGTTTAATTTAATGGTTAATTTTAAAATAACGAATTTAATTAGTTTATGCGTTTTTAAAAAAATGGAAATATTTAAAGTTATTTGAAATAGAAATAATTTAATCTCTTTTGCATTTTGGAAAAGAAAGGTTAATTTTACTTATTTAAGAAAATCAATTTTTATTAGAAAAACAAGTTTAATTTATATGTATATTTGATATAGTGTGAAAGATTGATTTTGAGAATTAATTTAATTAAAATATTTTATCCTTGTCAATATTGTGAAATATAAATGTGAGCTTAGTTAATCTTGAGAAAATTAAAATTAAATAAGAGAAGCATTTTAACTTTTATTAGAAAAACAAGTTAGATTATTTGAATAGTTTAAAAATAATGATTATTTTTATTTTTATTTCTTTTTATTTAAAATGTGTTTAAATTCAAAATTAGAAAATCAGGTCAAAATTTCATTCTTTTAATCAGGGTTGGAAAAACATTTTGGGGGTTGTTGATTTTCTTTTGGAAAAAAAAATAAAAGGATATTTTTTTTGGATGGAGAAAATTTGGGAATTTTGGGAAAGGAAGATTTCCACAACTCAAGGTTGGGCTCTCCCGATCTTGCCAGGAATGTGAAGAGAGGTAGGATTCTTCATTTTGTTTCCTTTGTTGAAAGAAAAATAAATAAATAAATAAAATAATGAAACAAAATTTCTGGTTGCTTTCTTTTCAAGAAATTTCTGGATTGAAATGGGGTTTGGGTTTTGAATCTATGTATTTTAGTTTCAAGTGTGGGAATTGGGTGGATTCATTGTTTGGGGAATGATCTCCATTATGCACAAGATTTGCTTGTTGGGTTTAGTTTTTTTTTTTCAGCAAGTATGTGTTTTGGAAAAACAATAATATTCTGGAAAAATCTTCAAAATGGTGTTTATTTTTGAAATTCTGGAAAATATTATAGAGTCTGTGAATGAAAAAAATTGGGGGTTTTAGTTTGCTTTTATTTTATTTGGGGCTTCCTGGTGTTTTCTATTTTATTTTTATTTTTTTTAAGCAGTTTGTTTATGGTCGTTTGCTATTCTAGAAAATATCCCCATTTTGTTTTCAGAAAATTTTTGAGTATTGAATATATATATATATATATATATATATATATATATATATATATATATATATATATATATATATATATACACATTACTGCTGGTCTGTATATCCAGCAACTGGGGTTTTAGTTTAATTAATTATTAATTATTAATAATATATATTTATTAATGAAGATTAATATATATATTAATTAATAATTAATTTGAAATTTGAGCATTATTAAATTATTATTAATATATATTTTATTAATGAAGATTAATATATATATATATATATATATAAATTAATATTTGATTGGATTATTGTGTATTATTAATTATTAATTGTGTATATTTTATTAATTATGGGTTAATAAATATATATTAATTAATATTTAATTTTGGTATCAGTATTAATGGGAAAGTATCTTTTTGGGGAAAAGAGAATATTATTTTGATCTAAAAATTGTTGAAGTAAAATATATTTATTAATTGATAATTTTTAAATAATATTTTATCCAGGAACATATTATAGAGAAATTGAAAAGTAAAAATAAAATGAATGAGATATTTATCATTGGATATTTTAAAAACGTAGCTCATTTAGAAAACTTGATCGACATTTAAATGTTTAAATCAACATGAGAAAAGATTGTATTTTCCGGTTATTGCTTGTGCAAGGTTTAATTTTTGCTTTTGCTTTTGTTTAAAGTAATGGCAAGTTCCTTGATATGTTTGTTTGGACCCTGTCGTCTGGTTGTTTTGTGTTTGGCTATAATTGGTCAAGTCCCTAGGTTAGAGTACCGCCAGACAAGAGACCTTTGTAGTTCTTTTAATATGCTCAGTTGGATCCGTTTCTATGTAGGGATCTTTTAGGATTTATTGACCGAAGTGGTCATTTGTATATTGTTGTTCTCGCCTAAAAGGGCAGGAATGTAAATGACGTGAACCCTATGTAAATATAACTTAATTAATTACCAGAGGGGTCTTGCAGTTGAGAAGACCTAGAGATGTAGCCTTCTAGGGGTGAACTCCGAGATCATTTCTGTGTTATGTGATGTTTTTGTCTCTTATGTTTCATGGATAGTGCTAGCATGTATGGATGATAATTGGATAGAATATATAAGTGGGTTAGATGAGAATTATCATAATGCATGTATGTAGTCGTCTTTTAAATGCAATAAATGGATCATGAAGGAATGTAATCAATTTCAGTTAATGATGATACAATTAAGTATGCATGAAAGAACTCATTAGTTATGATGAAATTATAGTAAATTTTGGAACAAGATGCATGACATGTGTTAATGTAAACTTGAATGCAATGAATGGATAACAATTATTGGATGAACTCGTCATATTATCTAAATTGTAATTCTAATGGATGAACTTCATTTAGTTATTTACATTTTTTAACCTCAATAAATGAACTTCATCTTATTAGCTATAATTTAACTATAATGGATGTACTCATCAAGTTATCTATATTTTAACCCTAATGGATGAACCTCATTATGCTACTTACATTATAACCTTAATAAATGTACTCCATCTTAATAGCTATAATTGAACTAAAATGGGTGAACTCATTAGTTATTTATATTTTAATCTTAATAAACGAACTTCATCATATTAACCTTATTTTAACTACAATGGGTGAACTCAATAAGTTATCTATATTTTAACCCTAATGGATGAACCTCATTATGCTACTTACATTATAACCTTAATAAATGTACTCCATCTTAATAGCTATAATTGAACTAAAATGTGAACTCATTAGTTATTTATATTTTAATCTTAATAAACGAACTTCATCATATTAACCTTATTTTAACTACAAAGGGTGAACTCAATAAGCTATCTATATTTTAACCCTAATGGATGAACTTCATTATGTTATTTACATTTTATCCTTAATAAATGATCTTCATCTTATTAGCTATATTTTAACTATAATGGATGAATTCATTTGGTTATTTACATTTTAACCTTAATAAATGAACTTCATCTTATTAGTTATATTTTGACTAGATTGGATGAACTCATCAAGATAATTATATTTTGACTAGATTGGATGAACTCATCAAGATAACTACATTTCAACCTTAATGGATGAATTCATATGTTATCTATGCTTTAACTTCAAAGGGGTAGATATCCTCTTGTTAGCCTCATCTTCAACCATAATAGATGAATGCTTCCTAATTTATACAATGTTGATTCACTAAACAAATTATATCCATGTTTCAAGTAATAAAATGTAATTAAGATATCATGCTTAATTGGATCAAATGCCGCGAGTTGAGTTAGGTGTTAAGTTACGTAATCACGTTGGGAAACTCCTTAGGTTCGTTTAGTCTTCCGCTGTGTTATCTAAGCGTTAGATAACTCCAATGTATCTTAATGTTGTGTCTTATTATAAAAAAAAAAAATTACACTCCATTGGCGCATTTTAGCTCTATCCCTTTGGGGTTTCCTTGTGGGGCATTACAACACCATCCTCTTCCATGAAGTGATGGGGTTCTTACATTCCACCAACTAAGGGCAAGACCCTTCAATTTTGACTTAGCCACCTTTACTCTTTGGTTATCCTTCACCTCATCATATTCAAAATAGTATTCTAAGGTCTCAATCTAGTCCATGCACTCCTCTGGATTCATCCCCCCTTGAAACATAGGTAATTCTACCTTAATGTCTCTTCCACCTACTCTCTTAAGGGTTTCAATGAATTGCCTTTGATCTATAGGTACAGTTGGGTTCTCTCCTTCTTCTTCTCCTTCTTCTTCTTCCTCAGAGTCTGAGCCAACTTCCTTCCTAGCCTGATCCTTCTTTAACTTTTCTAGTTTTGCTTCCATCCTTTTGTTCTTGGCTACTTGCTCCCTCACTATCCTAGCCAATTCTACATTGGTGACTCTAGAGGGTATCTCCTCTTCACTTTGTCCCTCTGTCCTATCTCCCATGGTTCAAACTCTTCCCAGGTTCTTCTAGAGCTCTAATACCCCTTGATGTAGAGGTCTTTAATAGTAGTGTGGCAAACCCCACACACTCTCTCACAATCTCAAGCCTATGAAGGCCTCAACTCACACCAAACCCAAAACTTGAACTTTATCCCTCACAAGGGTTTGAAAACACCTTCACTATTCCCTTAGGGTCTCACAAGATCTTCCACAACCTTCTTATCATTGATGGCAACAAGGTTCCACAGGATCAGCTAGTCATAGACATCACCTACCGACACCGACATCCAGTTTACACCAGCAGAAGATTATACCGGCATTCCAAGTCGACTTGATAATAAATATTGTTTATGTGAAATAAAATATAATGTAAATTATAATTTTAGTTTCAAATACCCCTTTGTAACTTCTCTCAGAGTCCAAAGAACTAGATCTCCAACTTGCTCCAGCACTCCTAGAGACCTATTTGGGTCACAGACCTAGTTGATCAGATTAGGCCTGGGTTACAAAGGAAGTGTATGGGAATGGGACCACAAGGAAGATAAAATGCTTCAAAGGGATTGTCTAATGTATGAATGTACCAATTCAACCATCTAACTCCTTCTAATATCTTGCATCATGCAATCCATCAATTCTTGACTGTACTAGTCTAAAGCCTTACAAAGTTTAGGCTAGGGCTTGGTGGTAAAAATACCCATCCAACTACCCTAATCTCGCCCCTTTGGAATCTCATAATATACCCTCTTAACTTGCATCCTACCAAAGGCCATAGAGAACCAATGATGAGATTGCAAGTTAGGGCCTCATCTTTGCAACACCCTAGGGAAATTAAGGGTTTTCGGACCTACAGAAGCAAATTATCGATATCTCCTCCCAAACACCACTTCAAGGGGTTAGACCAGATTCATATGAAATATTATTTGGTTTTATACTATACCAATCCATTTTTTTACAAAAGCATTCAATTTTCTATACGGACAGTACGGAAAAGTAATAGAATTCAAGCAAAATCAGATTTATTTCATTTCATACTCTCCAACAAACTTCTCCAAATCATTCCGTACCTTGAACCAACTTTTCTCATCAGTTGTACAAGCACAAATAGGATCCTCTCAATGACCACAACCAACTTTGAAATTGTTGTGACCATTGGAAAGATGTTACATTCCAACCGACAACTTTTCAGAAGTTGCTTTGACAACAATGACAACGTTTATGCAACTTTGAATTCCTAAGCACCTAAACCTTACCAAACATATCTAAGGACATCATTAACCTTTAAAACACTTAAGACAACATTCTAAGATCATAAACACAAAATTTCATGATTCAAGCCCACATGACCTAATAGACCTCTAGGCTTATATGTATACCTAAGAAGTTATTGACCACACAAAGGCATTTTATTACATCTAGGGTGATCCTTGAGATCCAACCCATTATGGCAACACAAATAAACACAAGACAAACACTAGACACCCCTAATAGCATGAAAACAACATGAAAAGAAGAGGTGCCTTGCACCAAGATTCCTTTGAGTCAGAAACTTGGGAAGTTTATGCCACACAACAGTATAAAAAAGGAAACACCTATAATTTGAGAAGTAAAACTTATAACAAGCCTAGGAAGCCTTTGACAACTTCGGTACCACTGAATAATTATCAGACACCTCATAATCCTCAAGCAAGTAACCTGTTGATCACCCCTGAAGAAAATAAAGTTTACAAAACCCCAGGAGTGATTAAAATATGTAAGTTTTATGTTAAAGGTAACAATACAAGTGTCGAACAATTGATGAATTACTTAGCAGAATAAATTAAGAAAGTGAAGTAAATTTGTCCTTGACAGAATTGTTAAAAATGCCTATTTTCAAGAATGCTTTCCTTAAAGGATTGGAAGAGCATGTAGGGAAAGAAAAGAGTGATCATAGGGAGAAGGAACCTAAGGTCAAAGAAAAATAAATTATGCCTGCTAATGAAGCACGTGTGGCAATATATAAAGGTAAGTCAGAAGTTTTTCCATTCTTTTTAACCCTGAGGATATTCGAGAAAAACTTACATAAGTGTTTAATCAACTCTGGGGCATCCACAAATGTCATGTCATTGGCTATTGTCAATAATTAGGTCTAACTCTAGCAAGGTCAAATCGTAAAGTAACTTAGCTAGACCGAACAGAAGTGAATATGACTGGAGAATTGACAAATATACACATGCAATTGGCATCTGACCCAAGGATATAAGGTTTCATGGATATTCAGGTAGTGGATATACCTGATCAGTACAAGATCCTACTAAGTAGAGACTAACTGAGAATGCTAAATGGATATTTACATACAAATTTCTCTCATATGTGGTTACCATGGAAGGGAGTTCCAAACCAGATTAGAATAGAGTCTAAACTTTAGATGAAGCTAATGGTCACTACTTACAACCAAGAAAACGAGGTACTTTATCTTGGAGTAGAATGTGGAGTATATACTATAAAGTCACAAATGGATGAAATATGTGTGTTTGAAACATAAATCATTATAGAAGGTTTACCGTACACAAATATGTTGATTGAATCAAGTAAATAATGTTCCAATGAAGAAAAGGATGTATTAGCCATGTTCGAAGAGATGGTTTCTCAGAAAGTTCATACCTACATACAACATGGGGAATCGTTAGAATCCATACTGTTGATTGATTGGTGTAGGGTCCATAATATTGTACATCCTGAAGCTCAGTGCATACTATGTTTGATTGTGTTAGACAATAAATGGATTGCAAGTATTTAAGTGACACTAAAAGGAATGAGTCCGCTAAAGATTGATAAGTTTGAAATTACCGAGGAAATAAAGAAATCGGAAGAAAAGGAAACTTCTCTGAACTATGAAGAATATCCCGAAGTGGGAAGATGTAAAGTAGATTCCAAAGTTGGAAAATCTCCCACATTGATAGAAGACGAGGTCTGGACATTGAAGTTTGATGGATCAAAATCTAAGCAAGGTATAGGCATAGGAGTTGAATTGACTAACCCAAAAGGAAAATCATTCTTGGTCACCTACAAAATTCAATTTCAATGTACTCACAACATTACAAAATATGAAGCATTGATACATGGTTTATTATTAGCCATAAATTAAGGAGTGTGGATACTAAAAGTAATGGGAGATTCAGAGTCGGTGGTTAGACAGGTAAGAAAATAGTACGTTTATTGATACTGTATGTGGGAAAAGCGGTTCAATGAAACTCAATATGTGAAAGTATTCAAAGGACTTGTCCACACACCCATGGGACTCTTGGTGCAAGTTATGGAATCATGAGGAATGACTCAACTTCCCAAGGTGGGTTCCATGGTTCTCTATCTCACAAGGTCCCTCAAGCCAATGCCTTTGCTCTCAGATCACTGAGAAAAGTGACTTAGAGATGACAAATGCAAGAATGAGAGATGCTTTAGATTAATTTTAACATGAATTCATCCTATTTATGCATGATTCTATCAAATGAGTTAAACTAGATTATAAGATGACAAGATTAGTAACAATACTATCCTAACATGATATACCAGTTATATGATTTAAGCTAATGATAATAGAAATTCTCTAAAATGCTTTTTAGATTTAATTCCTATTATAAAGAGATCCTAGATACATGCTAAAATTGAGTATAAGTGTGATGCTAAAAACTTGGATTCTCAAAATGGAGGAATGAGAGCTCTATTTATAGGAAAAATAGGGTAATGGATGGTCAGGATTGAAAGTTATCAATCCATGTTTACAATTTCCACCAATGAAATGGTGACAATTGTCAATATAAGACTGCTTGAGAGGAGAGGTAAGAAGCATTAAATGCTTGAGAAGACATGAAAGTTACCTTAGAAGGTAAGGGTTAAGGTTAGATTAGGGTTATCCAATGGATAAAGCTTTTACCCAAAGGATAAACTCTTGTGCAAAGGTTAAAGGGATAACCATGGTCAAAGCAATGAATGCTTGATGAGACCCCTAGGTTAGATGAGGATTAAGTTAGGCAAAAAGTCTCTAACCATGCCACTAAGGGTTAGTTAACCATTAATGGTTTGAAGACTTTGGGGAAAAATTTGTAAGAGTCCTTCCAAATTTGGGGGTATTCAACAAGTTAGCTTGTTGAAGGCATAAAAGCTTTAATGCCTTTTGAAAATTTTACTCCAAATTTGAGAAGTGACCTCCTCAAATTTAGGGAAAGGGGATAATTGATGGGTTTAGGTTAATTGATTAGGATTAGATGGGTTCTAGAGGAATTTAGGAAGAGGGTTAGGAGGCAAGTGGGAGATGTAGGAAAATGCAAGTGGATGAGGGATAATAGGATTTAATTAAAATAAATTGCTTTATTTCAATTTGGTTGCAAATTGGGGATTTAAATAAATTAGATTTATTTAATTGGGGTAAACTATTTAATTAAATGTAAATTTAATTAAAAAGTAGAGAGAAGGGATTTAATTAAATAAAATGATTTATTCAATTAAATGATATAAAGGACTTAAGTGAATTTAAATAAATAAATCGAATAATTTATTTAATTAAATAGAAGAATGTGGATGATTTAATTAAATTAGATTTAGCTAAATAGAGGAATGAGAATAAAATGAACATTAAACATTCATTTAGGAATATGGTCATTTTTATACGTCTGCAGATACAAAAAGATTTCTAACTACCGACATCAAGTATGGGATTTAATAGAAAATTTTGGAGCTTTTAACATTGAACATATCTCGACAAAGTTTGACAAAAGAGCAGACCCTTTGGCACTAGCAGAAAGTTCACTGGAATAGTTAAAGTCTTCCAGATTGAAGAAATTTATAGTAGAGTTGGTTCCAACTCCATCAATACCTGATAACATGCGAAACCTGCAAGTTTTTGAAGATTATCACCACATCAGGAAATTCATTACAAAATCTAGTATTTTTGAGGCACAAGTGATTGATGAAGTTGATCTGTCGAGTGATGAAGCCACTGAATCACCCAAAATTTTGAAGTGTAATAATATCCCTAAAGGCATAGTAAAATTAGACAGATTGTTTGATATAGATCAAGTTCTAAAATAGAAAATCTTGCCTAAAATAGGAGACAAATGCCAACAGTATAATCTGGATATAGTAAAGGAACATAATGTTTTAATACAAAAGGTTTGTACTAAGAAAGAAAGGGATGGCATAATACAAGCACTAAAATATTTTATACATGGCATTGCTTGGACGTACAAAGATTTGAAGATATATGACACATCTATTATCACTCATACGATTCCTTTGAAACCTGATGCAAAGTCGTTTTGATAGAAACAAAGACCAGTGAATGCTTTAATATAGCCCCTAATCCAAAAAGAAGTACATAAATTATTGTCAGCGAGAATCATATTTCCTATTGGGCATTCAACTTGGGTTGTGAACTTGGTTCCATTTCGTAATAAAAATGGAGATATAAGGTTATGCGTAGATTTTAGAAACCTAAACAAGGCTTCAGAGAAAGACAATTATCCACTGTTGCCTTTACACGAAGTGTTACAAATAGTTAATGGATCTCAAATGATGTCTTTTCTAGATGAATTTTCATGATATAACCAAGTTATGGTTGATAAACAAGACAGGTTAAAGACTGTGTTTACCAGAAAGTGGGGAACCTTCACCTACAGAAGGATGCCATTTGGGTTGATAAACGTTGAAGTGACATTCCAAAGGGAGATGGATATTGTATTCAGAGATTTGGTCAGCAAGTGTATAATAATTTACATGGGTGATTTGACTGTGTTTTCAAAAGATAGGTCCACGCACGTACAAGATCTACGGAAAGTGCTAAAGAAATGTGAACAATACGGGATATCCTTAAATACAAAGAAATGTATGTCTGGGGTGACGGAAGGAAAGTTGTTAGGACATATAATCTTTGAGGCTGGAATCTCGATAGATCTAGATAGAGTTAGTGCATTGATGAAGTTACAAACCCCAAATAGAAAAAAGGAGTTAAAGTCATATTTCAGAAAGATCAATTGTCTGCAAATTAATTATAGGTCTTGCAGAGATAGTACAACCAATGAACACAATGTTAAAAATGAGGCTAAAATAGAATGGACAAAAGAGGCACAGGAAGCTTTTGAAAGCATAAAGAAAGCAATAGTAGATGCCCCAGTATTGTCTAGCCCTGATTATAACAAATCCTTCTATATCTACTCATTCTCTTCTGAGCATACTGGCGCCGCGGTGCTAACACAAAAAACTAAGATGAAAGAGGAAAATCCTATATCATTTATGAGTTGTTTGTTCAAAGATGCAGAGTTGAGACACATAAATGTTGAAAAACATGCTTTCACGTTAGTAAAAGCAATCTGAAAATTCTGGCATTACATTCTAAAGAACAAATTTATCGCAATTGTGTCTGATGCATTAGTAAAAAACCTTCTAATGCAAAATGAGATATGAGAGAGACAGGCTAAATGGATTACTATCATACAAGAGTTCGATATAGACATTGTCCCATGAAGTTGGTAAGAGGACAAGCTTTTGTTAGGGTTGTTGGGACTAATTAAAATTGAGTCAAGTTTAGAGGCCCATTTCAAAAATTTTGTTCTGCATGTTAGAAAAGTACCTAAATGAGTCAGTTTGAAGGGCCTAGTTTGAGAAGGGGTAAAATGGAGCTGGTTGATTTTCAGAGGGTAAGGCTCGGGATTCATGTCCCACACCTTTCATTTGGCCTATTCAGTGATGTGCAACTTTTAGAATTCAATTTGGATAAGTTTATGAGGTACCCAGTTTGAGGGGTGAGCTGAAAGTGCATTTTAGGCACAAATGCAGATTTTATGGAGTAGATTGCTTTGAGTGTTTGTATCTTTTTCCCTATTGATCGTCATGGAGAATTCCAAACTGGATTCAATTCTATGCATAAAAGTGAGTTACACTGCAAAATTTCAAGTCTTGACAAATCCATTTGCTCAGTTTTCAAAGCCAAATACATTTGCAGTTTGTGTGGTTTGGCAAGTCCCTGTTTCGACAGCTAGTCGGAGCCCTGTTTCACATAAGTGTAAAAGTTGCCTTAGTAAGCATCATGCCATAATGTTTGTTCCAGGCTGATGTTGGTATAAATGATGAGCTACGTTTCAAATTTCAAGCCTTTATCAATCCATTTGATCGGTTTTCAAAAGGATTCATTTATCTATCATTTTCAGTTATCCGCACTTCCATTGTTATGTCAGTTAATGTAGCCATTTTTGTGAGTGCGCCATTTGCATCCTGTCAGTCTTGTGATCGAACTGAGATTTCCATGTTTTAATATGTACTTCAAGGTACCCATGTTTCAAATTTGAGGGCCAACAGAGGTCGTTTGGTATTTTTGAGAAAGGCATCATGTGTTGCCAGGACATTGACTTCATCAAGTCCGCAGTGTCGACAAAGCCAGTTGGGCATTTTCTAAAATTAATTTCTTTTCACTTAGGGCTCATCTTGAGAAACCATTTGGTAGATTTCATGCTTGCATATCAGTGTACACGCCTGTCAGATGGCGAGCTCCAGAAAGGTGTTTTGACAGGTTTGAAAATTACGTCTTCAAACGATATTCCAGAGGCCAGTAGCTTGAAAACGAATTTTTTTTTTAGTCGGACCCACTTTGGGGCCCGACCTGGCCCATGCTTGTGCACTAATTTTTGTGGTGAATTGTTTAGTTTTCATGGTATGCAATCTCCCTTTTTGACAAATGATGATGCTAGAGGAATTTGCAGATTAGATGTTTGTTAGTCTAATCATTGTGAAGAGAAGACAATGAAGGTGTGCCTTTGACAAGAAAATGGGAATTTTATGTATGCTTACTTACCAGAATGTGCATAATTGAGGCAAGACAAGTTATTGCCAGCCAGAAATCTCCCTCCACGTCTACGGTGAGTTTGCAGAGGTAAAGTGTGGAGTGGGCATTCTATTTTATAAACAATCAACCAAATTCTTTTGGCAAGCATGAAGCCTAGCCAACACCCATTTCTTCCACCCACGTAGCAAGTGACAACAACAAAAAACAATGAAGCATAATGTGTTTTGATAGAGCTGAAATCAAATGCAAGTTTCAGTAGGTAGCGTGGTGGTCAAAGGAGCAGCAATCAAGAGGAAGGCAAATGCTCATGTGGTTTTGATGTTAGTAGAGATCCCCAGCCAATAGTAAATAGCAAATCCAAATGGCAATAAAACTAAATCTTCAGCCTCCCTCCTTGCTATGCATGGCATGGTGACAGCCAATGTTGAAATTCTCAAGCAAATACAAGTGGTTGTTTGAGGCCACATTCAATGTGCAACTTATGGAAAGTGGCATGCTGTGTAGAGGTTTTTTTTTTATCCGTGCTATGAGCCTAGTCTAATGTTGCGTGGTTAATGTGCTTAGAGGCATATGAAACATAGCAAATGTTTTTGGCATGCTGAAGCAATCATGCCAACACCCATTTCTCCCTTTGGTAGCAGCTACAGCAGCAAACTAATACATTTAAACAAATGCATTTGGCAATAAGATGTGGATTATTAAGTGGGGTATGGGATTTACTGCTGTAATTGTGATTTTATGGCCCTTTCTTTCACTCCCAGCTAAGGTATTCAGCTCTGGGTATTTCACATTCTGGGTTGTAATCTCCATTTCTTAGGATAGTATTGCTTCTCTGATCATTATCGTATTTCCTTTGATTGAGAGCAGGAAGACTATTGTGACTGTGATGTTGGGCATGCTCACAAATGATAGTGTTGTGGAAAGGCTCGATGAAATAAATTCCAGATTTCTAAATAAAAGGAATGAGGTCTAAGGAAACCGTGTATGGGTTATACCATAAACACAGTGACTGCCAAATCTATAAACAAATGAGTCACTTTTAATGTTCACAACGTTAAATAAATGTAAACATTAAAATGGCCTCCTTCCTTCTACATATGGCATGGGCCATGATTAGACCAATTTCTCCAAATAAAAATGGGAGCCTTGTGTGGTATGTGGAGTATGGTATGATGCAATCCGCAAGTCCTTTCTCCCCCTACGTGGTCCAGGTGCTGAAGGCCATTAAAACCAAAAAAATGCAATTACTTGGTGTAAAGTCCAGCTCTACATGCCCTTTGCCAGTCAACTCTTGCATGGAGAGTGGGAGAGTGGGGTTTTTTTTTAAATAAAATGATGTTGGTAGGTGTAAACCAGAATTCACAACCAAGCCAGTCCTCCATGTGTGAACCAAATGCATTGTCCAACACCCCGCTATGTGGTATGGTGAAGGAAAGGCAGTATGAATTTTTTCAGACAAATACTATTGGCAGGCATTAAAGCCAAATATTCTCTTGCATAGAAAGTGGTAAGGGCAGTGTTTAGTCTTTAGCAAATGCAAAGGAAAATCACCATTAAAACTCAGAGAGAAAAGCTCCAAAAAATGAAGTCCCAGGCATAAAGGTAATATCCCACATTGACTAGGAAATGGTCTATTTTAATGTTTATAAGCAAAAACACACTCATCTAATATGTCTAAGCCATAAAGGCTTTTAACGAATGGTGCCTATGGGTGCCCAAGGTGGGCCCACGTACGGGCATGGATCCCGAGGTGATGGAGGAGGTGACTGGGCGGTGACCTGGTGGACCCCACGTAGGCACGCTTCTCAAGGCAGACAAGCAGAATTTTGTAGAGAAAGGTCGACTTAACCGGTGAGCAGGTCCGAGATGATCCAATGAAGCGCGTGATTACGTAGGCCGAAGATGCACGTGAGTTACACCCTGCGAAGTTGTGAAAAGGGTAAAGATCATGTAGATTCTAGTCGATCGGACGGTCCGTGCGGTTTCCCAAGCCAAAGTTGCTCGCCAGTTAAGCCCTACGAAATGGCAAAACGCGAAATGGCTAAAATGGCGAAAATGCAACAGGTTAGCCAGTGAGCATGTTAGATGGAGATCGTTGTCCTATGCGGTTTCGCGAAGGAAAGATGCACAAATGTTAGAGCCTGTGAAATGGCGAAAGCCAGGTGGCGGGTACAGTCAGATGTCCAGCAGGCGGTCCTGGTGAGGTGGTGATGACGTGGTGCAGAGGTGGCACCTTGGTGGATGACAAGCAAGCGGACACGTGGTGGAGTGGCGAGGTGTCATCCCAGGTGGCACCCAGTGGACCCCATCGACCAATCAGAGGCTGCCATGTGGCAAAGCGTCAGAGCATGATCAGAGCCAAAAATCAAATTTAAAATTAGTTTATGCTATAGTTCTGACTATATTGAATAATTCAAAAATTTAAATGACTGAGCCCAAATGGGGATTAATTCGCCCAGGGCTCATTTTTTGAGCGAAGTATGAAGTGTTATATGTTTTCAGAAAGCTATCAGAATGAGGAATACGATTATGGAGTTAATTTTGGTGAAGATCAGATTTTTTGGAAGCAGTTTGGTCAAGAATGAAATTCAGTTAGAAGGAGGGACACTTGGCATGTTCTGATTGAAACTTTCTTTTTCCCCCCTTCTTCTTGTTCCCAATTCTTCTCAGTTGAATGGTTCCAGAAATTTGGAAAATGCTCCAGATTTGATGGCTTCCACTTTTTGAATATCATGACCCAAACTTGTAAATGCTTTTGTTTTGTTTCAGAGTATAGGGGATTGTAGTGCATTGTTGTAAATGTGATTTTAGTTGCAGGTGTTGCTTGTGTCAGGCATGAGTAAATTCCTCACAGTATTGTCTCTAGGTATGTATTTCATTATCATGAATTGAATCCTCAAGGAGGATGAGATTTGTCAAATTAAAAGGAAATTGTGTGATTGTTTATAGGTATCCTTCAAGGAAGGTTTTAAAATCTGTAGTCAATCATAAATGATGAAATATATTTCCAGATCTGATAAAATTGTGAATGAATCAAATAGTGCATTAATATAAGGTATTGATGCATGAATATCTTGTTTAAGGAAAATAAGCTTGCATCTATGATTCATATTTGTAGTTCTATCTGTGACTCTGTTGTCCAATGAATAAGGCACTGGTCTTGCAGGTTTGGGGATGTTTTCAGATATATATTTTAAAAGATAAATCTAATTTCCCTTCATGTTTAGGGGTGTTTGTGTTCCATTCTTTCCAAGCTCTGTTTCATCCTATTGTTTGTACATATCTAGCCAATCTGTAATGTTTCCTAACCTGTTGAGCTTGTGAAATGATCTATCTGCTTAGTGTTGATGCAATTATGTGTTTGTAATTGTTGTATTTAGTGCATCAAAAGGGTGTCCCCCCCTAGGTCTAGTAGAACCTGAAGTGCAGGAGGATCAATTAGGGTCCTATGTTATGTTGTCCAAGCCCTGATGTGTTTCATAGACTGAAATTGGCCATTTCATAGAAAGATTTGCAGGTGTTCTTGGGTTATCACTTTTGGTGAACAACAAGGGGTCCCATAGATACTGAGAGGGGGGGGTGAATTAGTATCTGTTCGGTGATTAGAATTTCTTAACTTAAAACATGCAGAACATAATATAACAATGTACCGGTATGCAACAAATAATGCAATAAACAGAATCAAGTACATCCACATGAAAAGTACACCATAACACAAGATGTTAACGAGGAAACCTGGCGTGGGAAAAACCTCGGTGGGATTTGTGACCCACAATATTCACTCACTGGCCAATAAGAGAATATTACTTACAATAGGGGCCTGCACATGCAGGAAGGCCAACTGCCTAAAGCTCACTGCTCAATGGGAAGTCTCACTGACTTACAATAAGGATTATACAAATCCAATGTCTTGTACTTCTTTACAATAGCATCTTCAATGCCTGATTCAGTACCAGTTCCTACTCTATTCTTTACATATACCCTTTGACCTATATTTCGCACATTAGGTCTACCTAATATTTTCCTTAATGCTTCTACTTCACATTCTTTTTTTTTTCACTACAAAATGTCTACAATGATCTCTTTTATATATAAGAGTAATTTTACAATTTGCCAAGTTGGCTTTACAATAATAAACAAAATATTATATAACAAAAATCTTGTTGGCCTCTGTGTCGGTGTCGGTGTCCTGAGTGCCGGTGTAGAGTGTGATCTGTTGATGCCGGTATAATGTCTTTGCCGGTGCCATAGGATTGCAAGGTTGCCATCAATGACAAAACCTTCAATCACATACAATGTCTCATTGGAGTGTGCATATGCCAACAGCTTTAGTTCAAGCAATTATGGAAACAAACCTGCAACTGATAAGCCAACAATATGTGCTTAATGACAAAAAGCAAGATGACTAGTATGAAGATTTCATGCATCTTCTCATCACATGCTGTTGTTGGCCAGACCATTTGAATAGATCATAATACAAAGCATCAAAAGTCAAAACATAGAATTACATGATAAATAATGGAAATTTGTTTCACAAAGATCAAGGTTTACTTGAGATGTGTAAGTAAAGAAGAATCATGGAAGATACTTCATGAATTTCATGATAAATTCAGTACAAGACACGAAGGACATCTGGCTACAACCCATGTAGTATTAAGGGAAGGATATTACTAGCCTACTATCTTCAAGGATGTTTACCAACACATCAACATTCCCATGTTTGTCAAATCCATGTAGATAAAGGGAAATATTCAGCACAACCATTACAATCCATAACAGACATGGGTATATCTTAACTCTAACAGATTATTGTACTAGGTGGTCTAAAGTGATAGCATCAAGGAATTGCACTACAAACATTGTTATTCAATTTCTAGAGGACAACATCATCACACGTTTCAGAGTCCCAAATTTCCTGGTATGTGACAATGGCCCTGCTTTCACATCTTTAAAATTCATTGACTGGGCATTTGAACCAAGCTTTATTTTAAAAATTTCTTTGAATTATTATCCTCAAGGTAATGGTCTAGCTGAATCCACTAATAAAAGTCTGATAGATGTCCTTAAAAAAATGTTAAGCAAGAACCCAAGAGGGTGCATATTGTTTTGAGATATGCATTTGGTCCGATAGGACCAAAATTAAAAATAGCCTAGGAAATTCCCTGTACCATATTATTGATGGCTTAGATCTGGTAGTACCCACGAACCTAAAAATACAAAAATTAAAATTTATCCAATAAAGCTTAGGGTTTGAAAACAAGGAAGAAGCAAGATTAACTCAATTTTTAAACTTAAATGAAAAGAGAGATAAACCCACTGAATGTATAAACAAACATTAGGCAACTCTAAAAAGATGGTTTGACAAGCGTGCGAAGGTAAAAGTGTTTTATCTAGTGGACCTGGTGTTTTATCCTAAAAAATTGCAAGATGGAAAACGAGTGTGTTGGCAGTGGGCTAGTGTCCTTCATGGGGATTCGTGACAAAGTTTAACAACCTCCTATGGATTCTATAAGTCTAGTGTTTCTATCGGGCATTGACAGGTTGATCTTTGGTGCAATGACAGCCCTAGCTTGTAACAAGTGGTATCAGAGCTTTGCCATAGGTTTGAATCACGTAGTCCATAGTGAGTGACGCTAGGAGGGGGATTGTTGGCAGTGGGCTAGCATCCCTCATGGGGATTCGCGACATGGTTTGACAACCTCTTGTGGATTCTATAAGTTTAGTATTTATATCAAGCATTGACAGGTTGATATTTTTGTGCAACAACAACCCTATCTTATAAAAGAGTGTTCGAAAAATTCTCACCTATATGGTCAGTCCCATACCAAATATCAAAAATTATAGGGGATAATGTGTTTAGGCTATCAAATTTGCAAGGATAACCCCTCACATGTTTGCAATTGACACTCATCTAGTGACTTTCGATGCTTGATTTATGGTTTAGGCTTGTCATTGATGGAAACTCTTCTTGAAGATTTGATCTGGTAGTCGTGATTCCTCTTATCTAAAAGTAGGAGTTAACCAGTAGGCAGTTAATTGGTAAAACAGGCTATCTCGATGATGTTTTTGGTCTGGTAAGATTTCAGATGATTGCGATGATTTTGGTGGTTGATTTCGTGTTCTCAATGAATGGGAAGATCCTTAGGAACTGTGTGATTATACTCTTTTGGTCCGGTGCTATTTTTTGTTAAATATTGAATCCAACTTTGAAGGAGATTATTTTTGTTAAGACATGATATATAATATTGATTTGGTGATTGGTTTTTGGTGTATTACTATAGCAGACAATAAGTTTTGGTGCGATTGAGCCTGTGAAGTGTGATACCTGCAGCTACAATACAAGCACTCAATATATCATTACAAGCATGGTTAGAAAATTAAAAGAAAATGAAAGATGAACCATGACCAAGCAACCTATCACCTCCTAAGAGATGCGAGTATGGATTTTCTCTCAGATCTGGATAAGCAATCCCAGTGACTAGACTACACCTAGACAAAGGATTTGAAATGATAATGATATGCAAGCTAGATGAGATTGACTATGCTAGATTGATCCAAGAGTCTAATTAAGCTAATGATATGCATGATTAAGCTATGATGATGATGAAATTAAGCTAGAAAAGAGATTGATTAAGCTACATGATTCAACAATTATGCTAGAAAATGATCAAATTAAGCTAATACAATTTCTTATAAAAATGCTCAAATGATATGCCTATAGTAACAATTCCTAAATTGATAATGAGATGGGATCCTTTGTGCTCCAAAATGGAGGATATTTATAAGATTTCCAAGGCCAGGGGTGAGGTGGCAGGAATCAATGGTCAATATTGAGTTTGAAGATATCAAAGGTGAAATTGGAGGAGGTTGGAGAAGAGGTTGGAGGAAGGGACACTTGCCATATCTGTGGTGACAAGTGCCAAGGAGCCTTTCTCATGAGAGGGAAAGTGTCCAAGAGAGGAGACATGTGGCCAAAGTGCCATGTGCCTCAAGGGAAGAATATCCACACCATAAGAGGTTAGGATAAGGAGTTTAGGATGTGTAAGATAGGATAGGGTTAGGAAAACCCAAGGTTAGATGGAATGGGTTAGGTTAGAGGGATGGTTAGATTAGGTGGTTAGAAGTTAGGAGGCACGTGGGTAATTTGAATTTAAAAATTCAAATAATAGGAAAATACTAATTAATTTTCAACAACTCATAAATTGATTTGTTTTAATTAATTAGGGGATTAGAAGAATTGAATGAAAAGGGGGGTGATGAGTCTAAACAATGGCAATACTTTTATAAATTTTTGATATAATACTCCTACTTAGGCCTTATAATTAGATGACATTTGGATTATAATGTTTTCCTAATATTATACCTTTAAAGTATTTTTGAAACTCGTTTAACCTATACCTAAGGGTGTCATATAATTGTTTTAAATGATTTGTCTATGCAAATATCTAAAGTTAATTATAAATTTGGTTTATGATATATCATGTTAGCATTAGTATATACACATGTTGTTGTGCATGTTAACATCTTGATGCAGGGTCAGTAAAGGTTAGGAAAAGATAAATGGCGGTTCAAAAGATCATCAAGTGTGTAACCGTAGTGCAGACCCAGTCAAGGAAATGCAGTTATGATTAGGATTACTGGACTGGTTCTTCAGCAGATTGATTAATGAAAACATTTATAACTGCTCTTAGTGGATCTTAGATCTAGGAGGTGGCCATGCTATATCTTCTAATCCATAGGACAGATGTTGTTCCACTGTCTTGTGCTAACTTCTTCTTCTTTTGTTAAATAAATTATGTTTGGCTATTTCGTAGAAATGTGGGCAATTAGAAGTTTGTTATAAGATTTCCTATAAATAAAAGGGATCTCTCTCCTCTTGGGGATAGCAGAGAAAAAGATAGTATTTTGTAATACACAATTTTTTGGTGTTATGTATGTATTTTCCAAAAAAGATGAAATAAAAGAGATCAAGCAATTTTGGATGATTAAATAAGTGTAATCTGAAGATCTGGAAATGCTCACGCAAGGGGGCCCACTTGGTGAGTAATCCTTGGTATGTTTTAAACTAGTTTTCATACTTCTATTATAGTTGTTTTCTATAGTTGTTCGTTCCTGCAACCATAGGAAATACTTCCTCTGTCTATTCTTGTAGCCACGTCAGCAGAGTAGTTCCTATTGGTCGCCATAACTTTATCTTGTTGGATAATTGTTGGCATATGGGGAGATTTTTGGATCTGATAGAATTTGATGAACTAGTATGTTGATATGATGATAATGTATGTTGTCATTGATGTCAATAAGTGTAAGTGAACCGGTATGCAGTTTGAAGAGATGTAGTGAACCGGTTTCAGCGTTTCACTAAGTGTAACTATTGGTTGGTAATCTCAGCTCTATGGTTTTGCGATCCATCTTGTGTGATGCAACCGATGATACTTTGTGATGAGTTAGCTAAGAGATGTGAATGAGATCAAGATGCCACATCAGCCCTGTGTGTGTAAAAGACTGAGGTACGAGGAGATCAACCGCGTTTGAAGTCTACCTCGGGAATGATCATTCTTCTTAGTGGAATAAGAAGAGAGTGTGATGGGTTACTGATTCCCATGTGCGGTGATGAATGAACGATGCAGATTGTCTTGTGATCTGTTTGAAATTGTAATGCTCTATGCAATGTGTTTGGATGGTCATGATTGGACCGCCTGTGTTGTAAACCTAAGATGCTTAGGGTTTAGGGTTTATGCTACCGACCTATTTGTTGTCTATAAGGTCGATGATGTTTGTTGTTGTAAATTTGTTGTCAAATGTTGTGTGTGTATCTGAGTAAAGAGATACTTGATACTTTCCAGACCAGTAAGAGGGAAACTGCAAAGTATGATTGCAGAGTAGAGGATATGAAAAGGATCTACCTTGGCATGTAGTGCTATTATCAAATCATAGTTTTACCTGTTGTCTTCTAATCATTTCAATAGTTGGAAAATACCTTTACAGGGTAGCTTTAACAGACTTATTGTAAATTCTGTAACCAGGTGACTCAAGATCATTGAGTTCTTCAAATCCTCTAGAGAGGTAACCTTTAATAGGGTTTCAACCTTTAACAGTGTGTATAGCCATCCCTTAACCAGGTGATCTCTAATAGGATCGGTTCCTAGCAGAACCTTATTGTAAAGTCTTTAACCGGATTATGCTCCTAACAGAATGAGCATTAAAAGAGTTCAAAACAAGCTTGTGGGTATTCATCCCCACTGTAGTTTTTCCCATTTGGGTTTCCACTTGAAAAATTTGTGTTATGTGTTATGCATTTTTCATGTGATGCTTAAGAATTATTTGGTTAAGAGATTATGCATGCATAGTCAATAGGTTATGATATTACTAGTATACCACATGCATATGTTTATGGGTGAAGTTGATATCAAGTATTGATCGTATTTGAAGTGTTCAGACTTATCAGTTTATGGTGTTTGGTGTCTTGCTGTGTTTAACGAGTATTGTTGTGGTTAAGTCCAATAATGGTGATAACCAATTGATATTGTTTTAACTAGACAAGTTGTCAAGAAAGTTTTTATCTGTATTGATTCGACCCCACCTCTTAGTACCAGTTGGGGTATCTGTTGTTTATCATTACTCATCAATTGGTGTCAGATCAACTTCAGGTCCTTGATAATATAAGCTTAACCACTTGAGGTAAAAGATCCTACTATAATGATGAAGAGGGAAGGTCCTAAGTTCAACAGATCTAGCTTTATGATATGGAAGGATAGAATGAAGATTTACATTAGGAGTATGGGTGCTCAACACTGGAGCTATGTTGAGAATGCCTTTGTGACTCCCACTGGCACTCTGATTTATGTCAGAAGAGAGAGATCCAAGAAAATGGGCAAGTCATGGAAGCCCTTATCAGCAGCCTATCAGATATTGAGTTTATTGATGTACAAGACAAGGACACACCTAAGGATATATGGGATGCACTATAAAAAATCTATGGTGGTGATGAGCATGTAAAGAAAGCTAAGAAGAAAGCCTTAGAGGTAATTTTGAGGATATGAGTGTTGTCTTCAAAATCTGATTCCCTTTAACATCCTTAAAACATTATGATTCAAGCTTGGTGCAGAAGAGACATCAAAGATAAGGAAATTCTCAAGACAACATATGACAAGGTTTGATTAGACCTTCTACACTTCGGACTTACTCAGAGCCCAGGTGGGTATACCTTTGTGAATTAAATTCATGCTTTCAAACATAAATCCACAGCAAACCAGTCCAGAAAACTAGTGGATCTATTCACCTTGAAATCAACTGAAAACAAAGAATGGAAATTGTACTTAAGTTCAGCATTTCGATCAAAAAAGCATGCAATAAACAACTTCAATTAATACCAGTGCCTTATCCAAGGTCACAGAGTCATCTAAACTCAAATAAGACTCCTCAAACAAAACATCTTTATGCTTCCCGTCGGCTTAGTTTCTATCAATCCTTGTATATGCCTGACACCTACAAGAACTCAAGCATTATAAACCAAGTTATGGTCATCAGAATTCAAAGTTCCTTCCAGAGAGTTTACTGGTATGAGTGATCCCCGCCTCTTTAATTTACCTCCTAAAGAGAAAAGCTAATGAACACTTATACTAAAATTGCTTTGCAATTCCATTCAAACAGAACAACCCTGGATTATTCAGAATGAAAATAGTAAACAAATTTGTGAACAAACTTGAAGACAACACAGAGCTTTACTCAAAACCGATGGTCTGTATATTGATATTTAGTTCAAAAAGTATTACAAGAAATTTTTATTCTCCATTAGACTTAGAAAAGCTCAGATAAATTTCTGCAGCATTTTCTTACAATTTTTTGTGATCTCTCTTCCTCTAGTCCTGGTATCCATTTATAACAACATGGATGCACAAAGCTTCAAACTTCTCGAGGAGAGTTTGTTACAATCATTTCTTTCAGAGTAAAGAGGTTACAAACTTTTCGCAAAAGCGGTTACAAACTTTTCTCAGCCTCTGCAGTTTCTTCAACAGTTTGTTCGGTTGCAACCTCTTCTATCTTTTCAGGGACGCTCTCCAACTGTTCGAGATCATGGGTGGCATATTTAGTTGCCCACTCACTATATACCTCTTCTGTCAGCCATGAGAATTTAATCACATTATCTTTAGTTTTAGTCAACCTTTTCCAAGAATTTCTCATTTTGTTGACTTCTGAATTGAGAAAACCATAATGTGATTTAATTTTCTCTATCTCCTGTATTGTCACAACAAAGAAAGACGAATCATCAAGATTAATAATTCCTTTAACTCTTGCTGAAAATTTAGCTTCTATCTCCTTGAGCCATATTTGTTTGTCTTTTAACTGATTCGAGCTAGCAAAAACTCCTGGGAGCAACTCAAAAACTTGGTCAGTGTATTCCTTCTTGCATAGATTAACCTTGCTATCCACATTATCCACCTCTGCTGCTAATTGTATTAAAATTTTAACAACATCAGAAGTGGATTTAATGATGGGATTGGCCCTTGCCTCATCATAGGATACACACATAAACTCTAAATCTTGCTCCCTAGGCCTCCATCTGTCAAAAACAGGCGTCAAAATAACCTTGTCTCACCTGAGCTCATTCCATATTTCCATAATTTTACCTACATTGTTGTAGAGAAATGAGGCATTTATTGTATCTGCAAAACTGGAAATTGTAGCCCTTACTCTCTCCTCATACTTCTTTGCATACAAGGCCTGAGCCTGTTTCAAATTTTCTAATTCTTGGGGAGTGATTTCAATCATTTGAGAGCTGGAGGGTGCTCGAGATGGTGGAAACTCAATGATAGGGCTAGTAGGTGGAGGTCTTGTAGGAGAAGAGGAGATCATCAGTGTTGAAGACTCACCTTGATGGTATTGTCCAGTCAACTGGCTCTGCAGCTTGGCAATGATGGTAACCTTACCTCTTACCTCCTCTTTGGCACTGTTATAGGCCTTTAAAACTATTTCCAACTTGATTTGGAGGGCCTCTTTCTCTTTGGCTTCTTTCTCTGCTACTGCAACACTGAATTTTGCAGTTTCTAACACAGTGCTAGCAGCCTCCACTACCCCTATACTCTGCACTCTCTTCACCATCATTCCACCAAGGTAGCTTGACCCTGGGGTGTCTTTATTTTTCTTACTCTCATTTCTCTTGAGAGACCACATGACAAGTGCAGCATTGTCCTTATTGAAAGTGACCCCCTCCATAGGTTTAGTCTCTTTTCTTACTGCATCTAATACTAAGGCATCTGCAATATCCCATTTGGGTAATATAAGCACTCCAGCTTGTGCTACCATATCTCTTCCCTGCTCAGGGGTGATGGTTTTGAATTCTTCCATCATCTCTTGCTTTATTTCTTATTCCACCAAGGCTGGATCTTTATTGGGCTGCTCAGCCTTTCTTGTTTCACATCTAGCATTATATCTATCTATGTGTTGTCTCCATATGAACTGCATAAATGCTTCTGATGTGACAAAATTGTTATCAGCTAGAAAGGCACTACTTGCCTTCTTTATCTCAGGATCCCACTCCTGGCCTTTAAGTTCAGTGGAGGTGATATCCATTTCAGCAGCAATGGGTTCTTCCGGCATCCCTTCCTCCACTTCATCATAGGTGTATGCAATTTCCCTTAGACTACCCAATTGTAGGAGTTGCTCAGCTGCTGCTTGCTCATTTCCTATATGGATAGGGGATTGGGATCGGGAATACAAAGGTGTATCCGATTGTATTTCTTTCCCCACCCTTTGCTTCTTTGGGCTCTCTTGGACGTCGACGACATCTTGTATCTTTCTCTTTCCTTTGGAGGTAGAGGGCTCCCTTGTTGTAGGCACCAACACACTATAACTTGATTTCTTATGCAGTGTGTAATCACCAGGAAGGATTGGCTTGCTATAAGCTGACCTGCTAAGGATCACTCTGGCTTTCTCAGGGTTTCTTTTGATTACAGCTTCCCTCTTCTCCTTTAATATCTGCATCACATCTTCTAAACAAACAATCAAAAACTTTATTTTCTCTTCTAGTGGGAAAAAGCTAGACAATGGGTCATAGCTAACATCAAACTAATGCACAAAATCCAGGGCTTTCTTATAAGCCACCCACTTTTCTTTCCTTAGCTCCTACTCATCTAGATCAAATTCATTTCTGATAAGGTCTTCAAGAAACTGGAATTGATGAGGCCTACCTCTGCATGCTACCTTCTTCCTAAACATATCGTTGAAGAACTCCTCTGGATCGGCACACCTGCACATTGCAGTGGATAAATGATAAGGTTTGAGGAAATCCTCAAAGCAATTCTAGCCTCCCTTTGTTATTACAAATTGGTGGGCTATGGTAGTTGTAGGGAAAATAGTTCCTTTACCCCTGCCTGTCAACTCTGCCT
Organism: Cryptomeria japonica; assembly: GCF_030272615.1. Taxonomy (NCBI): domain Eukaryota; kingdom Viridiplantae; phylum Streptophyta; class Pinopsida; order Cupressales; family Cupressaceae; genus Cryptomeria; species Cryptomeria japonica. The sequence continues at coordinate 530,269,747 of NC_081414.1, forward strand.
CTTGCAAGCCACCAATTTGTCTGAGGATCTCTATGATTCCTACTTTGAGAGGGACCTGGTAAGGTAACAAAAATGGGGTGCCTCTGAAACCAAAAACTTTGAAAACTGTGGAGACTGGATATAAGTAAATGTCACCCCAATTATGAACAATTTTGATGTTCTCTGCGAATTCTTTTGGTCTCATGAATTCCAGAAGAACTTTGGGGATTCTTATGTTTTTAGAGCAGAGGAGAGTCCTTATCTTTTATGCAAAGTATTTATCAAACTTTAGAAAACTGGCATCCTCTCTATCCCATGACAACACAGTACTCCATAACTGTACTAGCTTTTTTTCTCCTTCCTTCTCCTTAACCAGGTCTAATCCACTGGCAAAATAATCACCAACTTTGAAGAGAAAAAGATGCATTAGGAGTGAGTACCATCCGAAAGGCCTGTCCACCTTTCCATTCTTAATTCCTATCAACCCTCCATGGATAGCATCAGCAATAAAGGAGGCATAATCAAATGTGATTGCAAGAGAAGGTTTCAAAATCTGAGCAATCATTAGCAGGTAATGATTTGGCATATTTGCTTCAGCATCTTCTCCCAAAACTTGACAAAGTGCCCAATAAATTCCTTTGGCCCTCAGAGTGAACATACTTAATGAGAAGGGCTCTTGTGTGTTGGGTCCTACAACTGCTAACCCTCCAATTTTCACAAAAAAATTCCTTAAGAGGCCCATTCCTGAGATGACTCCTCTGTGCATCGTAAATTTGGGCTAATGATGTGAAGTTTATAGGTTCTAGAAAGTTTGTAAACTCATTAAGCCCAAACGCTGTCCTAAACTCGTCAGCATTAATTTCAACAAGGGTTTTCCCATTTACATCCCGAATGCTTCTTGTAATTGGGTCATAGTTTAACGCCATTTGGGTCAACAAATTTGTGTCCATGAATACCCCTGGGACTACTAATTTCCCAACATCTAGTTCCCAGATACTGTTTTGCGGGGCAGGAGAATTTCTCATTCCGAATCCAACTTTAAACAACCCCAACCTAGACAGTCCAACCTGTGGGTCTCTCAACCAATTGCCCTTATCATATAATCCTTCTCCTATCTTTAGACGAGGAGCCTTGGGTACTAATTCTTTTGCCTTTGAAGCCTAATTAGTTGACAATGTCAACTGTTCTAAAAAATCATCACAGACACTCCTCTCTGCATAATTAACCTTACCAGAAAATTTTCTTTTAGGAGCCATTTTGAAAATGCAAGAAATGAATGCCACTCTTAAACAATTCTGCGACAAATCAACTATCTTATTTAGAACACTACACAAGAATTGCTACACAAAAATATGAGAGAACCTATTCTTTGCTTTAAGGAACTTGCTCTGCAACTGAACCGACTTGCTCTGTATCTGAGGAAAATAACTCTGCGTCTGCGCTTCTGCAAAATCCTTTAAAAGATATCTTTACCCGGTTGTTAGGAAATCAAATACTTGTACTCGGGGCCTTAACTATAACATTGATTCCGCATGCTTCGGTCGTCCCTTCAAAATTGAATTCATACAAGAATTCATATTTTTCACTCCAATGGGTCACAACATTCCTGCAAGTGTTTCATTCTGCTCTTTCGCAACTTCGCGAAGCATAACTATCGGGCAGCTTGGTCCTGCGAAATAACGCCAACCGTTGGATCAAAAGAAACTTGATCGAGCGTTAGGTTAACTAACGGCTTTAGCTTTACTCTGGGTCTCACTTTTCTATTGGCTACATGATACCACGTGGCATCCAACCATTGGCCTTGAAATTCCCTTCGCATTCCACTTGATACTGGCCACGTGTCTTTCTTTCATACCGCCGGTTCCACCTTGGCGGGCCCACACTTTCTTCTTAGACCACATGTCATCATGACACATGGACGGCTCGCGTTCATTCTCGCTATTTCGTGGGGTATAAAGGACAAGCATCTTACCCTTGCGAAATAGTGTAGGCCGTCAGATCATATCTTAAGTTGATCGGCTTTTAATCCTCTGAACAGGCTCTCAGGAGGGGTGGGCCCGCTGACTCATCAGGAACACCTGGCGCCCAGTCACTTTCAGAGCTGACTTGTCACCTTCTTAGTTGCCAAAAGGAAACCACGGGGCCCCACCTTTTTCACAACAGCTATATCCTCCAGGTCATCATCATGACACGTGGACGACTCGTGTTCATTCTCGCTATTTCACGAGGTATAAAGGATGAGCATCTTACCCTTGCGAATTAGTGCGGGCCGTCGAATCATCTCTTAAGTTGATCGACTTTTAATCCTCTGAACAAGCTCTCAGGAGGGGTGGGCCCACTGACTCATCAGGAACACCTAGCGCCCAGTCACTTTTGGAGCTGACTTGTCACCTTCTTATTTTCCAAAAGGAAACCACGGGGCTCCACTTTTCTTCTTAGCAGCCATACCCACCAAGTCATCTCTACCTGCGACCTGACTCACCTCTAGGGCCTGCCTTTTAGCCTTTAATCCTGACCCACTGACTGTTGTGACTTGTGCCACGTGCCACCAACTTACTCGCTGTTAACCACCAGTTGGACTGTCTATGTGGCATGCCATGTGTTTTTCGCAACTTCGCTGGTTTTAAACTACGCACAACTTCGCCTAGCAAAATAACGTGAGTCGTGGATCCATCCGCGAGATGCACACTAGTTACTGGGCCAGACAACTTTAGAAGAAGAACATATAAGGCATGAAATTTTTGATTAATTAACATAACCGCCTAGGCAAACAACAAGGGGGGACACTTCCTACGACCTCATGACCCATTACTTAAGTGAATAAAGTAACGAAAGATTAGAAACCAAAGGTTTTAGAATGAAACACAAGAGGATTTAAAATAAAAAACCCTTAAACCCTTGAGGTCTAAAACAAAGCCGAAGTATTTGGAAACTACACCCTATTCAAAATTCAACAAACTGCAACCAATCATGGGAAAATAAAAACCCAATTTAAATTAGTGATAACAACGGCTCTGACTGGGGATGGTTGATCGCAAGGTCAACACAAGAAAACTCAGAAAACTCTGGAGAAACAGACCAAAACACAGACCTAAACAGAAAAGTAGGAAAGAAACAAAATATGTACAAACAAAAGACCAACCATGCATGGACACTTAAGAGAAATAATGCTTCAAGAATTGTCCATGCATTGGAAATTCCTGCATTTCATTATCCATATTCTTCAAGAAATATGAATCCTTACCATTTAAATTACAAACCACAAAAGGGCCAATCCATAGTGATTCAAATTTCTTATGCTTTCCCTTATCCTGTCCTTTTGCATTCCACTGAAGAACCATGTCATCAATTCAAAACTTCCTTAGTGATGTCCTTTTATCAAAAAGATACTTTGACTACAACTAGATCTTCTGATTTCTCTTATGGGTAGAAGCCCTAAGCTCCTCCATTTCTACAATTTGGATCATTCTATTTTCCATTGGTTCAGATACCTCCATGTCCTCATTTTGCAAAAACTGATACACTGGAAGAAGGTTATTTACTGGCAATCTAGCTTGGGCACCATAAACTAATTCAAAAGGCGACATTCCAATTGATTTCTTAACTGTTATTATATCTGCCCACAGAGCTAACTTCAACTTTTGATCCTAAGATCTTTTATTCTCTTCTAGGATTTTCTTGATGATATTCAACAGGCTTTTATTGCTAGATTCTGCTTGTCCATTCCCCTGAGGGTGATAGGGTGAAGAGTATGACATGAGTATACCATGACTAGTACAAAAGCCTACAAATTCTTCTGATTTGAAACACATGGCATTATCCATCACCAATTTTGCATGTGTCCCAAATCTAGTTACAATATTATCCATCAAGAAATCAATGACAATTTTACTAGTAGCTCTTCTTGTAGGGATGGCTTCTATCTATTTGGTGAAATAATCAGTGGCCACTATGATCCATCCATGACCTCTCCCTGACTTCTCAACAATTTCTCTAATAAAATCAATACCCCACTGAACAAAAGGAGCTTCTACGGAGACTGGATTTAGGGGTAAGGCTCCTTCATACTTGAGTTTGGATGAGAATCTTTGACATGGATCACATCTCCGAACATATGCATGGGTATCTTTAAATAAGGTAGACCAATAATACCCAGCCCGTATTAGCTTACCAGCAGTAGTCCTAGCAGAATAGTGACCTCCACATACTCCATCATGCATTTCAGTCAACACCTGTTTAGCTTGAAACTCATCCAAACACATTAGTAACTCTCCATCTCTGTTTCTTCAGAAAAGATCACCTTGAATGAGTACATATCTTTGGGACTTGAGTTTCAGAGTTCTTTTCTGATTGTCTGTCATTTCTTCTGGGAGTATATCACCTCTCAAAACTTGGATTATCCCGGTGTACCAGGGTTGCCTTTCAATACTAGTGACCAAAACATCTCTAACCTCAACTTTGTGTACTTCTACATTCATGAGATTTGACTCAGTCATGAGCTTAACCAAACCCAAACCTCTCACCAATTTGGTGATTTTTATCTCCAAGTTGAACTCCTGAATTCTATTAACCCATCTGCATCTTTTCCTAGTAACCTCAGACTGAGACAAAATATCTTTAACTGCAGCATGTGGGACATAGGCAATGATATTTGCATTCACTAAATATGGCCTTAAAGCCTTAACAACTTTAACTAGGGCATAAGCTTGTTTTTCCATGGTTTCATATTTTAATTCTGTTGCTTGCAAAGATTTATTGTAGAAGGCTATGGGATGTTCATATCCTTCATTGTCCTTTTGTAGTAATACTGCAGCCACCATATGATATGAAGCAAAAGAAAACAGAGAAAAAGGCTTACTATAATCAGGGGATTTTAACACTGGTGCCTCCTGGATTGCCTTCTTAATCTCAACAAAAGCTTTCGAAGCTTCTTGATCCCAATGAAACTTTGTGTCTTTCTTAAACAATTTGACAATAAGCTTCACTATCTTTGCAAAGTTTGCAATGAATCTCTTGACAAAATTTACTTTACCTAAAAAGGATTGGATACCTTTCACATTTTTAGGTTCAGACACCCTATTGATTGCTTCAATTCTCTCAGGGTCTATTCTTACCCCCTCCTTAGAAACTATGTGTCCCAATAACTTTCCTTCAGTGACCCCAAAATGACATTTCTTGGGATTCAGTGACACACCAAACTCCAAGGCTTTATTGAACACCTTCTCTAGATGCCCACAATGATCGTCAGCTTTCTTAGAGAAACAAGTTAAATCATATTGATAAACCACCATGATGATGTTTATGAATTCTTTGAAAGCTACATCCATAGCTCTCTGAAATGTAGCTCTTGCATTTTTTAATCCAAATGGCATTCTCACATATACATAGGTTCCCCATGGAGTAGTGAAAGCTATCTTAAACTATTCAGACTCTTTTACCAACACTTGGTTATATCCTGAGAAACCATCCATCATGGATAAAAGATCACATCCTGTAACTCTCTGTAGCATGGCTTCCATATTTGGGGATGAGTAATTATCTTTCAAGGAAGCAACATTCAGATTCCTAAAATCTACACACAATCTGATGTCTCCATTCTTTTTCCTCACTGGGACCAAATTGGAGACCCATGAAGAATGCCTTATTGGTTTGATAATGCCCCCTTCTCTCAATTTAGTCAACTCTTGTTGCATTTTGGTTTCTAACAAAGGATTGATAGGCCTCTGTTTCTATCTGAAAGGCTTAGCATCTGGAAGTAAAGGAACTTCATGCTGAAAAAGATCTTGTCTATATGCCTTTAGGTCTTCATAAGACCAAGCAAAAACATGCTTATACCTTTTCAAAAGTTTAATAGAGTTAGTCCTAACATGAGGGGGTAATTTCTTTCCAATATATACCAACTTAGGGGATGATTCTGTTCCCAAATTTACCTCCTCTAACTCTTCCAACTTGGTGGTAGATTGTTGATGTAAATGACTATCATTATAACTAAACATGCTCTCCAGCTCCACCAGCCCTTTAGGTATCTCATTGGTTTCCAACTGGACAACATCATTTCCAAACACTGTCTCTCTATTGTCTACCACTTCCACCAATGCATTACAATCAATCTTTTGTCCATCATAATCATCAACACATTGGATAAACCTAAGGATGTCTTCATCATCAGCAAAAACTTGCCAATTGTACACATTGTCAGGAATAGTAGGCCTAGATTTTATTTCCACAGTAGAAATACCTGTTAGCATTGCATCATCATTTTTCAAAGCAACATTAGCTAGGAAATCTGCCATAATATTTTTTGCTCACTCTATCCAGTTAATAGAAAATGCATCAAAATGCTCAATAACATCCCAAACAGCATGCTTATACTGCTTCAATCTATCATTTTTGGATGCATATTTGGATCTCACCTAAGAAACAACCAATTATGAATCCCCCATTACTTTCAACAGTTGGATTCCATGCCTTTTTGCAACCTCAAGTCCTACTAACAGGGCTTCATACTCTGCAGTATTATTTGTGCACTGGAATATCAATAAGAATGAGTATTTAAAAGTTATACCTGACGGGGACACAAAAATAACACCTACTCCAGATCCTTCTTTGGAGCAAGCTCCATCAAAATACATCTGCCACAACCCATATTGTTGTGCTTGTAGCTTGACTACAATGGGGTCAGTATTCTTCAATTGAGGTGAAATTGGTTGAAGTCTAAAATTATCTAAATCTACATCAATCATACAATTAAGCATACTAGGGTCTACATTTTCAATTACCCTAGGAGCTCGTGGCTCTCTGTACAATTTGAGCTGATTACCACCAATAGGAATAGTGGCATAAGATAAATCCAGTTGGACATTTCCCCCTACTGCTGCTGCACATTGTCTGGAAAGTAACATACCATAGTGGGGTTTAGTGTCAGTAACAATAACATCCATTTTGTAAGTAGCTTCAGGAAATGCTGCTATTTTTACTTCTACATCTTTCATTGTGCCTATCACAGGTACTTCCCTGTTATCCATGGAATAGCACTTCCCATACACAGTGGTTACTGATAACCCTAATTCTTTCATAACACCATAAGGCATTACATTGGCAGCAGCCCCTGAATCTATCATGCAGTTTTTAATCAACTAGTTATTAACTAACAAAGTAACATAAATGGGATCTACCTGAGAAGGCTCCTGAGTGATAGTGGTTCCAACATAAACCTATGGGGTTTGGAACTCTTGATCCTTTCCAACTTTAGCCAAACCGGTGGGTAATATTGTATCACTATCAGATATACTAGAGAATAAAGACAAAGCTGCATCCTTATGTTCTTTAATCTTTAGCAATTCTACTAATAGAACAGTGACTTTCATTTGAGTTAAAGCTTGGGCTATATCAAATGTAGAATTATTACATTTTTTAATATTAACCCTAACCTTTTCTGTTTTGAATTGATTAGCCTTTCTCACTGTCTCTGCTCCTTGTACATCACCGACATTTTTATCATCTTTGCCTTTATGTACGTCTTTAGCTTGTTCTCCTTTTTCTTGATCGACCTTAGGAATAGTAGTAGCACTACTTGATGCCTCCCTTTTTGTAACTTCCTTCACAAACATAGAACCTGACTCACCTTGATCAGTGTCTCTCTTAGTGCTTCTCATATTATAGTTATGTTTTGCTTTGGCGATTGCAGCCTTAGTGAGATTTCTAACTTCTTCCTCACTGGGCCTTCTAAGATGAACCTCCTCATCTTCAATTGTTACCACATTCAATGTGGGATGCCAACCTAAGGCTAACTGTCCTTGCACTAACTTTTCATTATCTAGCACATCACTGTATTCACTTTGCACAGATTCCTCATCACTTTCTATGGTGGTTTCAAACATATTAATGTCTGGCTCTGCTTCTGGTCTCATAGATTCTTCCAGAGCTTGAGCCACTGCACACTGATGAGGGGAATGTGGTCCATCACAAGCAATATACCAAGGAGTATTTTCTATATTATGAATAGTTTTCCCTTTCAAGGGATCTGGTGTGTCTTGACTTTGGGTAATTTTGGGCTTCTCCATTTGGGGTTTACCATCCTTCCAATTTGTATTATAGGGCATATCATGTAATCTAGGGGGTCTATCTTGCCAGTTATAATGAGGTTTATCATTTTTGTTAACCTTGGCAGTCAAATCTTTCATGGCAGTAACCAATTTTTTTATCTTATCATCCTCTTTAACAACTTTGTTAGGTTGCTGTTTGGTTTCTTGCCATAATCTACCATCTGTCCTTCTCCCTAATTTTCCAGATGCTTTTCTGTTACTTTCTACATTTATGGCAATTCTAAAAGCATCTCTCAAATTATGGGGATTCTTATCTCTTAAGATATAGGCCATCTTAGAATCAAATGCATTATAATATGTATTAAAACACATGTTATCATCTAGCCTCGTCACCTGATACAATCTGTGCATAGCTTTCTGGAATCTGGCATTGAAATCAGTGACCATTTCATTTTCAGATTTTCTAATATTATTGAACTCATTCAGCATGAAACTCACATTAGTCTTGTCACCATACTGCTCTTGAAAGCAATTTTTAAAATCTTCCCATGAACCTATGCTATTTACTAGAAGACCTCTGTACCAATCTCTTGCATCATCAACCAGGGATTGAACAAATAGTTTCATAATAACATCTTCATCTGCTATCTCATAATCATTTATTAAATCCCCAAAAGATTTCAGATATTCCTCAGCACTAATTGCATTGTTCTCAGCAAATTTATGGAGTCTATCTCTTAGCTCAGTGGGAACATGATTTGGATATCCTGGGATCCCATCAAAAAACAATTGTCTATATTGTTCCAGATTGATGGGCCTTCTTTGAAAAAGGGTAATAGCACTATTATTTTCCATAGTCATTCTAGCTTTTGGGATTGGAGATTGAGGTGTCGAGGTGTACTATTTATTCACAAGTAGTTGGCTTACTGAGGCAAGATTGGCTTGTACTGCAGGTTGAGCATTAACCTGAGGAAATGAAATGTGTTGGGGATTAGGCTTGCTAAGATCTTCTGATGGGAATGTAATAGGGGGAGCCTTTAAGTAGTTAATCTTTCTTTTTACTTCTTGATTCGCTGCTTCTAACTCAGCCTTCTCAAGTTCCATTTGGAGATCTTCCTTTTCCTTCCTCATCCTTTCCATCTCTCTCTCATATGCTAGAATCCTATGAGAGATCTCTTCTGCAGTTTTAGACTCTATTCCATCATCTACCCATTTCTGTTTTCCTTTATCTAGATTGGCTTTAGGAGGCTGGGAATCATTTAATACTTCCCTAATTGGCTGGGCTACTGACTTACAAGCTTGTCTAGTTTTAGGGATTAGGATTTCCCTAATCACAGGGCCTTCCTCATCGCTTTTTTCTTTTTCCTTAGCAAGCATTTCAAGATCAGCTATCTGTCTAAGAAGCCTATCTCTTTCCAGTAATTTGGCTTTAACTTCCTTCTCCTTATTTGCCTCCTTTTGGGCTCTTAGGGAGATTAAATGATGGACTCTTTTGTTTAAGTCTTCAATCTCTTGAGACACTTTATCCTCATCAGGGAAGTTTTCTTCAGAGTCTGATGCATTAACTTGATCTATGTCAATTAGACTAATGTTCCCATCAATTTTCCTAGGAACAGAGTGCCTAATTACATTTGAACTGGTTCTATCTTTTGCAGAAACACTAGCATGAGATAGATCTTGATTTAAAATAGGTACATCATCAATATTTCCAAACAATCCCGAATGAAAACCTAAGATATCATGCTCTGAATCTCTGGAAGATGAATTAGACTTTGCATAAACAGATCAGTCAAGCATCTTACCAGTAGTATTATTTTTCTGCACCCAAGTAGCATTTGATGGCTCATGCAACACGGATCTCTTCTGGCCTCTCCGTGACTGTTCTGGCAGACCTTCTTGTAAAGTTTCACAAGGATGTTTCTTCATGAATGATCTTGTGTTTTTTGCTCCTTGCATCTTGCTTGTCTTCCTTTCAAAAAGATTTGTATCTCACAAGGACTGGTTCAAAGTAACATAGTCGCCACCCAAAAAACTATGGGAAAAATGAAAACAAGCAATCTTATCCGCAAACACACAATAATTTTCTTTACAGGCCTCAACACAGATCTATGCTTATATCTATATTGTAACTCTCCCCAGCAGAGTCACCACTTTTATTGTCTTCAAAATCTGATTCCCTTTAACATCCTTAAAACAATATGATTCAAGCTTGATGCAGAAGAGACATCAAAGATAAGGAAATTCTCAAGACAACATATGACAAGGTTTGATTAGACCTTCTACACTTTGGACTTACTCAGAGCCCAAGTGGGTATACCTTTGTGAATTAAATTCACGCTTTCAAACATAAATCCACAGCAAACCAGTCCAGAAAACCAGTGGATCTATTCACCTTGAAATCAACTGAAAACAAAGAATGGAAATTGTACTTAAGTTCAGCATTTCGATCAACAAAGCATGCAATAAACAACTTCAATTAATAACAGTGCCTTATCCAAGGTCACAGAGTCATCTAAACTCAAATAAGACTCAAACAAAACATCTTTATGCTTCCCGTCGGCTTAGTTTCTATCAATCCTTGTATATGCCTGACACCTACAAGAACTCAAGCATTATAAACCAAGCTATGGTCATTAGAATTCAAAGTTCCTTCCAAAGAGTTTACTGGTATGAGTGATCCCCACCTCTTTAATTTCCCTCTTAAAGAGAAAAGCTAACGAACACTTATACTAAAATTGCTTTGCAATTCCATTCCAACAGAACAACCCTAGATTATTCAGAATGAAAACAGTAAACAAATTTGTGAACAAACTTGAAGACAACACAGAGCTTTACTCAAAACCGATGGTCTGTATATTGATATTTAGTTCAAAAAGTATTACAAGAAATTTTGATTCTCCATTAAACTTAGAAAAGCTCAGATAAATTTCTGCAGCGTTTTCTTACAATTTTTTGCGATCCCTCTTCCTCTAGTCCTGGTATCCATTTATAACAACATGCATGCACAAATCTTCAGACTTTTCGAGGAGAGTTTGTTACAATCATTTCTTTTAGAGTAAAGAGGTTACAAACTTTTCGCAAAAGCGGTTACAAACTTTTTTCAGCCTCTGCAGTTTCTTCAATAGTTTGTTCGGTTGCAACCTCTTCTATCTTTTTAGGGACGCTCTCCAACTGCTCTGGATCATGGGTGGCATATTTAGTTGCCCACTCACTATATACCTTTTCTGTCGGCCATGATTAATTAATCACATTATCTTTAGTTTTAGTCAATCTTTTCCAAGAATTTCTCATTTTGTTGACTTCTGAATTGAGAAAACCATAATGTGATTTAATTTTCTCTATCTCCTGTATTGTCGCAATGAAGAAAGAAGCATCATCAAGATCAATAATTCCTTTAACTCTTGCTGACAATTTAGCTTCTATCTCCTTGAGCCATATTTGTTTGTCTTTTAACTGATCCGGGCTAGCAAAAACTCCTGGGAGCAACTCAAAAACTTGGACAGTGTATTCCTTCTTGCACAGATTAACCTTCCTATCCACATTATCCACCTCTGTTGCTAATTGTATTAAAATTTTAGCGACATCAGAAGTGGATTTAATGATGGGATTGGCCCTTGCCTCATCACAGGATACACACATAAACTCTAAATCTTGCTCCCTAGGCCTTCATCTATCATAAATAGGTGTCAAAATAGCCTTGTCTCTCCTGAGCTCATTCCATATTTCCATAATTTTACCTATATTGTTGTAGAGCAATGAGGCATTTATTGTATCTGCAAAACTAGAAATTGTAGCCCTTACTCTCTCCTCATACTTCTTTGCATACAAGGCCTGAGCCTGTTTCAAATTTTCTAATTCTTGGGGAGTGATTTCAATCATTTGAGAGCTGGAGGGTGCTAGAGATGGTGGAAACTCAATGATAGGGCTAGTAGGTGGAGGTCTTGTAGAAGAAGAGGAGATCATCAGTGTTGAAGACTCACCTTGATGGTATTGTCCAGTCAACTGGCTTTGCAGCTTGGCAATGATGCTATCCTTACCTCTTACCTCCTCTTTGGCACTGTTATAGGCCTTTAAAACTGTTTCCAACTTGATTTGGACGGCCTCTTTCTCTTTGGCTTCTTTCTCTGCTACTGCAACACTGAAATTTGCAGTTTCTAACACAGTGCTAGCAGCCTCCACTACCCCTGTACTCTGCACTCTCTTCACCATCATTCCACCAAGGTAGCTTGGCCTTGGGGTGTCTTTGTTTTTCTTACTCTCATTTCTCTTGAGAGACCACATGACAAGTGTAGCATTGTCCTTATTGAAAGTAACCCCCTCCATAAGTTTAGTCTCTTTTCTTACTGCATCTAATACCAAGGCATCTGCAATATCCCATTCGGGTAATATAAGCACTCCAGCTTGTGCTACCATATCTCTTCCCTGCTCAAGGGTGATGGTTTTGAATTCTTCCATCATCTCTTGCTTTATTTCTTCTTCCACCAGGGCTGGATCTTTATTGGGCTGCTCAGCCTTTCTTGTTTCACATCTAGCATTATATCTATCTATGTGTTGTTTCCATATGAACTGCATAAATGCTTCTGATGTGACAAAATTGTTATCAGCTAGAAAGGCACTACTTGCCTTCTTTATCTCAGGATCCCACTCCTGGCCTTTAAGTTCAGTGGAGGTGATATCTATTTCAGCAGCAATGGGTTCTTCCGGCATCCCTTCCTGCACTTCATCATAGGTGTATGCAATTTCCCCTAGACTACCCAATTGTAGGAGTTGCTCAGCTGCTGCTTGCTCATTTCCTATATGGATAGGGGATTGGGATGGGGAATACAAAGGTGTATCTGATTGTATTTCTTTCCCCACCCTTTGCTTCTTTGGGCTCTCTTGGATGTTGATGACATCTTGTATCTTCCTCTTTCCTTTGGAGGTAGAGGGCTCCCCTGTTGTAGGCACCGGCACACTATAACCTAATTTCTTATGCAGTGTGTAATCACCAGGAGGGATTGGCTTGCTAGAAGTTGACCTGCTAAGGTTCACTCTGGCTTTCTCAGGGTTGCTTTTGATTATAGCTTCCCTCTTCTCCTTCAATATCTGCATCACATCTTCAAAACAAACAATCAAAAACTTTATTTTCTCTTCTAGTGGGAAAAAGCTAGACAATGGATCATAGCTAGCATCAAACTGATGCAAAAAATCCAGGGCTTTCTTATAAGCCACCCACTTTTCTTTCCTTAGCTCCTGCTCATCTAGATCAAATTCATTTCTGATGAGGTCTTCAGGAAACTAGAATTGATGAGGCCTACCTCTGCATGCTACCTTCTTCCTAAACATACCGTTGAAGAACTCCTCTGGATCGGCACACCTACACACTGTAGTGGATAAATGATAAGGTTTGAGGAAATCCTCACAGCAATTCCAGCCTCCCTATGTTATTACAAATTGGTGGGCTATGGTAGCTGCAGGGAAAATAGTCCCTTTACCCCTGCCTATCAACTCTGCCTCTTACAAGCCACCAATTTGTCTGAGGATCTTTGCGATTCCTACTTTGAGAGGGACCTGGTAAGGTAACAAAAATGGGGTGCCCCTGAAACCAAAAACTCTGAAAACTGTGGAGACTAGATATAAGTAAATGTCAGCCCAGTTATGAACAATTTTGATGTTCTCTGCGAATTCTTTTGGTCTCATGAATTCTAGAAGAAATTTGGGGATTCCTGGGTTTTCAAAGCAGAGGGGAGTCCTTATCTTTGATGCAAAGTATTTATCAAACTTCAGAAAACTGGCATCCTCTCTATCCCATGACAACACAGTACTCCATAACTGTACTGGCATTTTTTCTCCTTCCTTCTCCTTAACCAGGTCTAATCCACTGGCAAAATAATCACCACCTTTGAAGAGAAAAAGATGCATTACGAGTGAGTACCATCTGAAAGGCCTGTCCACCTTTCCATTCTTAATTCCTATCAACCCTCCATGGATAGCATTAGCAATAAAGGAGGCATAATCAAATGTGATTGCAAGAGAAGGATTCAAAATCTGAGCAATCATTAGCAGGTAATGATTCGGCATATTTGCTTCAGCATCTTCTCCCAAAACTTGACAAAGTGCCCAATACATTCCTTTGGCCCTTAGAGTGAACATACTTAATGAGAAGGGCTCTTGTGTGTTGGGTCCTACAACTGTTAACCCTCCAATTTTCACAAAAAATTCCTTAAGAGGCCCATTCTTGAGATGACTCCTCTGTGCACCGTAAATTTGGGCTAATGATGTGACGTTTATAGGTTCTAGAAAGTTTGTAAACTCATTAAGCCCAAATGTTGTCCTAAACTCGTCAGCATTAATTTCAACAAGGGTTTTCCCATTTACATCCCGAATGCTTCTTGTAACTGGGTCATAGTTTAATGCCATTTGGGTCAACAAATCTGTGTCCATGAATACCCCTGCGACTACTAATTTCCCAACATCTAGTTCCCAGATACTGTTTTGCAGGGCAGGAGAATTTCTCATTCCGAATCCAACTTTAAACAACCCCAGCCCAGACAATCCAACCTGTGGGTCTCTCAACCAGTTGCCCTTATCATATAATCCTTCTCCTATCTTTAAACGAGGAGCCTTGGGTACTAATTCTTTTGCCTTTGAAGCCTGATTAGTTGACAACGTCAAATATTCTAAAAAATCATCACAGACACTCCTCTCTGAATAATTAACCTTACCAGAAAATTTTCTTTTAGGAGCCATTTTGAAAATGCAAGAAATGAATGCCACTCTTAAACAATTCTGTGACAAATCAACTTTCTTATTTAGAACACTACACAAGAATTGCTACACAAAAATATGAGAGAACCTGTTCTTTGCTTGAAGGAACTTGCTCTACAACTAAACCGACTTGCTCTGTATCTGAGGAAAATAACTCTGCAACTGCGCTTCTGCAAAATCCTTTAAAAGATATCTTTACCCGGTTTTTAGGAAATCAAATATTTGTACTCAGGGCCTTAACTATAACATTGATTCTGCATGCTTTGGCCATCCCTTCAAAATTGAATTCATACAAGAATTTGTATTTTTCTCTCCAACAGGTCACAACATTCCTGCAAGTGTTTCATTCTGCTCTTTCGCAACTTCTGGAAGCATAACTATCGGGCAGCTTGGTCCTGCGAAATAACGCCAACCGTTCGATCAAAAGAAACTTGATCGAGCATTAGGTTAACTGACGGCTTTAGCTTTACTCTGGGTCCCGCTTTTCTATTGGCTACATGATACCACGTGGCATCCAACCATTGGCCTTGAAATTCCCTTTGCATTCCACTTGATACTGGCCATGTGTCTTTCTTTCATACCACCAGTTCCACCTTGGTGGGCCCACAGTTTCTTCTTAGACCACGTGTCATCATGACATGTGGACGGCTCGCATTCATTCTTGCTATTTTGCAGGGTATAAAGGACGAGCATCTTACCCTTGCGAAATAGCACGGGTCATCGGATCATCTCTTAAGTTGATCGGCTTTTAATCCTCTGAACAAGCTCTCAGGAGGGGTGGGCCCACTGACTCATCAGGAACACCTAGCGCCCAGTCACTTTCGGAGCTGACTTGTCACCTTCTTAGTTGCCAAAAGGAAACCACGGGGCCCCACCTTTTTGAAACCAGCTATATCCTCCAGGTCATCATCATGACACGTGGATGGGTCGCGTTCATTCTCACTATTTTGCGGGGTAAAAAGGATGACCATCTTACCCTTGCGAAATAGCGCGGGCCGTCGGATCATCTCTTAAGTTGATTGGCTTTTAATCCTCTGAACAGGCTCTCAGGAGGGGTGGGCCCGCTGACTCATCAGGAACACCTGGCACCCAATCATTTTCAGAGCTGACTTGTCACCTTCTTATTTGCCAAAAGGAAACCACGGGGCCCCACCTTTTTCACAACAGCTATATCCTCCAGGTCATCATCATGACACATGGACGGCTCGCGTTCATTCTCGCTATTTCGCGGGGTATAAAGGATGAGCATGTTACCCTTGCAAAATAGCGTAGGCTGTTGGATCATCTCTTAAGTTGATCGGCTTTTAATCCTCTGAAGAGGCTCTCAGGAGGGGTGGGCCCACTGACTCATCAGGAACACCTAGCACCCAGTCACTTTCAGAGCTAACTTGTCACCTTCTTATTTGCCAAAAAGAAACCATGGGGCTCCACTTTTCTTCTTAGCAGGCATACCCACCAAGTCATCTCTACCTGCGACCTGACTCACCTCTAGGGCCCGCCTTTTAGCCTTTAATCCTGACCCGCTGACTATTGTGACTTGTGCCACGTGTCGCCAACTTACTCGCTGTTAACCACTAGCTGGACCGTCTATGTGGCATGCCATGTGTTTTTCACAACTTCGCTGGTTTTAAACTATGCGCAACTTCGCCTAGCAAAATAACGCGAGCCATGGATCCATCCGCGAGATGCGTACTAGTTACTAGGCCAGACAACTTTAGAAGAAGAACATATAAGGCATGAAATTTTTGATTAATTAACATAACCGCCTAGACAAACAACAAGGGGGGACACTTCTTACGACCTCATGACACATTACTTAAGTGAATAAAGTAACGAAAGATTAGAAACCAAATCTTTTAGAACGAAACACAAGAGGATTTAAAATCAAAAACCCTTAAACCCTTGAGGTCTAGAACAAAGCCGAAGTATTTGGAAACTACACCCTATTCAAAATTCAACAAACCGCAACCAATCATGGGAAAAGAAAAACCCAATTTAAATCAGTGATAACAATGAGGATGGTTGAAGGTGAAACCATTCAACAGTATGGCATTAGGATTAAGACTGTGGTTGGAGATATCAAAAGTGCTGGTGGAACTATTGATGATACCACTATTGTTAATAAAGTCCTTAGATTATTGTTACCAATCTATGCAATCAAAGTTGCTGCTATCCAAGAACTAAGGTCTATTGGTAAAACCAAGGTATCCTTAGATTCTATCATTGCAAAGTTATCTGCATATTAGTTGAATAGCTATTATGGTAGTATTCAGAAGACTGAGTCAGCCTTTAAAGCATCTACTATACCATCTAGAAAAGGAAAAGAAACTAGCACCAGTTATGAGTCCAAACAATGCAGAGATATGGATGATGAAGAGATTCTAATGGAGTTTGAAGCTCTTCTTGCTAAAAGACTTCCAAAGGGAACTGGGATGTATAGAGGTAAACTTCCTTTAAAATGTTTTTCCTGCAATAAGATAGGACATATAACTGTTAATTTTCCTAACAATGATAATAAGGATAAACCAGAGAGGTTTAGAAAATATAAAAGTGGAAATAGAAGAAATTGTCTAGTTGATGTGGATGAAGGTGTCACTGATGAATAATCAGAGGATGAAGAAAATGAAGACATAGTGTTTGTAGTAGTAAAGGAAGAAGTGTCCGACAAGAAAGCTCTTGTCTCTCGCATTGACAACTCCAATGAGTTGATAATTGATAGTGGTTGTTCTCACCACATGATAGGTGACCAGAGAAAGATTCTATCTCTAGAGGAATATGATGGAGGTGTTGTCAGATTTGGCAATGATGCACCATGCTTGGTGAAAGGTAAAGGATTCATCTCACTGAATGGAAAGAGCAGTGCAGATGATGTCTACTGGGTAGAAGGTATTAAGCATAACCTGTTGAGTGTTGCTCAACTGAATGACAAAGGACTAGTTTTGGAATTCAAAGGTGGAATTTGCAGTATAATTGGGAAGAGTGGTGAAGTTATTGCGACTGGTAAGCAAAACAGAGTTAACCTATTTAAGTTGAATGCCAAGATAAGTTGGTGTCTACTGGCTAAGTTTGATGATAGTTGGATATGTCATAGGAGACTTTGTCATATGAACTTTGACAACATTGTTAAAGCCAGAAAGATCAAGGCGGTAAGAGGATTACCTTTGTTGAACAAACCTGAGAATGTTGGCAAATGCACACTCCAATGAGAAATTGTAGGTGATTGAAGGTATTGTCATTGATGGCAACCTTACAATCCTATGGCACTGATAGGAACCGACACCCATAGACTCTACATCGGCATACCGTTCACTGGTAGTGAAAAGATGTTCACTGGCACCCTGGCCGACAAGATTTTATTTATTGTATTTTATATTTAATTGTAAAATATTTTTGAAAGCTGACAAGGAGAATTGTAATAAGGCTCATATATAAGTATGAGATCTTAGAGAATATTTGTAAGGAGGAATATGCGAGATAGATAATATGTGCGAATATTAAGGCGAATTGTGGAATAAGGTTTATGATTGTTGCATGAGCTTAAACCGGTACTAAACTTGGCATAACAGATGTTGATCCAAAGCAGTACATGATATTGGATTTATATAATCCACTTTTGTAAGTCAGTGAGACTTCTCTTTTGTATTTAAGCGGTGAGCTTTAGGCAGTTGGCCTTCCTGCATGTGCAGGTCCCTATTATATTAGTAATTTTCACTTATTGGCCAGTAAATGAATATTGCGGGTTACAAATCCAACCGAGGTTTTTGCCACACCGGGTTTCCTCATTAAAAATATTGTGTTATGGTGTTCTTTCTATGTTGTGGTTGTTGTTCTTATTTACTACATTAATTTTGGTTTACCGATATACTATTTTGAGATGCAATTTATTTAATAAGTTAAGAAAATCCATTAACCGACAAGATACTGATTCACCTCCCACTCTCAGTCTTTGGGAATCCTAAAAATTGGTATCAGAGCCTGGTCCTCTATTTTCAAAAGCCTAACAGCTTGAGGAAGATTCTGACATCGCTACAAATGGATAATCTAAGAAAGCAACTAGAAACATCTCTTGTAGATTATGATGCAGAAAAGAAAAAATATGAAACTTGAAGATGATCTGAAGGCTACACAGGAAATCATTCAAGGACTTCAGGAGAATCTTACTATTGCTAGGAACAAAAGAAGAGAACTTCATGAGAACATACAGAGTGATGATGATGAAAAAGAGACTGTTAATGATCTGGTAAGCAAACTGAAACAAGAGAATATGTCTTTGAGAAATGAGATGCAAGACATGACCATGAGATTTTGTAAAGATATTGAAAACAGAAAGAAGAATGAAGATGATCTAGCTAGAAGAATCAATGATGCTGAAAATAAAAATATAAGACTCAGTCATGAGAATGATATGTTAAAAATAGATATGATTCATTTGGAGCATGATAAAACTGAACTCATGAGACATAAGGATTTCTTGGAAAATGAGTTGGCTACTGCAAATCAACGCAAGGAGAAATTCAAGAAAATTTTAGAAGAACTTGATGACATGCTAAAAAATCAAAAACCTAATGGAGACACTAATGGACTCGGCTTTGAAGTTGGTGAAAGCTCCAGTACTGCAAACAAACATGATCACAACAAACTGGTAAGACAACCTAATGCTTATAAATTTAATTGAAAATGCTTTAACTGTAACAAGTATGGTCATAGAGCAAATCAGTGTAGATCTAGAAACTATCAGAACACCAATGCACCCACTGGTCAATGTTCTAAATGCAACAAACTTGGACATAATTCACAAAATTGCAGAATGAATGTAAGATGTTGTGTTTGTGGAAGATTTGGACACTTATCTAATCAATGCAGAACACATACCGACATAGGATATGGAAAATCTATTCAGAAAAACAACATGACTTGTTATGCTTGTAACAATATTGGACATATTGTAAAATTTTGTAGAAGTAAGGCATCACCGATAAATAACAAAGGACCCAGTTTGAAAGGTAAAGAAAAGGTTGAAGAAGTAAAGTGAGAATTTTCAAAACAATGGATCAGAAAATCAGATATGAATGCTAATGAATCTATTCCTTCACCGGTAGAACATAATATCACTCCACCGATAGGAGATTCTTCATCTAACTGAGAAATAATCCTTTGGGGGTATGGCAACAAATTGAAAAACATGCTAATTTACCCTCAATTGATGGTGAGAAGTTGAATCACTTCTTTACTGGTAGATGAGTTAAGTTTTCACTTAACCGGAAGACATTAAATGTCGCAGTTGAAGGAAATGACACTATAAAGCAAGTGTTTTGGCTCTTTTTTCATTCACCGAGCATTCAAATTTCTTGAGAGTGCAAAAATCCCGAGCAAAGGCATCCATAGAGAGAAGTGAAGCAAATAATTCAAGCACTCATACCTAAAAGCAGATTAAGGTATTTATAACTATGGCTTCCTCCTCTACACCTGAATTCATTGCAAACCCTATTATAGTTGAAGTTGTTAATCACCCTAGGCCCGTATTTAAAATCATTCCCGAAATTGCGAAGAAAGATGATACCCTAGGAGCATTCTCAAAAATACCTAAAGGAGTTGCTTATGCTGAGGATCCTAGAATCTACATACATTGTCATATAGATGAACTAGGAGATGATGAGATTAAGAACATGTATAGGATGGTTCTATGTGATGAAAATGGAAATGTTAAACCAGAACATAAGATAATTGAAACCTTAGGTTTTGTGCAAATTCTTAGTATCCCTGATTTTCTGAAGGATGTTATAAGGATTGTGCTAAGCAGAGTACATGGAGAGTTATTTCGGTTAGATTCAATTCATAAGATAACCAAAGAAGCAGTTAGGGTTGATAGGCTTACCTTCCACCGGTAGCAGGCCTAACAAGACTAAAAAGATTCCAAATGACACTATAATAATCCTAATCGGCACAACCTTTGATAAGAGATCCCTAAGGGTAAATGATGTTAAGGATATCAACGTAAGGTTAATAAGCATGATTCTTGGATACAAGGTTACACATGCCAATAGATTAAACTTTGTTTCTAACTTATGTATCAAAAGTGCCTATGACATGGTAAACAACAATGCAAAAATTGATATTTGCGAATGGTTGAGAGATGAACTGATAGATAATCTGGGGAAGATAAAAGGTGATAAGAAAGGTACATTCACATTTGGCAACCTTCTTGTATGTTTAATGTTATATATTACCAAGGAAGTTCCCGGTATTAGAAGAAAGGATTTTGGTTTTGACATCTCGGTAGGAAAACAACTTCTGGACATACTCAACAACATGGGAGATGATAGAGAAAAGAATATAAATGAACATTTTCAAACACTAAAGGCTAGAATGAAAACTAGGATAAGGCTATCTCAAGCTATTGTTGACAAATATCAAAAAGAGATATGCTTTGTAATTAAGAAAGATGAAATCTGGATGGAGGCAGTGGTCCCAAGGACTATTTGGGTTACTGAAATGGGATATGAGGCAAATGAGAATATAATTGAAAATTATGCAAAAGCCCTCTTAGAAGCCCCTAAAGAACCGACAAAAAAAGTATTTGGCAATGCTGAAACAATTGAAAGCAGTATTCAATCTCAGAAAAGAATAAAGAAAATTGAGCAGATAGTTACGAAAGGAACAAGGCAGGCTAAAGCTATCAAAGAGGATGTATTAAATAAAATTGGTATTAGGGAGAGTGACTTAGAAGGACTACAACCAGAAACACATCTTTCACCAGTTGCTACCTCCTCTGACAGTGAGATACCAATAGAATTCAAAAGGGTAGAGAGAAAAAGAAAACCCTCATCGACACCTACTCCTACACCAAAAAGAACAAGACAAAAACAACACGCAATTAGGCCTCCTACAAGGAAGTTGACAGCAGAGAAGAGGAAACAAAAACAAGTTGTTCATCCACTTGACAAACTTCTGAGTGAAATAACTGAAGATGGAAAATTGACTAACATCAGCAAGTTGAACACACTATCAAATGATGAAAAAGAAAGTATAGAAAATAGTGTTATTTTACATCTTGATATTTATAAGAAATTTTTGATGGAAGTTGTAGATGATATACCCAATGACTTGTACAGAAGATTAGAATCTAGAAGGGTAGCAATTGTGGAATTAGATAAAAAGATCAAAATAGAAAAACTACTTGCAGTTCACCTAGTGAACTCAACTCAAGAGATTGATGAGTTAATCAGTGAGGCTAACCAGATAGTATTCTCAACTGGTCACCAACATGTAGCACTTATGGCAGGTAGAGTAAATGAAATATCAGAAGAAATTGTAGACAAGTGGGATATATTATTTGTTGAAAAAGAGATACAATAAGAGCTTAAGAGACCAAAGACTTTTAAAGTCTATCAAAAAGAAAAGGACAAGGATAAGGGGAAAGGCAAGGTAGGTGGACCTCCGAGCATAAAGGTGACAGATAAATTACCCCCACCTTCCTCTAATACTCCACCGACACCTCCTTCTGATACTCCACCGGCAACAGAGAGGATGGAGACAACACATGAAGATACAAATCCCAATTCAGAAGTGTTGTACACAATGAATATCAACACACAGGAAGTAAACATTGTGGTTGATAAGGAAACAAGTGAGAAAAGAGATGTGGCAACTAAGCCACCAGTAGAAGACACAACAACTAAAACAAATGCTGAAGATACAATTAAAGACATTGAAATTGGGAGTGAGAAACAAACTGAACAGACAACAGATACAAGAAAGGCAGATACCATAGGTATACATACCGATGTATCTACTGGGCAACCGGAAACTAATGAGACTGAAAAACTTACTGAGTCATTGGCAGTAGACAGTATAGAGGCACCATCAGAGAAACCATCATTAGAAAGCACAGAGAAATAGGTAGAGCAATAAGATTCATAGATACATACACAGACAGTGCCACTGGCTACATCTGATAAACCTAAACCTTTGGTAGTGGAAATGCAGACACAAACTGATTCTCTAGAGAAAGAGGAAAGTAAAGCTATTACTACCACTGGTGGATTACAAATTGTGAAGGTAGTTGGATAGTCATCCAGAACCTCTATGACTAAATTCAAACCAACCAATGTGATAGAGGTATTATTAGATTCTATCAAGAAAATAACAGGCTGTAATGCACTAGCATATAAGGCTATAGATGACACTTTACCAATTTTGAAATTGATAGCACCTAAGTGTAATATAGAGAATAAAGATTCGTTGAGCCAATTAGACACATTGTCTAAGTACATAACCAACAACCTACTGACAATTGATCAAATCAATGAGGAGACATTCAAAGAGAAAATGAATAAAGAGAAGGAAAAATTATTTGAGGAGACAGTCCAGAAAAATAAGGAACATATGGATACCTTATTACCGGTACTAGGCAAGACAATTTTGGACTTCAAGAAACTGTATAGAGATACATGCAAAACAAAAATTTTGACAAAAGATATAGATAAAGAGATTAGCATAGCTCAAAAGGAAATCAATGATATTGCTGACAATTTGATAGGTTCATCGGATTCAATATCGGTAGTAGAACAAGAAATTACCAGATCTAAAGAGAAAATAGAAAAACTTGAAAAAGATAAGGAAAGATTAAGGTTTAAGGCAAAAGAACTAAAGTGCAGACTAAGTCCTAAACATGATATCCTCATCTCTTTGAGAAAAGAGATTTCTAAGGCTCTTGTTCCAGGACTTAAGACACCAGAAGAGAAAATGCACTTTCTCACTAGTACAATTCAAAGGACTGAAGTAGTACTAAAGGATAGTGAGAGATTCTACAACAGTCTAAATGTTGCTTTAGCAGAGTTATATCAGATTGTAACCAACCGGTTACAGGGATCATGACAGGAACTACACTCAATTGACATTGAATGACAACCTTTGTCATTGATTCGAAAGGGGGAGTAGTAGAGGATGAGAAAAAGGATATGACAGAAGAGATCACCAGCTCAGGGGGAGCACACAGTTTTGGATACACATTTTGGCTTTTTTTCTCATGGGTGTTGCCATCAATACCAAAGGGGGAGATTGTTGGAAAATTCACACTCTAATGAGAAATTGTAGGTGATTTAAGGTATTGTCATTGATGGAAACCTTACAATCCTATGGCACCGGCAGGCACTGACACCGGCAAACTCTACATCGACATACAATTCATTGACAGTGAAAAGATGTTCACCGACACCCTGGCCAACAAGATTTTGTTTATTGTATTTTGTATTTAATTGTAAAATATTTTTGAAAGTTGACAAGATGAATTGTAATAAGGCTCATATATAAGTATGAGATCTTAGAGAACATTTGTATGGAGGAATATGCAAGATAGATAATATGTGCAAATATTAAGGCAGATTGTGGAGTAAGGTTTATGATTGTTGCATGAGCTTAAATCGGTACTCAACCTGGCATAGCAGATGCTGATCCGAAGTAGTAAATGATATTAAATTTATATAATCTACTTTTGTAAGTCAGTGAGACTTCTCTTTTGTATTTAAGCAGTGAGCTTTAGGCAGTTGGCCTTCTTGCATGTGCAGGCCCCTATTGTATCAGTAATATTCACTTATTGGCTAGTAAGAAAATATTGTGGGTTACAAATCCCATCGAGGTTTTTCCCACACCGGGTTTCCTCATTAAAAATATTGTGTTATGGTGTGCTTTCTATGTTGTGGTTGTTGTTCTTATTTACTGCATTAATTCTGGTTTACCGGTATACTATTTTGAGATGCAATTCATTTAATAAGTTAAGAAAATCCATTAACTGACAAGATACAAATTCACCCCCCCCCCTCTCAGTATCTTTGGGAATGCTAACAAAGAATTCTTTGTGTAGAGAATGTCAACTTGGGAAGATGTCTTCCTCAACTTTTAAAGGTACGTCTTTCTCAGCAAAGCATTTACTTGATCTTGTGCATACTGATTTATGTGGTCCTATGAAAACTAGAAGTATTTAGGGAGATAGGTATTTTATGATTCTTACTGATGACTGCTCAAGAATGATGTGGGTCACATTCTTGAAAGACAAGTCTGAAGCATTTGGAAAATTCAAATCTTTTAGAGCATTAGTAGAGAAAGAAAGTAGTAAAAGATAAAATATCTGAGAACTTATCAAGGAGGAGAATTCACTTATGGTGAAATCAATAAGTACTGTGAAGATAACGGTATCAAGAGGCAGTTATCTGCCCCAAGGACACCTCAACAGAATGGTATAGCAGAAAGAAATTACAGAACTATAGTTGAAGCGGCTAGAACAATGTTGATCCAAGGAAAGGTTGCTCACACTTTTTGGAGAGAAGCGGTGAGCATTGTTGTCTACACTATGAACCGAGTACTCATCAAGAAATGTAAAGATAAAAACCCTTATGAGTATTGGACCAGGAAAACTCCCACTGTAAGTTACTTTAAAGTGTTTGGTAGTAAGTGCTATATCAAGAGAAGTGAGTATTTGAGAAAATTTGATGCTAAATGTGATGAAGTAATATTTCTAGGATATTCCACTAAGAGAAAAGCTCTCAAGTGCTACAATAATAGAACACAGAAGATTGTTGAAAGTATCAATGTCAGGGTTGATGAATCCCCTGAGGAACTTGAGGAAACATCCAGTGAAGAAGTGGAAGATGAACCGGGAATAGCCTTATGGGAACCGGTTAAGAAAGAAACTTGTAAAGATCTCAGTGTTCCTATATCGAAAGAAGTTGCAGTGAGAGAAGAAGAAGAAGTTAGTGAAGAAGAAGAAAAGCTAGCAGACTAGGCTAGAATCATTCCTAGATATGTGAAGCTGCATCATGATCTAAAGCAAATCATAGGAGATAAAGATGTAGGGATACTCACTAGAAGAAAAGTGAAGGAGAACTCTTGCATGATTTCTAAATTTGAACCCAAGACTTCCAGAGAAGCTCTTACAGATGAAGACTGGATTAAAGCAATGGAAGAGGAGCTAGATCAGATAGAAAAGAATGCAACATGGTCTTTGGTGCCCAAACCCGAACATAAAAATGTCATAGGTACCAAATGGGTCTTCAGGAATAAGTTGAATGAAGAAGGCACAGTTGTCAGAAACAAGGCTAGGATTGTATGTAAAGGATATGCTCAAGAGGAGGGAGGAGACTATGGAGAAAACTTTGCTCCTGTGGCTAGACTAGAAGGTGTTTGAATGCTACTTGCATTTGCAGCATTTAAGGGATTTAAGGTTTATCAGATGGATGTGAAATCTACTTTTCTGAATGGAATCCTAGAAGAGGAAGTGTATATAAAGCAACCAAAAGGGTTTTCCTTATCATAAGATAGTGACATGGTGTGTAGATTACACAAAGTCCTGTATGGATTGAAACAAGCACCTAGGGCATGGTATGAAAGACTAAACTATCATCTTGTGAAGATTGGATTACAGAGAACAAGTGAAGATAGCAACATCTACTTGAAATCAGAAGGTGATTAGATTCTGATTTGTGAAGTGTTTGTGGATGACATAATCTTTGGAGGAGATGATAAAATGAGTCATGCGTTTACAGATGAAATGAAGAAAGAATTTGAGATGTCTTTGATAGGAGAAATCAAGTTCTTCATTGGTTTATAGATTCATCAAATGAAAGAGGGTATTTTTATTACCCAGTCAAAGTATGTCAAAGAGGTATTGAAGACTTTTGGCATGGAGGAAAGAAAACCGGTTAGTACAGTAATGGTGACTGGCTGTAAACTGACTAAGGAAGATGATTCAGAACTAGTAAATGAAAAGGAGTATCAATAAATAATCGGTAAGCTACACTATGTGGTGCACAACAAACCAGATATTGCTCATGTAGTAGGCATAGTAGCTCATTTTTAGAAATGTCCAAGAGAATCCCACTTGGTAGCTGTCAAAAGGATTCTTAGATATTTGAAGGGAACAGTTGATTATGGGTTGTGGTATCCATATAATGGTGACTATAATCTCAAGGTATATACTGATGCTGATTGGGGAGGTAATGTGGATGACCAGAAGAGCACAATCGGTGGAGTGTTCTTTCTCAGTGGAAGATTAGAATCATGGACAAGCAAGAAGCAAAGTTGTACTTCTCAATCTACAACTGAAGCAGAATATGTGGCAGCATTTATGAACTACACTCAAGCAATTTGGATGAAGCATGTATTGGAAGGTTTCAAGGTACCTGTATCTGAACGGGTGAATATATTTTGTGATAATACAAGTGCAATAAATATTTCCAAGAATCTGGTATTGCATGCTAGAACTAAAAATATTGAGCTTAAATATCACTTTTTGAGAGAAAAAGTTCAGAATAAGGAGGTTGTTCTACAACATGTTTCTAGTAAGGAGCATATAGCAGATATATTCACTAAGCCCTTATCGAAGACTACGTTTACCTATTTGAGAGGTGAATTAGGGGTTCTTCCCCTTCATGAAGTCAACTAAAAGATGTGTGCTCCGCATCAGTCAAGTACTATAGTGTCAAATCTTTTAGGATTGATGTGTTGAAGGATACTACTCCTTAGGGGGAGCAACATAGTAGATTTTGGAAGCTTATGGCTCCACATTGGCATTGTTGCCATAGGGGGAGATGTTTTCAATAAGAAATGCTAACTAAGTATTGTCATCAATGCCAAAGGGGGAGATTGTTGGATAATTGTTGGCATATGGGGAGATTGTTGGATATGATATCATTTGATGAACTAGTATGTTGATATGATGATAATGTATGTTGTCATTGATGTCAATAAGTGTAAGTGAACCAGTATGCAGATTGAAGAGATGTAGTGAACTAGTGTCGGGGTTTCACTAAATGTGACTACTGGTTGGTAATCGCAGCTCTATGGTTTTGTGATCCATCTTGTGCATTGCAACTGATGATACTCTTTGATGAGTTAGCTAAGAGATGTGAATGGGATTGAGATGCCAAGTCATCCCTATGTGTGTAAAGGATTGAGGTATGAGGAGATCGACCATATTTGAAGTCTACCTCAGGAATGATCATTCTTCTTACTAGAATAAGAAGAGAGTGTGATGGGTTATCGATTCCCATGTGGGGTGATGAATGAACGATGCAGATTGTCTTGTGATCTGTTTGAAATTTTAATGCTCTATGCAATGTGTTTGGATGGTCATGATTGGACCGCCTGTGTTGTAAACCTAAGATGCTTAGGGTTAAGGGTTTATGCTACCGACCTATCTATTGTCTATAAGCTTGATGATGTTTGTTGTTGTAAAGTTGTTGGCAAATGTTGTGTGTGTGTGTATCTAAGTAGAAAGATACATGATACTTGCTAGACCAGTAAGAGGGAAACTGCAAAGTGTGATTGCAGAGTAGAGGATATGAAAAGGATCTACCTTGGCATGTAGTGCTATTATCAAATCAGAGTTTTACCTTTTGTCTTCTAATCATTTCAACAATTGGAAAATCCCTTTACCGGGTAGCTTTAACAAGCTTATTGTAAAACCTGTATCCAAGTGACTCAAGATCATTGAGTTCTTTAAATCCTCTAGCGAGGTAACCTTTAACAGGGTTTCAACCTTTAACAGGGTATATAGCCACCCCTTAACCGAGTGATCACTAACAGGATCGGTTCCTAGCAGAACCTTATTGTAAAGTCTTTAAATGGGTTAGGCTCCTAACAGGGCAAGCTTCAAAAGAGTTCAAAACAAGCTTGTGGGTATTCATCCCCATCGTGGTTTTTCCCATTTGGGTTTTCACGTGAAAAATCTATGTGTTATGTGTTATGCATTTTTAATGTGATGCTTATGAATTATTTGGTTAAGAGATTATGCATGCAAATTCAATAGGTTATGATATTACTAGTATACCACATGCATATTATTATGGGTGAAGTTGATATCAACTATTGATCATATTTGAAGTGTTCAGACTTATCAATTTATGGTACCTGGTGTCTTACTGTGTTTAACCAGTATTGTTGTGGTTAAGTCCAGTAATGGTGATAACCAGTTGATATTATTTTAACTACACAAGTTGTCAAGAAAGTTTTTATCTGTACTGATTCACCCCCCCCCTCTTAGTACTAGTTGGGGTATCTGTTGCTTATCATTACTCATCATATCTTTTAACAGTAATCGTTTAAGGAAATTTCCAATTGTAGGATTAAGTATTAGTTTATTAGAGATTTCGTGTGTTTACTTTAAGAAGAATTCCTTTCCTCCAGTTATATAAAATAGTTGCAATATGAACTTGGTGCACATACAATGCTAGCCCATTTCAAGTTTACATCCTTGGTTGATAACTAAATGAGACTTTTCCATGGGAAAAGTTAGCTAATTAAGGATATTCAATCTCTGAATTGTGTTTTATCACTTAGTTACCATTCCAGTTGTGAGGACCAACATTTTTGGCATTGTTGTCGGGGATGGTGCCAAGCTAAGAATCTATTGTAAACCATTAGCTTTAAGTTTTTTTAGCTTTATGATTTTCTTTCATTAATTTGCATGCATAGAAGGAGAAGGGATGCATTAGGAAGATTTCCTCCCTCACATTCTACTCAAGATATAAGATCAAATCAAGCACCTGAAATAAACCCTTTTGTAGAAACCTATGAGCTACCTGGTAGTGACTTTAATTTGTCAGAAGGAGATCTAGACTTCCTGAATGAACCCCTTGAAGAAAATAGTTTACCTTTAGTCATTTATTAGGGACCAATGGCAGCAAATCCTCCACCTCCACCTATAAATCCAACATTTGAGTTTCCCTTCTTGACTTGCATGATAATACAAATTTAAAGAATATACCAGCCTCTTCACTTCCAAAATTTCATGGTTTGATAATAGAGGATCCAGACACCTTTTTGTTTGAATTTGATATTTTGTGCAGAAGTTATGATTATACCTCTGATGCTCATAAACTCAAGTTATTCCCTGCTACTTTGAAAGAGGCTTCTTTAAGATGGTTTATGAGCTCAGGAAGAAATGTAATCACTACCTAGGATGTAATGAAGGAAAACTTCTTGGATAAATATAAAGACTATTGTAGAGGAATGAACCGACATGGTGATGATATCTTCAGAATGACACAAAAAGAAGATGAAAGCCTAGAAGACTATTTGGAAAGGTTTTTATTTAGTGTCAGTAAATCTAAACATGGTAACTTAAGTGAAGACTCTATGGAGTTGATATTTATGAGGGGCATCAATGATGATTGTGTTGAATCCTTAGATCTAATGGGAGGAGGAGACATTACTCAAGTTCAATGGGATGACATCAGGCAAATCTATCAAAAATATTCACGAGCTACAACAAAAAGGGGAAGACACTATAGGCCTGGTTCTGCAATTGCTAAATCATCTTCAACAGTCTCAAGAATGGAAATAACTCATCTGTTGAAGGATTTTAAAGAAAATATATTTAATAATATGGCTACCCAATTGGATACATTGCAGGCAAAGAAGAAGCATGAGGAGGCAAAGGCTATGCTTGCTGAATTTTTTCCTCACTGTTGGCAAAAGAAGAAGGACTGTAGATGCAAAATGTTAGCTAAAATTGATAGCCAATAGAGTTCCCTAGATTTCAAGCTTGTTTATGGAGATGATGAAAAACCTTTTTATGTTGCACAACGAAGGCCTTGCCCTCCAAGACAAGGTATTCCACAGGATCCATTGTCATTTTCTAATCCTTATATGAACTTCAATACACAAAACAATCAGTGGAAACCACTATATTCCTAAAAATTTGGAAATTATACTCCTTAGTCTTGGAATAATTCTCATAATCCTTGGCCCAATTATCATAATTCCTCATCTCAATGGTAGCAGACACAAGGGAATTGGTCTCCCCCTCAAGGTAACTGGTAGCAGTCACCACAATGGAGAGGAGGATAGCAATGGGTAAATCAGTCACTTGGTTTCCTGGAGCCACAACAACCATCCTAGCAGCCAGGTTTAATGCCGCCAACTCCTAATTCTGCTCCACCCAAGCCAACCCAATTGCCAACTTAGCCTGTTCCAAATCCAAATAATAAACTACAACAACAAAAGCAACTTTTTTCAAC
Source organism: Cryptomeria japonica (assembly GCF_030272615.1). Lineage (NCBI taxonomy): Eukaryota > Viridiplantae > Streptophyta > Pinopsida > Cupressales > Cupressaceae > Cryptomeria > Cryptomeria japonica. The sequence goes on from NC_081414.1 coordinate 530,300,534, forward strand.
TGATCCTAATAACTATCCTGCATATTCTCTCAATATAAGTGATATTCATTTGAGATCAGGGAAAAAATTTCCTACTCCATCTCCTCCAGTCATAACAGAGTTACCAACAGAGGAAACTACTCAAGAAAGCATGCCTGATAAAGCGGGAAATCTTGAGCAAGTTCAGAAGTTAGCAACCCCAAATATCCCTATAAGAACTCCCCCATTTCCTCAAAGGTCATAATTAGAAGTATCTAAGTAGTAGGATGATATATCCTTTGATCTTATTGATCAACTAAAACATATATGTGTTAAAATTCACCTTTTCCAAGCTATTAAAGAAGCCTGTTTGAAGAAACCTGGGAGGAAGAAAAAAGATCCAACAATAGTGCATGTAGTAGGACAATTAGTTGATATTATGTTAGGAAAAATAACAATCCCTAAGTATTCTGATCTAGGTAGCCCTATTGTCAAGATAGTTATTAATGGACCTCAAATAAAAAATGCCTTGATAGACCTAGGAGCAACAATAAATGTGATGACTAAGGATGTCATGTAGCAACTCAATATTACTAATCTCAAATCAAATCCAACATTCCTACAGTGAGGCACATCAACTTGTTCGATTGAGCATACCAACTACAAACATCTTTGGATGGAGGGAATAGCACAACTAGAGGGAAATTTGAATTCTATGAATGGAGGGAACAACGTGGCTAGTTCCTCTGGTTCTACTGCCTCTGCAACTCAAGGACCACTTGTCTCTTTAGGATCTACGATGGATGATGAGGATGGTCGAAAGGATGGGGACCCATGGCATCGGGACCCTCCTCTTGTCCTCAAAAATAATGAAGATTCTTCAAATTTGGGTCCTGAGATCTTCAACGATGACTTGGAAAAGATGACAAAGGTGAAGGCTCTCAAATCCTAGAATAGTCTATTTGCAAACAAACCCACTGGTAAATCATCCTTTCCCTCTATGGAAGATATTTCTGATAGAAAAATAGGCAGACTAGCTATTGCAGTACCAGATGTGGTTATAGACCATAGTATTTCTCTAATGGCTTTTTCTCTAATGGGAAAATTTGTTGGACCAAGACCTAATATTGAAGTCATTAGGTCTTCTATTAAGAGAAAATGGAGGTTGAAAGGACAAGTTGATGTTTAAGCCCTGTCAAGGGGTTTCTTTGTCTTTTCCTTCTCTTGTGGGGAAGATTTGGAAATGGCCCTGAGTGGAGGACCATGGATGTTTGGGAAATCCTCATTATCCTTAAGGAAATGGTCTCCAAATATGGAGCTCAATGACTCATTTTTTGAATCTACTCTGATCTAGGTGTGGTTGCTTGGTTTGCAGCTTGAATTCTAGTTGGAGGATGTTTTCTCAAGTATTGCTACCTCCTTCAAGGAGGTTGTGGCTATAGATTCTATGATAGTAACATGAAAAAGGCTGGTGTATGCGAGGATATGTGTTAATATCTCATAGAATATGGACCTACCTAGCTCTATTGAAATAAATTCTAAACTAGGGAAGTGGAAACAAGCCATAGAGTTTGAGTCCCTCCCCTTTGTGTGTTTCTCTTATAAGAAAGTTGGACATTAGGAAAAGGCTTTCCCAAGTAACCCCAAGAATTCTCAGAAGCATAACAGTCATGTTAAACAAATCTGGAAAGAGAAGATTAACAAAAATGAGGAGGGTAGAGCGGAAGGAGGAAGTGGACTTCCTATTAACTCAAAAGATATAACAAAGGATGATAGGAAAGCTTGTCCTTCCAAGGATACTCTTCAGAAGGAAGATAGAAAGATGAAGATAATGGATTTGAAGTTTTATAGATTTAGGAGGAAGAGAATGTAAGCATAGAAAAAATTCTTGAAGAGTGTGAGATTGGCCACATAAATGAATCACAACATGAGGCTCTAAAAGATACAGAAATGAAAAGTAATAAAGTTTTCCCAAAGGACTTTGAATGTCTAGAAGTTATTGTTGAAAAAAAGACCAAGTTTAGATCGCCTCAAGTTAACCTTAACTCTCTTTTTCAGAGTGTTGGCACTGAATCACCCACCTCATCTCAGAGAATAGGAGAACCTTGGAATAATAAGCAAAATGCATATAAAGATGAAGATGATGAAGAGATAATAGGAGTGGGAAAAAAGAAAAATAAGAAGATAGGTTGTTCTAATGGGGTTAAAACTAGAACCAGATCTAAGGTGGATATTGGTCTTTCCAAATCCCCGCAGGGACGTAAAACCATGAAGTCATACAAGGACCAGGAGAGAAAACAAAACATAGTTGATGGAAGGCAGTGAACCATTTAGGAATCCTGCTCCCAGGTTTCCAAATGAAGGTAATTTCCTGGAACATACGAGGCCTAAATGGTCTCCATAAATAGGATGTATTAAGGAATTTTATTAGAGATCATAAGCTGAACATCATCCTGGTTTAAGAAATTAAAATTCTTCAAACAGGAAGGTGTTTGTGGTAGTAGCTCAAATGGGGCGTCAGGTGGAGTGGCCATATTTTGGAATAAGAAAACTATTGAAGGAGATCTAATTGATGAAGATGGTAATATTATTTCTATGAGAGTTAAATGTATTGCTGAAGGACATGAATGGGTGGTTACCAACATTTATGCCCCAAATTCTAAACTTGCTAGGAGTAAATTTTGGGACAAAATTCAGCAGAAAAGGGGGTTTTCTCTCAGGATAGCTGACTATTGATGAGAGATTTCAACACCCCATTGCAAGAAATTGACAAATTTGGAGGAACTCAAGCTCAACTGGATAGCAGGATTGACCTTATGGACTTCATCAATGACAATTCCCTGATTGATGTTGATCTTTCTGGAGCTTCCTACACTTGGTCTAACCAAAGGGATGGAGGAGATCTTATTTAGATAAGGCTTGGTAGATCCCTTGTCACTCCTGATTGGGTCCTTAAGTATAGATTTTCTTTGTTTGTTATTAACAGAATAGGATTGGATCATTATTCCATTTCTTTTGTTGTTGATTCTATTAAGGGCAAACGTTGTTTTCCTTTCCGGTTTGAATGTGGATTTCACACCCTTCCTTGGAAAATTCCATTTCAAAATGGTGGTATATTAATGTGGATGGTTCTGCCATGTTCAAAGTTGCTAAAAAATTAAGAAACGTCAAAGATAACATTAAGATCTGGAACAAAAAGGTTTTTGGAGATTTTTGAATCCAAGAGGAAGCTGAAGGAGGAATTAGAACATATTCAAAACTCAATTTAGAAAGATGGTTATAAGATGTTCCCCAAGGCTAAAGAAGATGATGTTCTAGCCAAACTACACAACACTATATCAAGAGAAGAAATCTATTGGAGGCAGAGATCTAGGGCTATTTGGTTGGAAGCTAGTGATAGAAATACTAAATTCTTTCATATGACATCTATGAAGCATAAAGCTGCTAGCGGAATCTCTAGATTAATTGTTGATGACAAAATCCTTCTCAAAGAAGATGACATTGGTGATGAAGCTGTTAGATTCTTCTCTAACCTCCTTACCAGTAGTAAGGATATTGACATTGTAAAGTAACAAAACCTGATTCATAACATTCCTAAAATTATTGAACCTCATTAGAATAAGATATTATCTTCTATCCCTACAGCTGATGAAATTAAAAAATCTATTTTTTCCTTTCAAGGGGATAAGGCTTTGGGCCCGGATGGCTTTCCAATGTTCTTCTTTCAGGAATATTGGCATATTATTGGGGAAGACATGGTCAATGTTGTCAAATAATTCTTTGGATCTAGAAGAATTCTTAAGGAAATCAACTCTACTTTTATTTCTCTAATTCCTAAGGTGGTTGGAGCTTATTCTATGGGAAAGTTTAGACCAATAAGTCTTTGTAATTCCTTTTACAAGATTATTTCAAAAGTCATGACTTCTAGATTGTTGGTTGTTCTCCCCTTTGTTATCTCTGAGGAACAAAAAGGATTTGTCCCAAGTAGGCAAATTTTGGATTCTATTATTCTTGTGCATGAGAATATCCACTCTCTTAATGCTGCACACAAAGAGGGATTCTTGATAAAATTGGATCTAGAAAAATGCTATGATGGAGTGGAATGGTAGGTTCTTTTCAGGGTTATGGAGGCCTTTGGATTTGATGAAGAGGTTATTAAAATTACTAGAGAATTGATATCCACTCTGATGAATACTAAGAGGGGGGGTGAATTAGTATGCCAAAAATCACTATACTTAAACACTTTACTAGACTACCAGTAAACCGATTAAACAGTTTAGCAGAAAAATCGGTTAGCACACATGTAAACCAAATAGAAAATAATACATTCACCCACAGAAGCACAAACACCATAACACAAGAGATTTTGATGTGGAAACCCAAATGGGAAAAACCATGGTGAGATGAAACTCACAAGTAACTATCTGCAAAATAGGAACTAGACCGGTTAAGGTTAGACCAATTAAGGTCATACAATGTTCTGTACCAGAACAGATCCTATTAGGAATCACAATCTCTGTTAGGAGATAAGTCCAATTAAAGACTACCTTGCTAGAGTATTTTAGATCCACAGATGTGAACCACCTTGTTAGAGGATTTACAAAAGGCTTTTGAGCCTACCCAGTTAAGGGCTTCAGACTTGTCGAAGATGTGAGTAATCAAAAAGTGAGTGATTTAGTAAATAGCATAGATTGCTTGGTTAGATCCTTGATAGCTCATTCCAAATGCATTCCAGCATTACTTCAGTCTTCAACACATTCACTCTCTGCCTCTTCTCGTAGACCTGAACTTCACTTCTATCTTAACACTCACAAAAAATCTTCAACCACCTTAAAACCCTAGCAACAACCTAAAACCCTAGACATGATATCCTTATAAAGGAATCTAATTTCATGTCGGTCCAATAGGATTACAATACAATTTCCTAGGTTCAATACATCTAGACATATTTTGTAACACGACACAAAAAGCACCGTTAAAGTGTCGGCACCACCAAACAATCGGTGAATGGTAACTCATCACAAGATGTCGGTTGGTAACTCATCACAGAGTATTACCGATTCATACAAAATACCGTTTAAAGAAAAATATCGGTTGCCAGTTTGACAAAATGAAGACTGGGAAATATGAGTTTTTCCGCTTCGTTCCTTCGTACCACTTGAGATCCTCGAATCACTTGGGGTCTTCATACCACTTCAAATTGGTAAACACTTTCTGGAAAACACTGATAGTTTAAAGACTATAATATATCATACCGGTTGGAACAAATACCGGTTGAGCTTTAACTTATACATACAAAAGTGATCTCAAATCAAGTGTGTGTCCATCAATGACAATCATATCATTAATCATCAAAAATGCCAATAATCTCCCCCTTTGGCATTAATGGCAACACTTAGGAAAATTTTGACATCTAAGTGTTTTACAACAAAAATATGCCATAATCAAAATTACTCCGCCTAAGCATATACACTATCCCTTTTGCAGAAAATACAATGTATACTACTCCTTAACAAAAATAACATGAAAGTATACATCAAAACATTCAAAATTTATACTTCTCCCCCTTTGCCAACAATTACAAAAAAAATATTACAAACCAACCCCTGTTTCATTAGTATTAAAAGAATAAGTGTTTATGACAGTTGTGTAGGGGAAAAAGCGAGACTAGGTTAACATGTCCTAATCCTACCTTTTGACACACATTGCGGAATACGAAAGAGCCTAGAGGTATCACACAATTGGCTACTTCTTTTTGTGGAAGAGAGAGCCACGAGCTGCCTATTAGGATTTCTATTCCTTTGTTGTAATTGAAAGATAAAATGATGCAAGTTCAATCCCTAACCCCAAAGTGCAAGTATGAACTAATAACAAGATTGCAGAATTGAACTTAAACTATGGAAAGCTGTAAACACAAGGAAAAGACAAGAATGCAAATGCGTACCCAGAGTCAAAATCTGAGTGGAAATGTTCAGGACTGGGGCGCGGGCGCCACTGTCCTGATTCTGCCCCTGAAACTGCTCCTGAAATAGATGTTTTGCAACCTAGAAAATTGTCCGAACTGCCAAAACTTGTTGTCTGACAGGGGGACCAGGGTGCCCAGCGCCCCTGTCCCAGGGACCAAGGCGCCTAGCACCCTTGTCCTGGTAGGACCAGGGCGCCCCATGCCCCTGTCCTGGTCTTTTGCTCTGAAACTTGGTATAGGGTTCGGTCTCCGTCTGCTTCTTTCAGATCTGCAACTTGCGGCATCATCTGAATCCCGAAATCTGCACTTATATCTGAAAAGGTGTTTTGGGTGGCTATATAGGGTTTTGCCTTAGTCAAACCCCTGCTTTGGTGATTTCCAACTCCACGAATAGCCAAGTTGTATTGTAAAAGTAATGTGTGTGCAGACCTTGTGTGTGTGCAAGATCCTAAAATGCAAGTAAGCAAACTAGAGCAACCTAGAAAGTAAACCCTAATTGCTTGTAAATGATAATGTAAATGCTCCAAATCAAGATGCAAAGTGATCTAAAGCATGAATGCAAGTGATATAATGAGGCTTATGCAAAGACATGAAAACAACATGGAATCATACCCAACCCCAAGGGAGAGGTACAAGCCAATCTTCAGTCAGTGATCCCTTATTGCTCTTCAATGCCTTCAAATCCCTAAGTGGATGAATGAAATTGATGAATGCTCAATGGATGAATGTTGAATGTTGTTGAAGTCTTCAAAGATCTGCTCTTTCGCTGCACATGAGGTTCCTAAAAACAAAATTTGGATCCTTTCAAATGAAGAAAGAGAGCTCTTATGTATGAAACCCTTAGGTCTTAATTCCAACTTTTGGCCGACCTAGAGATTGAATCTCCCGCCAATTTCTTGGGGTTAAGCTTTATTTTATGATTGGATCGCGCTCCTAAAATTTCAGGAAAAATGTCCGGGACCATGTGCACTCCGGGCGCCACGATCCCGACAACTTTTCACCAAATTTTCAGGGCCGTCGGATATGATGATTTTAGAGCGAATCTCGAAGTTACAAGTGATTTTGAGATGTTTTGTCCCCCGAAATCAAGCCCCCAAGCTCAAAATAGGGCCTAATTAGGGTTTTTGATTAAATGATGTGTTGGAGGAATAAAATGAAAGGGGCACACTTTAATGAAAGGGCCCAACTTTATGATGTGGAAGATGATAAAATAGAACCTTTAGACCTAATTAATTTGATTAATTAAGTGCTAAAGGGGAAATGCAATGCAAAATGCAAACTGCGCCAAGGCGGGTGCTAAACTAGGTGTGAAATTGTACTGCTTTAGCAAGTGCGTACAATTTACGATGCTACATTTAGCCCCCACTTTAGCGGTCATATGAGTACTACGTGCATATGCAAGCTAAAGTACAGGAAAGTAAACATTATTTGAGAAAGGATATATGCATAAGTCCGTCGAACGAAGCCCCCAGCGGTATCTGCAGTACACAATTAGGAACTGCACCCTACAAAACACATGTTTGATCACAAAATCACCTAATTCTTACCAAGGAAAGTGATGAAATTTGTGAGTAGCTATATGCCCCCCCTGTTTCGGCTTGCTTATTAGGGAGGTGAAACAGGGTAGCATGTTTACTTACAACAAATTGTGTGAACAATTATTGATGAGAGATGTTCACTAAGAAGGCTTCATCAGAGAACATTTTGGAACATCCAGGGAGTAAGGGAATGAAAATACAATTCCTACACAACAAACGGTTCGAAAATCGCATCTCCCAAACTCAAGTTATGATGAAATGAGTGATAGAGGAAAATTAGGGTTTTGAAAGTAAAGGTAAAGGAATGAAAGTATATACCTTGAAAGTGACTATTGCATTTGTCACTTTGTTGATTTCTGATTATTGTTTATTGCAGCGGAGCCCACATAGCCATCATCATGCCTTCACGATGACCAGAGTGTCCCACGAGGATTGAGATCATGCGACAGGCCATGATCGACGACGAGCCACTGGACGAGGTGAGTTGACTGAACTTTGACTTTGACTTTCTGCATTTTCGTTGACTCTGATATTCTGTGATCGAATGCGGGCCTTGGAACCTGACCCTAGGTCCCACCCAGGGTGCCATGGTCCCATCAGGGCGCCATGGTCCTTTCAGGGCGCCATGGTCCCTGTGGGGCGCCATGGTCCCTGTGGGGCGCCATGGTCCCCTCAAGGCACCATGGTCCCAATCAGGACATGGCAAGGGTCAACTTTCGATGTTCGTCAGTTTTCATTATTGGCATAGATGATTTTGATGATTGATTACTGATTACACTGATGCTTTTGTAATGCAGGGTCTCCCATACATGAGAGAGCACACAACGGGGCAGATTCTTCGCAGTTTGCGAGATCAGATTCCCCGACTGACTCAGGCAGAGAGAGACACATTATCTATAGTAGGTTTGTGGTCTATGATTCTTATGCCGGCCATTCGATTCCACCCTGCGATGCTGATGGCACTCATGGAGTGATGGGATCCTGACACATGCACATTCCAGCTTCCAGTAGGGGAGATGATAGTGACACTTGAGGATGTGTACCGCATACTTCGCCTACCGATCAGAGGAGCTACCATGACATATGCGACCGATCGGTCAGCAGAGGATCATACGAGGGAGCAGGTATACTGCATAGGGAGAGTCATGCCGAGTGAGACGAGAGGTCGCATCATGGTCAGCTGGCTCTTACATCCTACAGGAGAGGTGCCCCTCATGAGACGTCTTATGATTGCCATCATTGCACTAGTTGTCTGCCCTAACGGACGAGGTACGCACATGCATGGGGGTCTCACATGGTTCATCAGGGCTATGGAGAGACATAGGAGAGTATACGCCTGGGGTCAGAGTATGCTTGCACATCTCTATCACGACCTCGAGGAGTATGTTTTCGGACAGGGTTGTAGTTTGATGACATGCACACTTCTGCAGGTGTGGATATTTGAGCACTTTACATGCACCAGGCCTGTCGGCTATCCGATGAGTGCAGCTAGCGAGCGACCGAGGGTATTTGCTTATCCACTTACCAGCGAGTGGAGATTTGAGGATTTACTATATTGGAGAGTGATAGTTGATAGGTTGACAGCCGAGGTGACTGTATGGAGGCCATATCTGCGGATGCATAGATGGGATGGGATGGAGAGACAACTAGCATGCTTACAGAGGAAACACCTACTGAGAGGATGATATCCACATATTATAGTCCCATTCTACTTTGACCGAGTACGGAGGCAGTTTGGGCTAGAGCAGTGTGTTCCAGCCGATGTACCCATCTACACTCAACACTCACGAGTCCTTTCGAGACCCAAAGTAGTAGTGAGACCGACGATAGATGATATCGAGATCACAGATATACAGGGGTCTGACCAGGATGTGGTTACTGATTATGCCGCAGATCCCGGAGCACAGTGCAGGTATCTTTCCTAGTTTGTGAGGACATACCCGGGGCCTATCTTTCCACTAGATCACCCGACAGGCCATTCGGGTCCATGGAGACATGGAGACCGAGATGAGGATCAGGGATCCAGATCAGAGGAGCCAGAGGAGGGAGAGGGTCATGAGGAGGCAGGAGGTCCTGATCCGCCCATAGGAGATCAGCCTAGTGCCAAGGAGGAGGAGGAAGTAGAGGAGGATGACACAGATAGAGATGATGATGAGGAGGACGAGGATGCGGATGAGGACGAGGATGATGAGGAGGAGGAGATTAGAGACGATGAGGAGGAGTCAGATGTAGCTCCTCATCATTCAGGAGATGATACCATAGCCTTAGATCCTCCCGTTATTCCCCAAAAGGGGGAACACGAGGCGATCTGGAGACCTGTACCCATCGCGCACAGATCATTCAAGCGTGGGGAGCCTAGTAGTTCCCAGTCACAGATGCTACCATATCACAATCCCTACTGGCGTGAGGGAGATCCAGGTATAGTAGGTTTATATTGATTGATTAATGTTTTGATGATATAAAATGGTACTAACACAAAATCTGTTCTACTGCTACAGCTAATGTGCAGGAGTGGCGTTCCTTGATCCAGCAAGCAGTGATAGATATTTCCACGACGGCGCAGATCCCTAGTTCCTCACAGGTTGCTTATAGACCTCAAGGGAACGCGGGTCGGCATGATGATTTGTTTTCCCCATTTCGAGTACAGGTAGAAATATGGAGGGAGAGAGAGCGAGCACTATCAGAGGACCTTCAACGGGCATAGCATGACCTAGCAACAGCTCAGGCCAAGGCTACCTCGTATCGCGTGATCCTTATGGATAGGGATCGTAGGAGTTCCTCTCGGAGTCATTCACGGTCTATATCACACTATACGCCTATGGGTCCACCTACACGGCCAGATCAGGAGGGAGTATCTAGTCGTCACTCTCCAGCCACTAGCCCTAGGGATAGGAGATGATCTTATGATGTAGGGTAGGTCACATTTTGGATGTATGGTGACCTACCTTTGTATATTGATCCACATATATATATATATATATACATACATGCTTCTTTGTCTCAAACGTGTTATCTTTAATGCCTAAACAATGTATATTTTGCTTTGATTAAAGCTAACATATTTGGTAGATTTACATGTATGTTCTGAATTTAATTTCCATGTGATTGATTTCTCAATGCTCCATGATTAAATTGATACATGTGTGACTTAATTAAAATATTTGATCAAGTACTACATTGATGATAGGGAAGAAATATGTGTTAAGCCTAAGAATCATATAACTAATGTGATTTAATTTGAATTTAAACACAACATGACACGATTCAACTTAACACATAAAGACATTGTATAATATGCCAACATAATGAAAAATGTAAATCTTTTGCAATTTACATAAATGAATTCAAGACAAACTAGAGAGTAAAGAAACACGCTTGTCAGGAACAAAGCAATATAGATTAAACAACATATCATTTAATTCTAATTGCTCTAACAAAGATATGCTAACATATTATCCAATTTTGAAGAAGTGAGAAAGGAAATAGATGAATGATAAGGAATGAGGAATTAAGCATAGTATCTACGCAAGTGCATAGCGTTTATAGGGTCTTTAAGAGGCGTACCATCTACATCCGCTATTTTGTAGGCACCTGATCCATAATCTTCAATAACAATATACGGTCCAAGCCAATTAGGACTAAATTTTCCCTTTTCTTCAGGTAAGGCATTCACATTGCGTTGATTCTCATAGAGAACTAAGTCACCTACTGAGAAGGAACGTTGAATAACCTTATCATTATAGCTTCATTGTAGAGTTTTGTGATACGCTTGAATATGCTCAAGAGCATTTATACGTTGTTCATCAAGCATCTCAAGCTGTTGAAGTCTTTGTTCTCTATAAGAGTCATCATCTACTATACCTTTGAAAGAAACTCTAAGTGATGGAATCTCTAATTCTAAAGGCATAATAGCATCAGCACCATAAACAAGATTATAAGGGGTAGTTCCTGTAGCAATTCATACACTTGTTCGGTAGGCCCAAAGAGCATAGATTAGCTGAGTACTCCAATCCTTACCATGCTTATTCATGGTTTTGTGAAGAATTTGTTCAATTATTTTATTGGATGATTCGGCTTGACCATTTGATTGAGGATAGTATGGTGTATAAAATCGATGTTTGATATGATATTTCTTGAGGAATTTCTTCACGTTGTTTTTAAATGATGTCCCATTATCTGAGATTATAGTGGAAGGTATCCCGAATTGAGAAATAATATTTTCTAGAAGAAATCGACAAATCACTTCAGCAATAGTAGAGCGAAGAGGAACAACTTCTACCCACTTTGTAAAGTAATCTGTTGCGGTTATAATGAAAGTATGTCCTTGAGATGAAGGAGGAGAGATTTTACCGATGAGATCCAACCCCCATGCAGAGAAAGGCCAAGAGGCTACCTGAGAACGAAGTTCTTGAGCAGGAGCATGAATCAGATTATTGTGTTGTTGACATTGATGACATTTCTTAACAAATGAAAAAGAATCCTGCTGCATAGTTTGCCAATAATATCCCATACGAAGCAACCTTTGAACCAAGGATTTGCCTCCAAAATGTCCCCCACAGGCACCTGAATGCGCCTCTTCAAGAGCAATAGGGATCTCTGATTTGTTAAGACAGCGAAGGAGAAGACCGTTATAACCCCTTCGGTAAAGAACATTAGAAAGAATGATATATCTAGCAGACAACTTGCGAACTCTAGCCCTGGTGTTCCTATTGGCGGAATCAGGAAAGGTACCATCGGTCAAGTATCTTACGATATGCGAATACCATTCATCTGAGTCTATAAAGTCGCAACATGTCACCAGGCTAGAATCATCTACAATAGCTGGAGAAATAAGGTTGTGAATAACAAATTTAAGATCAACCATAGGGTCCTCTAAAGATACCAGAGAAGCCACACAGGCCATTGCATCCACATGTTGATTATCTTTTCGAGGAACAGGTTCCATGGTATAAGAATCGAATTTTTGTAACAAGGAGATAGCAAGGTCTTTATATTGTGATAATTTTTCTTGTTTCGCTTGATACAGTCCTATTACTTGTCTTATAATCAGTTGAGAATCTCCAAAAATATGTATGTGTTTTATATTCAAAGCCAAGGCTGCCTTTATTCCTGCTATAAGAGCCTCATACTCAGCAATGTTATTGGTACATAGAAAATTGAGACGATAAGATAAGGGAATGGACTTCTTTGTAGGAGAAATTAGAACAACACCTGCCCCCGATCCCGCACGACACTTAGAGTCATCAAAGTATAACTCCCAAGTTTCATCTTTCTCTGTACAAAGAATGAAGTCGTCAGGAAAAGACTCAGGGTTAGGGAAGGAGAAAGGTGAAGGGGCCTCAACTAAGTGATCGGTCAACGCTTGCCCTTTAATTTCTCTTTGTGAAACAAATTTAAGGTCAAATTCGGTTAACATCATAACCCACTTAGCTAGGTGCCCTGATAAATCAGTTTTAGAGAAAAGATGCTTCAAAGGATCAAACTTTACCATGACGTGGACTTCTGAATTTAAAAGATAATGTCTCAATTTCTGAGTCGCAAATCTTCAAATGCTTGCTGACAATCTTCGTTCCATTGAAAGGTGATATTCTTTTTGAGAAGTTGAGTAAAAGGAAAAGTACGATCTGCAAGTTGAGATACGAACCTATGAATAGCTTAAATCTTTCCTTGTAAGCTTTTGAGTTGAGATACATTTATAGGAGGTGGCATGTTGACAATAGAATCTATTTTCTTAGTATCCACCTCAATCCCACGATGCGAGACTATGAATCCTAATAGTTTTCCACTATCCACACCGAAGACACATTTTCGGGGATTCAAGCGCATGTGATATTTACGAATTCTTTCAAAGATTTGACGAAGAATCTTAATATGATCTATACGGAGAATGGATTTGGCTAAAATATCATCAACATAATCTTCTAAAATATTATGCATGTAATCATGGAAGATAAGGGTCATCGCTCGTTGATAAGTTGCGCCAGCGTTTTTAAGTCCGAAAGGCATCATTACCCAACAAAACGTACCCCAAGGAGTGGTGAAAGCAGTTTTGAATTGATCCTGAGGATTAATGAAAATTTGATTGTATCTTGAAAAACCATCCATGAAAGATAACAAAGCATGTCCTGCTGTAGAATCAACTATCATGTCAATGTTTAGGAGGGGAAAATCATCTTTTAAAGAAGCTTTATTTAAATCTCAAAAGTCAGTACACATTCTTATTTTATTATCTGATTTAGCCATAGCGACAATATTTGAAATCCATGGGGAATAATCAATAGGGCGGATAAATCCGGCCTCCAATAATTTATCAATCTCAGCCTTGACAAGCAAAGCTACCTTAGGATTCATTTTTCAAATCTTTTGTTTCACAGGCTTAGCGTCAGGAACTAAGACAATATTATGAGTAACAATCTTAGGATCTATACTAGGCATATCAGAATATGTCCAAGCAAAGATCTCAGGGAATTCCTGCAATAAATCTGCATATTGTTTTTGTTCTTCTTCATCCAAACATTTTCCAATTCTAATAGCTTTTTCTTCATTGCAAGGATCCATCTTAACATCAATGGTGTCACTTATAAGAAGATTACTTTGTTGAGGAGTATCCTTTAACTGAGGGAATTCTTTCACAATCTCATCGTTATCAGTCTCTTTTCCAAAATAGGCTTCAGTGTTCAAACAATAAGGGAATCCCCTATTGTGATGATAACAAGGAAGAGTATCATATGCTCCTAAAAACTCAGCTAAAGCATCATTGGTAGGAAAAACATCCAAAGCACAGGCACACGAAGGATCAATATACTCAGGGTGTCTCATTGGTAGAGATGTAGAAATGACATTAACACTAACACATGGTCTCTTAGAAGCTTTAGTGCGCTTGCAGGGATTATAACCAAGTCCAAAGGCATAATCATAAAGATTATTCTCTAGAGGAACCTTTATTCCTTGTTCGTGAGCACCACAGCCATTTCCATTATACCCATGCTTAGCTAGAATATGAAAACCACGACCATAATGATCAGCCATTTTAGAAATAGAAGGTGGTTTTTCATAAGACAAAGAATCAAACCCTTCAGAATTAGAAGTGTGAGGAGAAGAAGTTTGAGAAGCGGCCACAAAATTATTGCTCATAGGTTCAGGTAAGATTGATTGATTTTTAGCTTCTTCCTTCTTTTCAACTTTAAGCTCTCTAGAAGGAACCTTATATTCACCTACAAAGGTGGGATTGAAATCAAGAGATCCCCAATCGTCTTCTGCGAGAACCTTCTCAGGATCAAAATCCTTCTCATGTGTAGATTCAAGTCGAGAAGAATCCTCTTCAGGATCTCTAGACTCATCCAAAGAATTTTGATCATCAGAGGGCGAGGATTCATCGATAGGTATCTTGTTTAAAGAGTCATCACTAGACGAGGAAGGCTTAGAAGAACCCCCTTTGGAAGTAGATGTTTGTAAACAAGCTTGGAAATTAGTATCACCTATCAAGGTATATGTCTTATTGTTATAAATAAATTTAACTTGTCTATGCAATGTAGAGGGGATAGCTTGCATACTATGAATCCAAGGTCTCCCTAATAGCAAGTTGTATGTTAGATTTCCTGACATAACATGAATAGGAGTAGGCAAAGTAACAGGCCCCACTATGAGGGGTAAGGTGATAATACCTAATGAAGTCTTAGCCACATTGTCAAAGCCTCGAATAGGATGAGAGTCAGGCTCAATAAGGGATGTATCCACATTCATCTTATGCAATAGATTAATGCTACACACATTAAGGCCAGAGCCATTATCTACTAGTGTTCGTCTTATAGCAGTATCATTTATGATAACCACAATCATCAAGGGATCATATTGATGTTGAATTTCACTAGTAGGCAACTCATCTTGAGTAAACACGATTTGAGCTTTAGGATTCATCACAGAGTTAACCAAAGACACTATATTACTAGATGTACTTGGTGGAGGAACATTCAAATCTTTCAAGGCATCTTGTAACATCCCGTGATGAGCAGAAGAAGTTTGAATCAAATCCCAAAGGGATATCTTAGCAGGGGTAGCTTTAAGTTGTTCTATGAGATCATATTCCTTGCCAAGAACTTGTGAAATACGCGGAGCTTGCGGAAGAGTTGGTTGAGGATTAGGAAGAGAAACCGGAGTCACAGGAGGAGGATTAGGCTGCCTATTATTTCTAGTATGATAAGTATGGGCAACCGCATGATAACTCTCTCTAGTTAATTGCTTGGCATAACTATAAGGACTTATAGGTTTTCTTCCTTGCACAGTGATGATAGGTTTATTTGGAGTAAGAAAGGAATCATGACCATACCCTCCTTGGATAGTAAGGAGAGGTGATTTAGGAACTTGAAAGGTGGGAGAAGGACAAGCACCTTGGACTTCAAAGAGAGGCTTATTATGCTCATTTAGGTTTATCATGTTAACTAATTTAGAAGTTTTGTTCTTGTTTAGAGATTTCGATAAAGCCACAAAGTCATCAAGGGCATCATCCAATAAAGCATGATCATATCTATCAAAAGGTTTATCTTTTGATTCAAAAGGAGACATTTCCTCATAGAGGGGATTATTGAAAACAACCATGTTACTAGATTTAGTGGAAGAGTTGATAGGAATGTACCCTTGAGAGGAATCATTCGACTTATCTTTCTCATCACAACGAAATGGCATAGTAACAAGGTTTATGAGTTTTTGGTAAAATGAAGGTTTGACACTTTTAAGATTCAAAAACTCATCTAAAGCTTCATCTAATTCATCTTGGCTATACTCATAATCAACATAATTGCATACATCATCATAAACATGAACATCTTGCAGATAGAAATCTGACATTTTGAAATAAAAGTTGCATAGAATTTAAACACACAATACAAAGAAACCAAGAAACACACTCTTTTTTTCTTCTTCTTTTTTTTTTTTTTTGGAAATGAAATACACTAAATCTAAGTCTAGATCTAACAAATGCAATGCAAGAGAAAGCAATAATAAGATTCACGTCGGGTTCACCAAAATGTGTAGGGGAAAAAGCGAGACTAGGTTAACATGTACTAATCCTACCTTTTGACACACATTGCGGAATACGAAAGAGCCTAGAGGTATCACACAATTGGCTACTTCTTTTTGTGGAAGAGAGAGCCACGAGCTACCTATTAGGATTTCTATTCCTTTGTTGTAATTGAAAGATAAAATGATGCAAGTTCAATCCCTAACCCCAAAGTGCAAGTATGAACTAATAACAAGATTGCAGAATTGAACTTAAACTATGGAAAGCTGTAAACACAAGGACAAGACAAGAATGCAAATGCATACCCAGAGTCAAAATCTGAGTGTAAATGTTCAGGACTGGGGCGCAGGCGCCACTGTCCTGATTCTGCCCCTGAAACTGCTCCTGAAACTGTTGTTTTGCAACCTGGAAAACTGTCTGAACTGCCAAAACTTGCTGTCTGACAGGGGGACCAGGGTGCCCAGCGCCCCTGTCCCAAGGACCAGGGCACCTAGCGCCCCTGTCCTGGCAGGACCAAGGCACCCCACACCCCTATCCTGGTCTTTTGCTCTGAAACTTGGTATAGGGTTCGGTCTCCGTCTGCTTCTTTCGGATCTGCAACTTGCGGCGTCGTTTGAATCCCGAAATCTGCACTTATATCTGAAAAGGTGTTTTGGGCGGCTATATAGGGTTTTGCCTTAGTCAAACCCCCGCTTTGGTGATTTCCAACTCCACCAATAGCCAAGTTGTATTGTAAAAGTAATGTGTGTGCAGACCTTGTGTGTGTGCAAGATCCTAAAATGCAAGTAAGCAAACTAGAGCAACCTAGAAAGTAAACCCTAATTGCTTGTAAATGATAATGTAAATGCTCCAAATCAAGATGCAAAGTGATCTAAAGCATGAATGCAAGTGATATAATGAGGCTTATGCAAAGACATGAAAACAACATGGAATCATACCCAACCCCAAGGGAGAGGTACAAGCCAATCTTCAGTCGATGATCCCTTATTGCTCTTCAATGCCTTCAAAGCGCTAAGTGGATGAATGAAATTGATGAATGCTTGATGGATGAATGTTGAATGTTGCTGAAGTCTTCAAAGATCTGCTCTTTCGTTGCACATGAGGTTCCTGAAAACAAAATTCGGATCCTTTCAAATGAAGAAAGAGAGCTCTTATGTATGAAACCCTTAGGTCTTAATTCCAACTTTTGGCTGACCTAGAGATTGAATCTCCCGCCAATTTCTTGGGGTTAAGCTTTATTTTATGATTGGATCGCGCTCCTAAAATTTCGGGAAAAATGTCCGGGACCGTGTGCACTCCGGGCGCCACGGTCCCGACAACTTTTCACCAAATTTTTAGGGCCATCGGATATGATGATTTTAGAGCGAATCCCAAAGTTACAGGTGATTTCGAGATGTTTTGACCCCCAAAATCAAGCCCCCAAGCTCAGAATAGGGCCTAATTAGGGTTTTTGATTAAATGATGTGTTGGAGGAATAAAATGAAAGGGGCACAATTTAATGAAAGGGCCCAACTTTATGATGTAGAAGATGATAAAATAGAACCTTTAGACCTAATTAATTTGATTAATTAAGTGCTAAAGGGGAAATGCAATGCAAAATGCAAACTGCGCCAAGGTGGGTGCTAAACTAGGTGTGAAATTGTACTGCTTTAGCAAGTGCGTACAATTTACGACGCTACAACAGTAAAAAGTAAAACTTGTCAAAAACTGATTTGAAGTCCTAAAAAAATTGCTTCATGGATAAGGACCATGAGTCAAGTAGGGATGTAGCCACCTCTTTCTCTACATCTGGGAGACCTGTTCTTCCATGGCATCTATCGTGCTCATCTCTTGAGTGACCGTTAGGGCATCAAGATTTAGGTAGCACTTCTAGAGAATTTGCAGTCTTGGCAGTAGGACCAGTTGATGTTCCTGCAAATTTTGTGTCTGGTTGCTTATCTCTGTCTCTAGTCTTGCAGACTGTAGTTGAAGCTGGTGAATAGTTTGACCATATGTGGAAAAGCAATCATATGGCATCTTGAAGGTGCTAATAAATGACTGCATATCAAATTGCAGTTTGTTCTTTTGAATGAGCACATCATCACAGAATAAATGAGGTTGTCAAATCTTGCTGAGTAGAAGATTGCCCTCATTCATTGCATCTCTAATGGCCTTTTGTGCCTTCTAGAGATTAGATCGGAGATCTGTTAGCTTTTTCACCAGGGCAGTGTCCAGAGCCTTTTGTTGTGCCTTCTTGGCATTTGCTTCTGCGATCTCTTCCAGGATTTGTACCCAGTCTTCTACAACTAAGCATAGGAGCTTCAATTGTGCAAGTGAGGAATCAGTACTGGGAAGGTTTGTACCAGGTATCAAACTGGTAAGTGTTTCCACCACAGTTTGGATAACATCTTCCTCCCTTTTCCTCCTTAAAGCATCCAATCTCTCTTGAGCGAGCTTAATGCTCTGCAACAACTCTGATTCATTTGCAGACTAGAGATCAATAGGACTAGTAATTGTAGCCAGTTTAGCCTGACTACTAGTTGCCATTGGACTCTCCACCTATGTGCTCTTTTCCGTTGATTCCTTGTCCTTGGCTTTTTGCTGGTCTTCTTGAGCCTTCCTCTGCTCCTCTTCTTCTTTCTTTTTTTTCTCTTCTTCTTGTCTCTTCTCTTCATCTTTTCACTTCTTCTCTTCTTCATCCTTCTTCTTCTCCTCTTCCTTCTTCCTCTTTTCCTCTTCCTATTTCTTCTCTTCCTCTTTCCGCTTCTCCTCTTCTTTCTTTTCCTCTTCCTTCTTCTTCCTCTCTTCCTCTTGTTTCTTATTTTCCTCTTCTTTTCTCTTCTTCTCCTCTTCTTTTCTTTTATCCTCTTCCTCTTTCTTCTTTTTCTCCTCTTTTCTCTTATCCTCTTCCTCTTTCTCCTTTTTCTCCTCTTTTCTCTTATCGTCTTCCTCTTTCTTCTTATTCTCCTCTTTTCTCTTATCCGCTTCCTCTTTCCTCTTTTCCTCTTCTCTTCTCTTATCCTCTTCATCTACCTATTTCTTCTTTTCAGCTTCCTATTGCTTCTTTTCTTCCTCTGCCTTCTTTTCCTATCTTATTCCTTCTAATGGTGCATCCTGAGTAACATTTTTCACCATCTAAGGCATCTACATCAATGGGGTCCATTTGTTCTGTGATCGGTTCTTCTTCACTTTCATACACCTCATCCAGTTTGCTAGTTTCTAGTTCTCACTCAACTTTTCTGTTGGCTTCAGCCACTTGATTCATCTTAAGAGCTTCTTGAGCATGAGTATGTGTATCCTTGATCACTTCTTGACCCTTTCCTTCCAGTAACAGGAGTCTTCTTCTTCTCATGAAGAAGAGGCCTTTGTATTTATTCATAACTTCAAAAAGTTTTGAATTTGATACATTAGGAAAATGTTGAGCAAATATTTTCTCTCTCATTTCCTGTTCCTTTTCTATGGAAATGTGTCATTTATTGTCTAAAGAATTATACAAAGAATCCGGTGTCTCAGATCTAATTTTTTAAGGTGACCGGTCATTAACACACAAATACTTAATGATTTCCTGTTCAACTGCTTCCTTTTCATCATCATTGAAATCATCAAAACAATCAATTAAATCATTCAGCACTTTTCTCCTAATATTCTTTATAGTTCTTTGACAATGTGTCAAAGGTTTGTAAGAAGAAATGTCAATATTTACCGATGCAGATGATGTCGGTTCATTCTTTGTCTTTTTCTTTATTTGCCTAGTCTTCTTCTTAAGCGGTTCTTCTAACACAGTTTCTTCCGAGTCAGGTGTATTTCTTTTTGTCTTCTGCTTCCTTTCGAAGAATTTTGTAGGTGTCATTTCTGGTTTCTTATTAACTGGTGACCGCTTGGTCACTTTGGGACTGGTTGCAGTAACTGGTGTCGATGCTGAAGGCGCTGCCTTTCCTTTCTTTTCTGAGGGTTCTACAACCGATGCAACCCTTTCCAAATAGGTGTCGGTTCTCTTTGCCTTAGGATCAAGGGGTGAGGCGATTAGGGTAGAAGCATACCCATCCAACATATCATTAATTACCTCATAGCCCATAGGCTCTACTTCTTCCTACCTAGGCTCAACGACCTCCATTAAGAATTCATCCACTTTGATGGTGAAGCAGATGTCTTCCTCATACTTTTTGACTAAATCACCGGATATTCTTATCCTTTGGCTCATCTTGCGTCTAAACTCATCAAAGTATTTGTTCAGTGATTTCGGATAGCCGGTTCCAACCGCTTGTAGGCTCTCATTGATTTGTTTTGTTACCGGTTGGTTGACAGACCACTAAATATCACCTAGTCCTAGAAAGTAGCCTTGAAAGTAAAAGAACAACCCAACTAGTAGTTGTTCGAACTTGAATCTCAATGCATTGTCCTGTTTGATTGACTTAAGATTCAACATAAGTTGTCTTTGCATACAAGTGCATAGATCAAACGATGCATCCTCCTTGATCATCCTGTAAGCAACATTTACTGCTGTAGTAGAGACAGAATTAATTCTGCTAGCAGAGAACGTCTGATAACCTATCACCATTTAGGCATACTTGACTAGATCATCCTTGATTGAGTTGACGGTCATGCCACGTGAGTCACTTACTAAACCGGTGAGCTTGGACATTTCAGTCTTGCTGACCTTCCTTAGGGCTGGCACTTCCACTATATTGCAGAAACTGTTGATGGTATGAATCGCTTCCAGTGTGATATCATGCATCCGCTCTAGGTACATCTTGTCACTGTGTACCCTGCTTAGAATAATGCGAATTTGATCATCCGAAAATTCTTCAAGAAAGTAAACTGCATTTTGGAGTTTCTTCTTTTCCAGAATGCTGAATTTTGGTTTAATCTTCTTATCCTTTCCATAGAATAAGCTCAGCTGGGAATGGATCACAAGAGACCCTAGGTCTTCGATTTTGCAGTCTATGTAATTAGAAATCCCTTCTTCTACTATAACACTAGTCGGCACTTGAGACAAGGCATTATATTTCAACTTTCATTATATGAAGTCCATAGAATCAACAATTGCACTAGAACTATCATGGGATGCGGAAGCCATGATAAATGAAGAATTATGAGAAATACCTTCGCAAATTGAAATTTAGGGCTTCGCAGTTTGAAATTCACTTCACACTCCTTTGGTTGTAGAGATATCGCTTTGTGTTCTTCACTCCTTCAATAGATGATAGCTTTAGATTCTTCTCCAAATTTTTGATAAACTCTTTGATTTGCAGTGTAAATCGCTTTCCTTCGCTCTGCACTTGAAAAAATTCTTCGCTCGAAAAATGATAAGTGAGAAATGATTTGAAAATTCATTTTAAACAGGTTCTCCACCTACCATAATAAATGCTCCAATATTAGGGCATAAACCCTAATTTGCCTTTTACCATTTCCGGTCTTCTGCCAACTAATAGGTATCTCATACCGGTTAAGGTCTTTTACCATTGTAAACCAGGGGTTTGAAGTATTTTTCCATTTGCTCCCCCTAAGCTTTTCTGATGCTTAGTTTGTCACTTCCATGATTTCCACACTAGGTGCAAAAACTGGTTCTTCTTGCAACACCGTTGGTTTCTTTTTCCAGGTTTTGTTCATATCTACTTGAATAGTTTCAATATCAATCTTTCCTTCTGGAGTGACCGGTATGTCATCCGATATGTTCTTTCTTGTTTTACAGAATCTGGCAATGTGACCTGGTTTGTTGCAATGATAGCAGACCATTCCAAGTGCTCTCCAAGGTCCATTATTCATGTTACCGTTCTTCCTTCTGCATGTTGCAGCAGTGTGACCATGACAATGACAGATCAAACAATTTTCTCTCCATCCTGTTGCTTCTTGATAGCCACCGCTTCTTGACTGATGATTAAAGGCATTAAACCGGTTGTGATTCCGGTTCACAAAAGGTTCCGGACCAACTCCTTGAGTCCTCTAAGGATACCTTCTAGTGTTGGTCATAACAAACCTGCATTTAGATGCTCTATGCCCAAACTTGTTGCATGCATAACAATTACCATTGAACTTATTGGATCTAGGTACATTGTTTATAAAGTAAGGAAAATTATTGTAGGCTTTGCTCCTACACACATTGGCAGTATGTCCTTTAAGATAGTTAAAGAAAACATGTTTAAACTTTTGCTTACCTTTATCCTTTGATTCCGGTTTCTTCGATGTTCCAACATTTGTACCAGAGGTCTCACCTTCCTCATGACCGAAATAACCAAGTCCATTAGTATTCTTGACAGGTTTGGTAGATTCAAGCTTTTGTTCTAGCTTAACAGTATTCTTGTTGAACTTAGCAAGTATTTCCTTTGACTCAAAGAGTTCTTTGGAAATATCAACATTTATTTCCATCAAGTTTGCATTCTCAGAGATGGCCATGTTCAGTTCTCCTTGCATGTCTTCCTTTTCCACTTTGCTCGCATGGAGTTGAGAAGTTAGGGCACTGATCTCTTGCTTCAGGTTGCAGATTTCATGATCTTTGTCTTTTACCAGATCTTCAGCTTTCCTTCAGTTCTCAAGCTCTTGGCACATTCGAATAGTCAGTCTTTCCAACTCTTTTCTCAGGTTGGAATTTGATTCATTCATCTTTTCTACTTCTTGAATCAGAGCTTCCATGTCCACTTCATCAGAGGAACTATTTTCAGATAGCTCCATCAGGTTTTTCAGCATGTTCTCTCCTTTTTGCCTGAGAGGCCTTATATTTGACCATAAGATCATTATAGGCTTGCTCAGATTGAGTGAGCTGATCAGTAAGTTCCCTCATAGTGTATTCCCCCATATCTCCTTCCAAGTGGTTAGACTTATTGAAAGGTTGGCTTTGATACCAATTAATGAATACTAAGAGGGGGGGTGAATTAGTATGCCAAAAATCACTGTACTTAAACACTTTACTAGACTACCAGTAAATTGGTAAAACAGTTTAGCAGACAAACCGATTAACACACATGCAAACCAAATAGAAAATAATGCATTCACCCACATAAGCACAAACATTGTTGGCATTATGTGAACTAGTATGAGGATATAATGACATTGTATGTTGTCATTGATGTCAATATGCTGAAGAAGTGAGAACCGGCATATGTGAGAACCGGTATAACACTGTGAACCGACATTTGTGCCAAAGTGAAGTGGTGTGTTTGTTCAAGGTGAACCAACATATGGTTATGGGAACCGGCACATGGAAGCATTGTATGACTACCGGTTGGTAGTCTCAACCTCAGGGTTTCTAGTTGAAGTGCTTCAAGCCTATGTGGCTCAACTGGTGACTTTGTGTGATGAGCTAGCATCATAACGAAGAACAGATCATGTTGCCACGTATGCCTTGTGTGCGTGAAGGATCTTGCATGAAGGAGATTGTTCCTATCCACCTTTGGAATGTGCGAAGTCCATAAACGGTGATAATGTGTGATGGGTTATCAGCCGCCATGAAATTGGTGGAAAACGAATGATAGAGATTAATACAGTGTGCTCAACGGTCAGGATTGAACCGTTTGAATTCCTTAACCTAATAGGTTTAAGATTTAGGGTTTATGCTACTGACCTATCTGTTTTCCTATAAGGTTGATGTTGTGATTCTTTCTAGGGTTCTTGGCAAAAGTTGTGGGTGTGTATCTAAGAGAAGAGATACGTGATTCTTGCCAGACCAGAGGAGAGAAGTGATACCTACAGAGTGTAAGTGCAGAAGGTAAAGAGGAGCTTAAGCGGATCTGCATTGGCATTGAGTGCTGTTACCAAATCATTGTAATACCTGTTGATCTCTGACCACCTCAACAGTTGGAAAATCCATTAACAAGGTAGCTTTAACCAGCTTGTTGTAAATCCTTTAACAGGGTGACTCAAAACCATTGAATTCTTGAAATCCTCTAACAAGGTAACCTTTAACAGATTTTAACCCTTAACCGGGTGATCCCTAATAGGATCAGTTCCTAACAGAACCTATTGTATCAGTTTTTAACCGGACAAGGATCCTAACAGAGCAGACTTCTAAAGAGTTCAAAAACAAGCTTGTTGGTATTCATCCCCACCGTGGTTTTTCCCAATTGGGTTTCCATGTGAAAAATATGTGTCATGTGTGATGTCTTCTTCATGTGATGCTATATTGTTTTCTATCAAGTGGTGAATCATGCTGATCTAGTTGCTTATATGTATATCTTTGATGGTAGATTACCTGTTCATGCATTAGGGTGAAATGGAAATGAAGTGTTAGATTATATGAGAAGATAAGTGTCAAATGGTTTATGCTTGTCTTAGTTATTCTGGGTTTTGTTGGTTGTACTCTATTTAAGGACCAGTGTTACTATTTGTCTGTCAATGCACAGTGTTTGTTGACAAACCAGTCTAAGAGTGTGTTTTTGTCTATACTGATTCACCCCCCCCTCTTAGTACCAGTTTGGTACTATTCATTCATCATTGAGTTATCAAACACCACAACATAAGACATTTTGACGTGGAAACCCAAATGGGAAAAACCACGATGAGATGAAACTCACAAGTAACTAGCTGCAGAATAGGAACCAGACCGGTTAAGGTCATACAATGTTCTTTACCAGAATAGATCCTGTTAGTAATCTCAATCTCTGTTAGGAGATAAATCCGATTAAAGACTACCTTGCTAGAGGATTTTAGATCCACAGATGTGAACCACCTTGTTAGAGCATTTACAAAAGGCTTTTTGGCCTACCCGGTTAAGAGCTTCAGACTTGTCGAAGATGTGAGTAATCAATAAGTGAGTGATCTAGTAAATAGCATAGATTGCATGGTTATATCTTTGATAGCTCGTTCCTAATGCATTCCATCATTACTTTTGTCTTCAACACATTCACTCTCTGACTCTTCTCGCAGACCTAGACTTTACTTCTATCTTAACACTCACAAAAACTCTTCAACCACCTTAAAACCCTAGCAACAACCTAAAACCCTAGACATGATATCCTTATAAAGGAATCTGATTTCATGTCGGTCCAATAGGATTACAATACAATTTCCTAGGTTCAATGCATCTAGACATATTCTGTAACACAACACAAAAAACATCGTTAAAGTGTCAGCACCACCAAACAATTGGTGGACGGTAACTCATCACAAAATGTTGGTTGGTAACTCATCACATAGTATTACCAGTTCATACAAAATACCGATTAAAGCAAAATACCAGTTGCCGGTTTGACAAAATGAAGACTGGGAAATATGAGTTGTGTCGCTTCGTTCCTTCATACTACTTGAGATCCTCAAACCGCTTGGGGTCTTCATACCGCTTCAGATTGGTAAACACTTTCTGCAAAACACCGATAGTCTAAAGACTATAATACATCATACCGGTTGGAACAAATATTGGTTGAGCTTTAACTTATACATACAAAAGTGATCTCAAATCAAGTGTGTGTCCATCAATGACAATCACAACATTAATCATAAAAAATGCCAACACACTCCAAATTTCTCTATTCTTTTAAATGGATCTCTTTCTAGATTTTTTAAATCTTCTAGGGGTCTCAGGAAAGGAGACCCTATCTCTCCTATTCTTTTCACTATCTTGGTGGAATGTTTGAGTAGACTAATTCAAAAATCTAAAATGAATAAAGCCATCAAAGTGTTGCAACCCTCTTCCGCTAATGTTTCTTGTACACATCAACAGTTTGTTGATGATACAATTTTGATGGGATATTCTTCCGTTGGTGAGGCTACTACCTTCAAAGGTGCTGTCAATTTTAATTTCTTGGCTACTGAACAACAAGTTAATTGGGAGAAAACTACTATTTATTTTATCAATACCCCAATATTGAGGCAGCAGAGGATTGCTAACATTATTGGCTGTAAGGTGGAGCTACTCCCCTCTACTTATTTGGGTCTCCCTCTTGGTTTGGCTCCTCCAAACTCTTTTCAGAATTCGTTAATTGAAAAACTCAACAAAAAATTGGCAGGTTGGAAAGGATATATGCTATCTCGGGCTGGTAAGCTTCAACTTCTTCAAGCTACTCTTCAGAATCTTCCTGTTTATGCTCTTAGCTTGTTTAGTATACCGGTTAAATTTGTTGAAGCTTTAGAAAGAATTAAGAAAATATTTCTTTGGTCAGGGGTAGAAGATAAGAAAAGGATAGTGTTGGTTTCCTGGGATAAAGTTTGTAATCCTAAGAGCAATGGGGAATTAGGTATTAAAGCTCTCAAAACTTTCAACAAAGCCTTGCTTGCTAAACGGATTTGGAGGGATTTTGGTATTAAGAAAGATTGGAGCAGGGCATGGTTTGATAAATATATACATAACCAGACAATTCATTCTCTTCTCTACTTTGAAGATATCTCTGCTAGTTCTTTCATATGGAAAAGTATCATCAAATCTATAAAAGTTGCTAAAGCTGGAGCTAGATGGGTCCTTGGCAAAGGTGATAAAATCGGGTTCTGGGAGGATGTTTGGATTAAAGATGAACCTCTTTTTAACCAAGATTGCAGCCAATTCATTGAAGAATGCAAAAGGAGTTATGGTTCTATGGTTTGTAATTATTGGAAGGAGAATAAATGGGTTAAACTTGATGCAGTTTATACTGGATTTTTGCTGCTCCAGTAGGATTTGTTGTCCTTTTCTGTTAAAAAATATTTTGATGATGTGTTCCTATGCAAGAGCAATCCTAGGGGTAATTTCATTGT
This sequence comes from Cryptomeria japonica, assembly GCF_030272615.1. NCBI lineage: Eukaryota > Viridiplantae > Streptophyta > Pinopsida > Cupressales > Cupressaceae > Cryptomeria > Cryptomeria japonica. The sequence goes on from NC_081414.1 coordinate 530,327,649, forward strand.
TGCCTCTACTTATAAAAAAAACTGTTACTCAAGACTGTAACACAATATGGACTAAAATTTGGAATAGATTCCTCATTCCTAAAGTTAACATGTTTTTTTGGCTTGTAACTCAACAAGATTCTTACCATTGATAACTTGGCTCGAAGAGTATTCATGTTTCCTAATAGGTGTGAGTTATGCCAGAAAGAGGCAAAATTTATGGATCATTTGTTTATTCATTGTTCTTTTACCTGGGAAATTTGGAGTAAAGTCTGGATGCAATGGAAAGTTGATTGGGTTATGCACAATAGTCTTAAGGAAGTCATCTTGCAATGGATCTTCCCTACCAAACTTCCTCTCATTAAGACCCTCTGGTCCTTTGTCCTTCCTATGACCTATTGGTATATCTAGAAGGAGAGAAACAATAAAAATTTTAGGCAGGCTAAGTGTTCTTCTTAGGTGGTATGTGAAAAGATTTGCAAGGCTATTAAAGAAAACATCAATACCATTCACAAAAACAACAAGTAGTGTAGCTATTTTAACATCACTGATAATGAGAAAAGAATCCTTACTAAATGGAAGTTGACACACGAGGTCTGCAAATCTGATATAAAGTGTAGGAGAGATAATGTTGTTTGGAGGTTCCCTTTTCATGATTGGATTAAGGTGATTTTTTATGGTGCAGCTAAAGGTAATCCTGTGAAGGCTGGAGGGGAGGAGTCATCAGAAATTCTTATGGTTTTTGTGTTGCTTCTATTGCCTCTCCCTTTGGAGTTCAAAACAATCATGTGATAGAAGCTTTGCTAATGCTAAAATATCTCCAGCTTACTCAAAATTTTAACTTTAAAAATATATGGCTGGAAAGGGACTCTCTCAATATTATTCAGGCTATCAACGACATTAGTTCCCCTTCTTGAAACATTCATAATATCATTGATAATGCTAAAAAATTATGAGATGCTTGTTCACCTTTATTTTCCCTGATGTAGGTTCTTGGCAGGCCCGGTTATGATTGTTGTTTTTCTCTTTAGCCAGCAAGGATGAGCGTGCGTGACACTTGGTGGCCCGACGTTGCTCCCTCGGTTCTTCTTTGGTGTTTCATTTTTGAAGCAGCACGGGTGTGACAAATGGAAATGCTCGGGCCCACTCGTTTGTGCAGTTTGTAGGCGGTTTCCTCGCAACGGTCCCCTTTTCCATAGTCCTTTCTCTTCTGACAGAATCAATTAAGTTCTGAGTAACCTCCAAGCCATTAAAGGAGTTTGTTTTGCTGGGTGCGGCCTCTGCTATGACACGCCATGTTTTTCTATTCTGAGGAGGTTGTGCCAGTTTTGGATTTTCAGGGGAGCTGTTTTTAGAAGCAGTGGTGTATTTAAGGGGGGATTTTCTCTGTCGCAAGAGAATTGATTTTTTTAGAGAAAAAGAAGACCAGTCTAATTTGCTAAGTAGGGGTTTTCTTTCGTTTCCAGCCTTAAAAAACTATTTGGGATTTTCTATAAGAAGATTATTTAGATTGTGCCTGTGGCCTTTGTGATGTCTTTCTTGGCTTACTATTTATAGTGTTTTCTGTGCTATTGTTGTTGAAAATTCTGACAGACTCTGGGAATATTTTGTTTAAGACTTCACTGATTAAACTATGCTTTTCTATACTTGTTATCTAGTGAATGCATAATGAATGTGTCCCTTATGTTTTCAAGCAAATTTGGTTGCTGTTTTGATTACGTCTTTGGCTCAGATGCTTACAGAGATTGCAAGTGTTCTTTGATTTTTGTTGGTTCATTTCATATTAATAATATGGCGCATCGCCTAAGTATTTAGCATCTCATTTTCTTAAAAAGTATTTGTTTCCTCTCCCTTTCTTCAAAACTCAAGGAAGAGCCAGCTTCTCAACTCTGGAGGTCATTCGGTGTTTCTTTGTGCGAGTCGGTCCCCCAACACTAAATTTCCCATAAGGTTGTTCGTCCTCGAAGAAAAATTTAGAGTCAACAGTTCTTTTTCTGGCACGCCCGATGGAACCATTACCTTTAAAAACAAAACAAAAAAAACACATCCCAGCTAGTTTATGAGTCATAGGCTTGTCACCAGGAGTCAAATGGCCATAAATCCCCATCTTCTTTTCCCTCCATTGGTGACCGTCCATTCCGCCTCCATTTCACTTCTACAGGGTTCCCCCACCATCATATACCCTACAATGGCCCAAATTTCCCCCCAGAATTTTGTGACCTGGGACAATGGTAGCCCTCTCATCCCTCTAGTTCCACCTGTAGTTTGGGGAGTCATTCTGACAGCCGCACTGAAATCTGTTCCCAAATTCACAGGAGAATGTCACAAAACCCCTGGAGAACATCTACAGGACATGGCTACTATTTGTATCGTACACGACATCACCGAGCAAAACGTGGCTTTGTGGTTGCTCGTAGCTTCTTTCAAAGGAAAATCTCTGGACTGGTTTAGATCTCTAGGCCCTAGTACCATAGGGGACTGGGATCAGTTGGGAGATCACTTCTTTCAGAGATTCACAGACAAAGCCAACAGATCATCCCTCATGCACCAACTCATTACGATCAAAAGAGCTCCTACGGAGGCCTTAACTGATTTCAACCTAAAATTCCAGCGAACCTGGCAAAGGATATCATTGTCCGCCCGCCCTCCAGTAGATATGGCCTTCGTATTTTATCTAAAAGCTTTCAGTTCTGATATATCAGTAATGATCCAATCCTTAGGGGGTAACACTCTTCCGCAAGCTTTTGACTTAGCGGTTCAAGCTGAAAATAACCTTATCGATGCTGGAAAGCTTGCACCTCGCCCTACAATACTAGTATTCCCTGAAATGTCTACCCAAGTAATGGAGAAAGCAGTCTCGAGCACTTCTGCTCCATAGTCTATGTATTCGTTCCCCACTCCTCAAAATACCATCCATTCCGCCTTTCTAGCTGCTGAGGTCAATGATATGAAAAATCTCTTAAGATCTTTCTCTAATGAAATCGTCAACCTAAAAAGGGCTCAGGTCTCTCCTACCAAACCTCCTTTTCAACAAAAATTCTAAGGAAATAGACCCCCTATCAACATCCTAATTATCAGGCTGAGAAAAATACCCCACCGAATGGCCAAACAATCCCCATCCCTAATCCATTACAGGCCATCCACCAGAACAGCAGTAGAGAATTGACTGTGGGTCAGAATAATTTGGTAGATGATGCCAATTCTTTGTGTTTTCCATGCAACAATTCTCACACCCCAAAGAATTGCCCAAGAGGTAATCTGCAACAAAAGGTCATGGAATAAAGGAACTCAGGTATAATACTAGATGAATCTGCATATACATCCCTGGGCATGGATAATGCAGCTTTTGTTGCTTAGATGCAAGGAATGTCATTACAATAAGAAGCAAAAATTGCCCCTGATCATGCACTTTTTTCATGGATGGAGGAGGACGATACAGTACTAACTATTGAGGAAAGAGCTTCAAAAAATGGGCCCCCTATGGTGCATTCAGACTACAACCTTCATTCTAAAAGGCATTTGACCGGGGAGGATGCTAGTAATATAAGGTCAATACCCATAAACAAACCTCCAGAACCACCAATCATCATTTCTGCCTATCCCAGGAAGGAATTCATCCCTTACAAACTGAAAGAGCCTAGAGTTTCCACGCCCCCAATGTTGGATGTAATAGATCAGTTGAAGAAAGCTCCAGCCCATGTCTCTCTCTAGGACCTCATGAGTATACCGGAGCAGAAAAGCCAGCTAAGGGAGGGATTGTCCCATGATCAAAAGGATACAGTCGCAGTAGCTTTTCCACCCTCTCAGATGAATGGAATGGATTTCCACTCAGTAGTTAACAAGACATGCTCCCCTGCTGCTTTGATAAATGAAGGCTCACCCTCCACTGCACAAGGAGAAGGTAAACCTAAACCAAATCCTTTTTACCTCACCCTGATAGTTGGAAACAAACTTTTGCATAACTCCATGATAGACTCCGGTGCTAGCACCACGGTCATGCCTAAGTAGATTGCTGAAGTATTAAACATTAAGTATGACCCTTTAAGTAAAGGGGTAATGCAGCTCAACGGGAATAAAGTCTAGATGATAGGTCTCATTAGAATCCTCCCTTTGACCTTATTTGCATGTCCAAGTATAATAGTTTCCCAAGAAGTAGTGGTCATCGACATCCCTCCCGTCTTTGGACTTTGTTTATCCCGAGACTTCACTGCCAAAATAGGAGGGTATATGTCCTTGGATTGGTCTCACCTGATTCTCTGTACCCAACATGGCGCTAAGATGAAGATCCTTTCAAAACCTCTTCATGCCGAGCATATAGCTAACCAAGCCTTGATTAATTTCAAGCCTACTCACACCTCCATAACCCATGATGAGCGAAAGGTGGTAGAATTGTTAGAAGACAAAGAAGTGATAGGAGAAATCTTGCCCAAACAAGAAACCTTCCTAAATGAGTTCATAAACTCTGATCCCTTCTCTAATTACCATGCCACTGGCCTAGGAACTTATTGCATTTTCGAAGAGGATCAGCCAATCCCAAAACTCACCAAGGATCCTTTCTCCAAAGATCAATTGTCTTCGACACTATGGACCCTACACTTTGACGGCACCAAATGCAAAATGGGCTCCAAGGCCAGAGTCTATCTCACCCCTCCGGTGGGTGATCTGATCCGAAGGTCTTTCCGATTATAGTTTGCATGTTCGAATAATGAAGTGGAATATGAAGGGCTAATTCAAGGCCTGAACATGGCAAAAAAAATGGGCATCAAGAAGCTTAAAGTTTTCGGTGATTCCGAATTAGTAGTACATCAAGTCCAAGGGATATCTAGTGCCAAGCACATCCATATGAGATCCTATTGCTCCAGAGTCTGGGATTTAATAGAAACTTTTGATGCTTTCAATATCACCAGCATTCCCCGGACACTAAATACTGAAGCTGATCACATCGCAACCATAAGGGCTCATTTTGATCTAGCTATAGACCTCTTGGCCGACACTTCAGTAGTTAATATGGTGGTATGCCTAGCTATTCCTGATAATAATACATATTGGCAAGTATTTGAAAGCGATGAGCAGATTGCTCTGTTTATTCAAAGCTCGAGAGAATTTGCCGATCACCTACAACCTAGAATTAAAGAGGCTTATGGAGACCACATTATCCAGCTAAAATCCAACAAGCTCCCCAATGGTCTAATCACCTTGGAGAAATTGTTTGATCATGAGGATGTTAAGAAAGATAAGCGGAAGCTCATTGCAGACAAAGGAGATTACACCAAAATGTCAGTGGGCCGCGGAAGAATCCTCAAAGTAGGCAAAGGTGTTTCCACTAAAGACAAGGCGAAATTGGCTCAATACTGTGATGAATATGAAGGCATCATGGCTTGGTCTTATGATGATCTAAAAGGTTATGATCCCAGCATCATTCAGCACACCATCAAACTCACAAATGAAGCTAAGCCATTTTGACAAAAATAGAGGCCTGTCAATCCTAAGATCGAATCCCTCATGGCTTAGGAGTTGAAGAAGTTGATCGAGTCAAGGATTATTTATCCTATAAAACACAATACATGGGTATCCAATCTGGTCCTAGTGAGGAAAAAGAATGGAGACGTTCGGCTCTATGTGGACTTTCCGGACCTGAATCGCGCATCACTCAAGGATCATTATCCCCTACCGTTAATGGAGCAATTATTAAGCACAGTACCTAGATCAAAAATGTTTTCTATTCTCGATGGTTTCTTAGGATACAATCAGGCAAGTGTTAAGAAGGAGGATCAACACAAGACCACTTTTACCACCAAGTGGGGGACGTTTACATATCAAAAGATGCCTTTCATCTTGTCAAACGCTGGGGCCACTTTCCAAAGGGCCATAGATCTAGCTTTCAAAGAGATAATAAATAAGATTATCTTAATATATTTAGATGACCTAATCGTGTTTTCTAAACACCAAGAGGATCATTTCGATCATCTTGAGTTAGTCCTGCAAAAATGTCTGGAATTTGGGATCTCCTTGAACCCAAAAAAGTGTATTTTCGGGGTCCCCCAAGGGAAGTTGCTGGGACATATAGTTTATAAAGAAGGCATCTCTATTGACCCTGACCGGGTCAAGGCTATCAAAGATCTCCCCCTTCCGGTCAACAAAAAGGGAGTGTAGTCATTTTTGGGAAAAGTTAATTTTGTCAGTCATTTCATTTTTGACTTCGCTGGGATAATAAGACCTATCACCCTTATGCTTAAGAAGGATGTACATTTCAAATGGACCGCTGAAGCCAAAAATGCCTTCGACCAAATAAAGCATGCCATCTATTTAGCCCCAGTATTATCTAATTCGGACATGTCGAAAGATTTCATAATGTATGTCTATTCCGGTTAGCATAGTATTGCCATGGTCTTAACTCAAAAAGACACCCAAAAAGGGGAAGAGCACCCTATCGCCTTCCATTCAAAAACTCTCAAGGATTATGAGCTCTGCTATAACTTTGTGGAAAAACAAGCCTTAGCTGTCATAAAAGGACTAAAAAAATTCTGACATTTCATTGCCTGCAACAAGACCACAATGTATGTAGCTCACCCCGCAGTAAGAGAATACATTATAGAGGGTGACATCATAGAAAAAAGAGTGAACTAGATCACTAAGATCCTAGAATATGATGTTGACATTAGACCCACAAAGCTAGTCCACGGGAGAAGTTTATGTGAGTATATAGTGCAAGATGGTGAATCTTGTGTCTTCAAAACCATCCCAGAAGAGACGGTTATGTTTATGCCCAACACCCACAGTGAAAACTGGATTGACCAAAGGAAAAATTTCATGAAGACAGGGACCTTTCCCGAAGATCTCCCTCCCGCCAAGAGGAGATTCTACCGACTCCAAAACAACGGTTTCCGCCTCATAAATGAAATTCTTTTCAAAAGGAATTTCGATGAAGTCCTACTCTGATGCGTAGATCAAGGCCAAGCTGATAAAATTCTCCAAGAATTTCACTATAGCCCCTTGGGAGGTCATTTCTCCGCCCCAACAACTGCGATCAAAATTACTCAAGCTAGATACTTTTGGCCATTCATGTTCAAAGATATACATGCTCTAGTAAGAGGATGTAAAGAATGTCAGTATTACATGGGGAGAGGTAAGAAAGTGGGCATGCCACTCAAGCCTCTGTCAGTTGAAGAACCTTTTGCTCAATGGGGACTCGATTTTGTCGGAATGATCAATCCCCCAAGCTCAGTCGAACATAAATGGATCCTGACCGCCACAAACTATTTCACCAGAAGAACTGACTTGCCAGTACGGTCCCCCAAAAACCGTTATATCTGATAATGCTCATGCTTTCACTGGCTTGCAGATCATGTAGTTTGCTCTTAGAAAAGATATTTATCTCAAAACCTCCTCTAACTATTATCCCCAAGGGAACGGTCTTGAGAAATCTACTGATAAGAACCTGATCCAACTTATCAAGAGGATAGGCACAAAATATAAGAGGGAGTGGCACCATTACCTAAGGAGTGCATCATGGGCCGACCACATAACACCCAAGCAGATTCTCAAGAGTTCCCCGTACAAGCTGGTATATGGGAAAGACATATTTTTTCCTCTGTCACTGGAAATCCTGGTGTTACAGTTGCTAAAATCTATGGATATCGCCGAAAATGACTCGATGGCTATAAGGCTAGTAGAGATTATGGAGTTAGAGGAAGCAAGGGAGGCCACCTTCACAGCTCTCCAGGATAGACAAGAAGTCGTAAAAAGATGGTTCGATAATAAAAAGAGCTCTGATGTTATATTCGCCCTTGAAGACCTTGTTCTAAAGTACAATGAGAGAATGACAAAGCCAGGTCAACACACCAAGTTTTATTGCCTATGGGAGGGTCCTTTCCGCATTATAGGATGTAAAGGTTTCAAAGCCTTTGAGTTAGAGGACATGAATGGAGGCTCCCTCTCCAACCCAGTTAACAGTTTTCATCTTAACCCTTATTATTAAGGGTCCTTCCCCTTTTTCATGTAAATAGTGTACATTATGTGCATATGTGTGGTGTGTATTTATTTTAATTATTTTCAGCTCAGATAGCCAAAAGGAAAGAGAGACTAGATAAAGAAAAAGCAAAATCATTATATTAAGTCTTTCTCGTACTATTACAAAATGTGCGGGCCCTCAGCCTCTATCTTGTTTACATCTATCAGTTCCAACACAAGTTGCACCTTGCCAAAGACTCAGAGGCTAGTCTCAGTATCCTCCTCCTCAATATCAGAGTCCCCTTCTTCTCCTAGCCATTCAGAACCAGAAGAACTCTCAGGCTCCCCATGCATGAATATAACCACCAGGTTAGGAGGCTGATTAGACAATAGGACTCTTGGGAAGATATAGTTCCTGAAACCAGTATACCATTCTATGCCTTCTGGAATAGGGACCGTCATATGCACTCACAGAAGAAACTCGACAGCTAGCTCAGCACAGTACCTATGGGAGGACAGTAACATGGTTTTCAAGCCATTAATAAGTGGATGCCACCTCACTTCTTCATTCTGAAGGATGAAGCACTCTAAGTTAGATGCCATAAGGAGTCCGAGGAAAGGTACATGATGCACAACTACATATTCAAGGCCCCCTAGATAGTCTAAAGGAAAGAGGGCTTGCATTAGCTGTGTGGTCAGTAGCCCAGATTGGCCGCAGTCCAGCAGAGAAGCCACGAAGCACGAGCAAATATTTGTATTTACTTGGTATTGGTCTGGATTGCCAATGAAATCTTCCCCAAGTACCCATTTGATGGCAGCAATTATTAATGGATTTTTCCTTCTTGTCATCCCTTGCAGTCTCCGGTCTGATATATTCCCTAGGAAAGCGACTTGCGCCCTTCTGCTGACGAGCCAAACTGGAGTATCCATTTCTTCAGAAACTCTGCCATTATAGCTCGCATTGTGATGAAAGAATGTCTGAAAAGACATATTTATAGCAAAAATCTTGGCAGATAAGCAACTGACAACTTGAGCCCACCCTTGCCCCATTTTAATGTCTTTGCTACACCTCTATTAATTCGCGTCATGCGAATGGGGTTATTTCCAAGATATCGACATTTAGTCAGTCACTTGAAAAAAGGAATGAATGGAAACAAAGAGCCATACGTACTTTCAAGTATGCCCCCCTTTAAATGAACCAACTCCGTCAGCCCGTTTCGGCTCACATGGCCATTATCCTTAGCTGATCTCCTCAATTAAAGAAAGATTTGGCCCCAAGGTACTCTTCCCGAGGAACACCATCACAATCAAGTAGTTTTTGAGAAAGTGGGAATGATGGTTCCCCTCATTCGTGGAAGTTGATCGCAGCAGCAGTTTAGTTGGCGCACGTGTTAGCCGAGCCCTAGCTTTCACGAAAAACAAGGCATGTCATGCATTTAAAAGCTCAAATCTTCTCCCAGTCATCAATTTGTTCATTTTGTTGCCAAGGAGTTAGGCCAAAAGATGACGTGTAGGTTTCCATTATCAACCTCCAGTCTGATAGCAGTTCAGGAAAGGCCGATTGTCCCCTTAATGGATTCAAAGGCTTCATCTGCGAAAGCCGCTCCTAGGGGTTTCTGGGTGGATATTTTCGAGGAACTATCTTACTCATCTCATGCCATACCACCAAAGAAGGATTATCCAAAGACAAAGGCCAAAAAGAAAGCGATGACCCGCAACCTATCAGTTGTGCTGGATTCCTTAAAAAATATCTACAAGTCTGAGATCTGAAAGCAACCCAGAAACCTCAAAGAGGCCGCCTGTTCAAGGATGTTGCATCACATAAATGACCCTCATTCTATTGCGGCGAGTTTCTGGAAGAGTGGTGCTCCCCAGTCCTTGGTCCTTGCAGTTCCCTACTGTCCTGAACTTATAGTTGCCTATGTAGAGGCTTTTGATCCTACCTCATTTTCTGTTAGCTGCTTGCACTTGAAATTGATCATATCTCCAAAGGCCATTAGGGAAATGCTCTGCTCCCCAATCTTGGAGAATACTGAGGTTTTCTCGGAGAGATCCATGGAGGAATTCCCAGAGCACCAGGAGGGACGCATTAACTTTCTATCAGAATGCCCTCAACCAGAGTTTATCAGCAGGGCCTCTGAAGTTCCCTTTGTCATACAGCGATCTAAAACAAGAGGACCTTAGAGATATTTCATCTACCCTAGTTTGGTTGTGTGGTCATGATAGCGACCAGAATATTACAGCTTCCATGATGGGATTTCTTTTCAAATGCAGGAAGCAAAGGGAACCTTTTCACTTCAACTTCTCCACGACTATCGCTAAGTCCATGGTCAAGTAGTTATCCAAATTCCAATAGCTGCGGCATTTTAGGTTCTCCTCAGTATTAGTTCACCTGCTTCTGCATCAGAATGAATCTTTTTTCGCACAGTTCATGCGCTTGTCCACTTTCGATGAGACGAGAAGTGTATTGTTGGTATCTTGTTGGACGCCTCTCTTGCTAGCCTCTTATGACTCCTATCAGTTTTCTGACTTGTTCTTGGCTCCTATACTCAAGGATTTTGGAGTGATTCCTAATGTGCCTCTCGCCCGTTTTTCAAAGGTCCAAATGAACTGGATGCAAAATGAACGCCCTCCCTGCGACTGGTTTGTGGGCCCAGATTTCTCTTTCATTCGCATACATGGTTTCTCTGAAGAACCATTCCAGCTACCTACTCATGTGACCAACAGAACCCTAGCCCTAGAAATGGTGAGCCAGCTGGCAAGCATCGAACAAGCAATTACCGCTGGAAAGCACGACACTTCCATCATAGAGGACAACAAGGTCATTGGCCCAATTACCCTAGTAAGAAGAAAGGTAGCTGAAGAAACCTGACCTCAAAGCTAGTGTAGTTGGGTTTCATGGTAATTGATGACCTGTGGAGTTACGACCCTAATGGCTTCTTGAGCAAAAGAAAAAATTCTATGAAGCATGAGCCTTGAGACTCATGGGTGGAACGTACCAACCCCTGGGTTGACGACCCAAGCAAATATGTGGGTCCCGATGATTTTCCTATTTTGGATCGCCCCTCATAGTTAAAATTTTATTCCCCAATGCAAAGAGTCAACCCCGCGAAGCCAATTCCTCTGGCGTTGTTAGAAAGCATGAAAGCTTTATCCTGACCCAAAAAGAAAAGGGAAAATTTTTGGGTCTATCATCAGGAAGTGAATCAACTTAGAGCTAGCCTGGGAAACACACACCTGGATGAGTGTTTCGAGCAGGAATGGAGTAAAGTAAATAAATTTGACAATGAGACAAGTGATAGTTCCTCACGCGAGGACTCATCTCTCAAGATGGCTTCTTAGCAGGAAGTTCGGACTATAAGTACCAAAGGCAGGAGCCAGAGCCAGAAATCCCTCTTTCTCTAGACAGTGCAACTTGCAGACCTCGTTTGCAGTCTAGTAAGAGGCAGTCTAAGAAACAGTCCTCTGAGGGCCCCCCAAAGAAGAAGCCATATTTCAGTGGGTATGAGGAGATTGCACCTGATACATCAACGACAGCATCAACAGATCTTTAGTCGCTGTAGCCTTCGGCCGATCAGGTATGCCCCTTTTTCCCTTCTTCCCATTCTCCAGATGTCCTTGCAACTACTCTCACACCTATCATGCAAACCTTAGTCCCTACTACTCTTACGTTGGCCCCTGCGAGTATGACAATTAATCTCCAAGATGTGCTCGCACAGACTTCCGCTTCTCTCCCGGCTGGAACCCCCATACCTACAACTTTTCAGTCGCCCACATCAAAAGTGTTCCCTGTGTCGCGCAGGCTAGGTTTCGAAGAGTTTTCCCCCCAGAGTATGGCTGTAGTGTCCACCAGTTCCTTCCCATTGGTGAGTTCCCCTTTTGTCCCATTATTTTTCCCACTGGCAGTGACTCACCTAGTCCAATCCTCCTTCGCTACCACTTTTTTGCATTTCCCTTTCGCTGTCCCTCCTGGTACAATTTTTGTAGGTCAAGCCATCAATCACCCAGATAGTTTCTAGCGACAAGTTGTTTATGATCAAACCATTGGTTTCAATAAGGCAAATAAGAGGAAGGAGAAGAAAGGTGCTCGTCATGCTTGTCCTTGCCTACAGACCCATTTCAGCGAGCAAAGAGACTGCCTTTACTTTGCAAATCTAGTTCCCAAGGTTGACAAGCCAGAATCCCAGATGAGGCCTGATCATTATGAGTTACAAGCAATGGGCGTTAGTCTCCAAAGCGCCACAACATTTGACAAGGTTGAAATGATAGAAGAAACTTCTAAAGAAGTGTCCACAGACTTTATTAAGAAGAGCCATCGCTTAGAAAAGCTCCAAGTGGAAAACGCTAATCTCCACGATTCTCTTTCCCAGCAAAGGAAGGAAGATAAGGCTCGAATGTCAGAGATCAATCGTCTGCAAAACCTGCTAGCTCAAACAAACATAGAAAAAGGAAAATTATAGTCAGCCCTCAACAATGTTGGTTCCCAGCTAAAAGGTCAGGAAGTGACAAGAAATGCAGCCTTGAAGGAAGCGCAAGATAAAGATTTTGAGATACAACGATTGAAGGCCACTTCCAGGGATGTCGCCTAGGTTCAGATGCAATTGCGCGAAGAAATCCTTCTCAAAGAAGGTTATTCCCATCAACTGAGTGAAGCCCAGGTGTCATGGACAGATGAGAAGATGACTTTCGAAGCTGAACTGAAAGCAAAAGAAGCAAGTCTCAAGCAATCTAGTAAATGTGTTTCAGAATTGGAAAATATTCTGCAGCAGGAGCAAAACCATACATTGCAGTTGCAACAAACCATCAGGACTGGAGAAGCAAAAATCTTAGCTTTGGAAAATTAGGTGGCTATTGAACAAAGCAAAATCCAGTAGCTCTAGTAGGAAATAGTTGGGAAAGATAATGAGATATCTCGATTGATGAGCCTCCCACCCCCTCAGCCGATTGTCCCAGACTTCTCGACCATGTTGACAGTGCTGTATGTTTCTCATTGGGAAAAGGTAAAGCAGTTCCGCCCATCTTTGCAGCCGGTGTTAAGATTTCTCAGTGATGCGCAATCCCTTTGTGTTGAGGCTGAGCACCTTATAAATAATTCTATGTTTATCATCAGTCTGAAATTCCCAATAGCCCAGACTCTTATTCAGTTGCTTTATTCCGCTCTAGAAAAGGAACTTAGGGAGAAAGGGATTGCAGATCGCCGACAATTGATCAAAAGGACTAATGTCTTCATAAATCACCACAGGATAATTATGCAAGTGTTAGTTGCTCTGGCACCTTTGCAATTTTCCGTACCTGACATTAAGCGGCGTGTAGAGAAATTTGTTTCTCTAGGCTTACCTTCTCCTTTTCCTATAGATGGTTCTGTGCTACGGATTGAGCAAGTATTGTAGCAGATTGAGATTTTACAGTAGGACAGAGTTTTTTTGCAATAGCTGGGAAGCCCTATTTCAGTGAATGAAATGGAAGGTCTTTTGCATCCTCTACCCCAACTCTCCGCTCTCCTAAACCAAGTCCAAGATGAACCTGTACCTCTACCCCTGGATGAAGTAATTTGTCTGAAGAAATATTTCCAAGAGTTGGAAGCGCAAGTTGCTCTCTTAGAGGATGAACGGCTGCCCTTGAAGTAGGGTTTTGATCTTTTTCACCCCGTTGTGGGTTGAGGTCTGGTCTTCGAACCAACAATTTTGGGTTCTTCTATTCTGCAGGAAGAAATGCCTCTGATAGTCACCAGGAAATGTTCACCTTTATTTTCCCCGATGTAGGTTCTTGGCGGGCCCGGTTATGATTGTTGTTTTTCTCTTTAGCCAGCAAGGATGAGTGTGTGTGACACTTGGTGGCCCGACGTTGCTCCCTCGGTTTTTCTTTGATGTTCCATTTTTGAAGCAGCACGGGTGTGATAAATGGCAATGCTCAGGCCCACTCGTTTGCACAATCTGCAGGCGGTTTCCTCGCAGCGGTCCCCTTTTCCGCAGTCCTTTCTCTTCTGATAGAATCAATTCAATTCTGGTTAACCTCCAGGCCGTTAAAGGAGTTTGTTTTGCTAGGTGCGGCCTCTACCGTGACACGCCATGTTTTTCTATTCCGAGGAGGTTGTGCCAGTTTTGGATTTTCAGGGGAGTTGTTTTTAGAAGCAGTGGTGTATTTAAGAGGGGATTTTCTTTGTCGCAAGAGGATTGATTTTTTTAGAGAAGAAGAACAGTCTAATTTGCTAAGTAGGGGTTTTCTTTCATTTCCAGCCTTAAAAAACTATTTGAGATTTGCTATAAGAAGATTATTCAAATTGTGCCTGTGGCCTTTGTGATATCTTTCTTGGCTTACTGTTTATAGTGTTTTCCGTGCTATTGTTGTTGAAAATTCCGACAGACTTTGGGAATATTTTGTCTAAGACTTCACTGATTAAACTATGCTTTTCTATACTTGTTATCTAGTGAATGCGTGATGAATGTGTCCGTTATGTTTTCAGGCAATTTTGGTTGTTGTTTTGATTACGTCTTTGGCTTAGATGCTTACAGAGATTACAAGTGTTCTTTGATTTCTGTTGGTTCATTTCATATTAATAATATGGTGCATCACCTAAGTATTTAGCATCTCATTTTCTTAAAAAGTATTTGTTTCCTCTCCCTTTCCTCAAAACTCAAGGAAGAGTCGGCTTCTCAACTCTGGAGGTCATTCAGTGTTTCTTTGTGCGAGTCGGTCCCCCAACACTGAGTTTCCCATAAGGTTGTTCGTCTCCGAAGAAAAATTTAGAGTCAACAATGCCTATTATAGTGTGATTATTACTCAGACCCTAAGGGAAGGTAACAGGGTAGCTGATTTATTAGCTAATGAGAGGGTTTTTTAAGAGGAAGATACTAAATATATCAGAGAAGTTTCTTTTAATAAGGGAGTCTGTGAGCAATTATTATTTGATAGAGTCCATGGTACAAGTTAATTTCATTATTACTTTTTTGGGTTCCGATCTTAATGACAAATATTAGAGTGATGTGGAGTGTCGGTTGATTACCTATTTAAGGCATTGTGATAATGAGCACCGGTGTGACGGGCCTAATCATATTGTGTTGGTTTGTATTGAATGTCTTAAAAGACTTCGAATAACAAGAAAATCACCTTGTTTTTCGATTCTAGCGTCTTGTTCTAGCGTCTGGGTTTGATTCCAGTTGTCTTGTTTTTTTAGCATTTGGGTATTTCGTGCTCTGTTGAGGGTTTCAACTTGAATAGCCATTACATTATGGGGGGTAATCTTAATCGCAATGAGTCTTCCAGCTATGAAAATTGGAAAAGCAAAAGGAAAATATCGCAAAGGTTGCACATATATGGATTCACTAATTACATGGAAAAACTGCATGGGAGTAAAAAGTCTGTATCACATGGTTTTGCCAAGGGCTGGAGCAATAATAAAGTCACACTATTTGGCCAAACATGGAAGCTGGATGAAGATTTGGTGGTGGAGGTTACAAGATTGCAGAGGGAAGGCACCAAATTTTACAAAGACTGCAAGTTTTCGGTGGAAGCTACCAAGAATTTCTCTAAAAATGATGAAGAAAGGGTTCGGCTCGCTAAGAAGGACAATGTGTCCTACTACCTCCCTCACCAGGTAAAATCTTTCTGGAAAAAAATGTTGAGTTTTAATGGAATACCTTACAGTTGATGGTGTTGGGACTCATTAAATTTGAGTCAAAGTTTATAGGCCCATTTCAAAATTTTGCTCTGCATGTCAGAAAAGTACCTAAATGAGTCAATTTGAATGACCTAGTTTGCGAGAGGGCAAAATGGAGTCGGTTGATTTTCAGAGGGTAAGGCACGAGATTCATGTCCTACACATTTCATTTGGCCTATTCAGTGATGTGCAACTTTCAAAATTCAGTTTGGATAAGTTTATGAGGTACCCATTTAGAGGGGTGAGTTGAAAGTGCATTTTAGGCACAAATGCAGATTTTATTGAGTAGCCTACTTTGGGAAGTTACATCTTTTTCCCTGTCGATCGTCATGGATAATTTCAAAATGGATTCAATTTTGTGCATAAATTTGAGTCATCCTGCAAAATTTCAAGTTCTAACGAATCCATTTGCTCTATTTTTGAAGATCAATCCATTTGCAGTTTGTGTGGTTTGATTAGTCCCTGTTTCGACAGCTAGTCGGAGCCCTGTTTTGCACAAGTGTAAAAGTTGCCTCAGTGAGTGTCATGTCAGAATGTTTACTCTAGGTTATTATTGGTATAAATGAAAAGCTATGTTTCAAATTTCAAGCCTCTGCCAATCCGTTTGGTCGGTTTTCAAAAGGGTTCATTTAGCCATCATTTTCAGTTATTCGTACTTTCAATGTTATATCAGTTAAAGTAGTTGTTTTTATGAGCGCGCCATTTGCATCCAGTCAGGATTTTGGTCAAACTAAGAATTCAAAGATTTAGTATGTACTTCAAGGTACCTATGTTCCAAATTTGGGGGTCTACGAAGGTCGTTTGATATTTTTGAGAAAGGCGTCATGTGTTGCCAGAACATTGACTTCGTCAGGTCCGCAGTGTTGACAAAGCCAGTTGGTCATTTTTGCCAATTAATATCTCTTCACTTGGGACTCGTCTTGAGAAACCGTTTGGTAGATTTTATGCTTGTATATCAAAGTACATGCCTGTCAGATGGTGAGCTCCAGAAAGGTGTTTTGACAGGTTTGAAAAATATGTCTTCGCGATTAAATGCGAAAATCTGGCGCAAGTGCCTGAAAGTCGTAGAATGCAGATTAATGATCTGAAAATGATGTCGATCATTTCCAGAGGTATGTTTGAGGTTCGTGAAGCATTTCAGAGGCCAGTTGTATGAAAATGAAAAAAAATTTAGTCGGACCCACTTTGGGGCCCGACCTGGCTCATGCCCGTGCATTAATTTTACGGTAAAATGGTCCTAATTCAGAGTAAAGCATATCAATACCATCTTGACTGTAATTGACATTTTGATTTGGAGAGAAGATTTCATTTTATTCTTGTGATTGGATAAAGTACAAAAGTTTTCAAATAATGCAAGTGTCAGGCGTAAAAGCCAAGTTCCACAACCTCTGATAGCATTTTTTGAATATAAAGTTAACAACTGGGAAGGCATCTTTAGTTTAGTAAAAAACCTTTTGTACAAATGCAAGAAATGGGAGCCTTGTGTGGATCATGAAGCAGTTACAAGAGCTCTCCAACAAGTGTGTATTGCCTCCTCCCTTGCCAGGCATCCTCTCCCTCATGTGGGCATGTTTGGAGCTGCATAAACTTTGAGGTAAATGCAAATGGCAAATGCAACAAGCATAGCATCCCCCCATGTGAAGCTACAACAGATGATTGAAAACCAGTTAATTCTCCTAGTATGAAATTCTGATCAAATGCATTGGCATCAGCCTAATTTTCAGTGTGGTTATTGAATGTGTGTGGCAAATGAAAGAATGGCATTCCAAATAAATGTCAGTCAAAATATCCTCTCAGCCTGTAGCACGTGATTGGTGTTTGGGAAGTTTATTGAGCTTCCAAGCAATTTCAAATCTGCAAGTGTAAAAACCAGATTCCCCAACTTTTCAAGCTTATCCTTGGAGTTTGGCGTGACACATAGAGGCCATTTGATTTCCAAGCAAATCTGCATTTGGGCAGAATTTCTCTCACGTGGTGGCAAAGGGGCAGCAGTCATTCAAACCAAGTGCAAATAAAATACCAGTTAACCTCCTCCCTCACGTGCCTTCCTTTCTCTCCTCCCTTTTGGATGTGGTGATGAGGAAGAAACTGCAAAAATGAAACAAATGCAACATGGTAGATTTGTTCTCCATGACCTTGCCAGTCACTCCTCCCAAATTTGATAGTGCATCCTTCATTTCCTTTTTAACATGGTATGGTGGAGGTGCAGCAGTATGATTGTTTTTTAATACAATTGCAATGAACATGGTCACGTGGGCTATGAAAAAGCTACAGGTAGTTTCAAGACTAGCATGCCCCTCTCCCCACATGGAAACTAATAAAGCTGAACGTGGAGTTTGGGAAGCATAAAAACTTCCAAGCATTTTGCAATTTGACTGGTGAAATGGTTTTTTAAAGTTTCAAATTAATGCAATGAGTAGCCAACTATACTCTCTCCTCCCACGCATGGTGAAGAACATTTCAAGCTTTAGCAAATATAATTGGCATTAATCCAATCTTTTCTGCAGATGGCGTGGTGGCTGAGGAAAAGATTTTGTAATAAAATTTTAAGCCAAATGCAATGATGGGAGGTCTAAAATTGATTTCCCCTCACTCTGCATGACATGAGGTTTTAAAATTTTCAAGCAAATCTATCAGGCGCCATGAAAGTCTCAAGCAAAGCTCCAAAGTGCAGTCCTAGGCTTAATGTTTTAATCCCACATTGGTTGGGTGGAGGTCTTTTTTGGTATTTAAATACAAAAGCCCACACATCTATAATGTCAAATCCATCAAGGCTTTTGACAGACGGTGCCTGTTGGGCACCCAAGGTGGGCCCACGTGTGGGCATGGATCCCAAGGTGATCGGAGGAGGTGATAGACGGTGATAGGTGGACCCCACGCAGGCATGCTTCCCGAGGCGAACAAGTGAAATTTTGTAGAGAAAGGTTGGCTTAACCAGTGAGCAGGTCCGAGATGATCTAACGAAGTGCGTTGATTCGCAAGCTGAAGGTTCTCACCAGTTAGAGGCTGTGAAATGGCGAAAAGCCCAGGGCAAAAATGCAAGGTTAAAGGTCGAGCAAGTCCGAGATGATCCGACGGTCCGCGTTGCTTCGCGAAGGCAAGATGCTCACCCGTTAGAGGCCACAAAGTGGCAAAAGGCGAAATGCAAAATGGTGAAGTTTAGGTGGTGATGACGTGGCAGGTACAGTCAGATGTCTAGCAGGTAGGTCCCATCTCGATGGCGATGATGTGGCACAGAGGTGGCACCTAGGTGGATGACAAGCAAGTGGACACGTGGCGATGATGAGGTGTCAGTTGAGGTGGCACTCAGTAGACCCTGCGAACCAATCAGAGGTTGCCACGTGGCAAGGCGTCAGGCCAAAAGGGAGCCAAAAATCAAAATTAAAATCAGTTTATTATATAGTGTAAACTATATCAAAAATTCAAAAATTTAAATGATGTGCACACATAAATGATTAATTCGCTCAGGGTCCCAGTTTTGCTCAAAATATGAAGTGTTATATATCGCTGAAAAGCTCTCAAAATGAGGAATCTAGTCAGGCAGTTAATTTCAACAAAGATTATATATTTTGAGAGCAGTTTATATGGGAGTGAAATTTAGTTAAAGAGGAGACACTTGGCAATTTTAGTTGCAGATTTGATTTTCTTCCCTCTCCTTCTTATTCCCAATTCTTCTCATTTGTAAGGGTTCCATAAATTTGGAGAAATGCTCCAGATTTGATGGCTTCCATTTTCTAAATATCTTGACCCAAGTTTGTAAATGCTTTTGTTTGGTTTCAGGGTACAGAGGATTTGAGTGCAGCATTCAAGATGTTTTTTTCTAGTTGCAAGCTTTACTTGTGTCAGGCATGAGTAATTTCCCACCATATTGTCTTTGTATATACATTTCAGTATTATGAATTCAATCCTCAAGGAGGATGAAATTTGTGAATTTCAAGGAAGTTGTGTGATTGTTTGTGGGTATCCTTCAATGAAGGTTTTAAATTTTGTAATCAATCATGAATAATGGAATGTGTCCCAGATTTGATAATGTTGTGAATGGATCTAAGTAATGCATTAATATAAGGTGTTAATGCAGGGATATTCTATAAGGAAAACAAATTTGCAACTGTGATTGACATATTTGCGATTCTGTGTGAGACTCTATTGCCCAATGAACAAGGCACTGGTATTGCAAGTTCGGGGATGTTTTTTAGATACACATTTTAAAAGAAAATCTAATTTCCCTTCATGTTTAGGGGTTTGTGTTCCATTATTTCCAAGCTCTATTTCATCTTATTGTTTGTACAGATCTAGCCAATCTGTAGTGTTTCCTAACCTATTGAGCTTGTGAAATGATCCATCTACTTATAGTTGATGCAGTTGTGTGTTTGTAATTGTTGTATTCAAAGCATCAAAGGGTGTTCCCCCCTAGGTCTAGCAAAACCTGAAGTGTAGGAGGATTGTAGGTGTTCTTGGGTTATCACTTTTGGTGAACAACAAAAATGGCGACTCTGCTGGGGAATTAAATGGATTCAAATGCTTGATTGATATGGTTAGAAGTGGAATGTATTCTTCATCCTGTCAATTTCATATCCAGTTAGTCAGTCCATTGCATATGCACATAGTTGAAAGTGGTTTTTATGGTGAAGAAAATGCTCCTTGTTCTGGATCTATAGAATGATATGTGTTTCATGTCATATTTTATGAAGGAGTAACAGTGAATTTATATTGTTGAGAGTTGTAAGAAGTTCTTGCAACTGTGTGCGAATTTTTTCCCCAATTCCTTATTGGGTGGTGACCCTGTGGTTCATACCAGTGTTAAATAGCCTGGAAGAGTGTTTATTGTAGCAAGATTGAAGAAGTAAATAGAGATTTAGACTTGTGTTGAATGGCGTTCTATTGTTCAAAATATCCTCTGTGCAAGAGGTGGTGACTCTGATGTAAAAGACAGTGCTAAAATGTGAAGTAAATCTTCAGATCTACAAGTCTTACAGCTGCAAATCTCCAGGTATTTTTCAGAGGTTTCAAATGCAAAGCTGTTTGTTTTGAAATTCTGAATGTGTAATGTTGTTTTCCCATTTAGTGAACAACACTAGCCTGGAGGGAAAGAAGAATCACGAAAAATTAATTTGCATATCTATGTTGCTGAAATATCCAGTGTTTATGATCTTCCATAGTATGCAAATTTAGGAGGAGCTTTGTGTCAAGCAATGTTGTGAAATAGTTTTAGTATAAGGATACTTGCTTGAGGTTTTTATCCAAAGTTATATAATCATTTGTGGGAGAAGGAAGAAATGAGTTGTGAAGTTTTTCAACCCCAATCTTATCCACATATGACCATGCCTAGTGAACCAGAACAACCATGTAATAGGAAAAGTTTTAGTATGAAGCACTATGCTTCTCTAAACTTTGAAGGTATTCCGAGTTACCCAAATCCCATACCCACAGAAATCAGAAAGTATTTGCTCATATTCAGTGGAAAGAAATCAGAATTAGCATGTTAACACGTGAAAAAAGTTTCAGATTTGATAGGAGAATTTGAAATTTGTCAGGAAGATATATGCATGAAATTGTTTGTTCAATCACTGAAAGAGGATGCAAGAGATTGGTTTTCCTTTTTGCCAGTGAATTCTATTACCTCATGGGAAGAATTGATTTCAGATTTCATGGATCAATTTGATGAAAAAATGAGTGATTATGATATGATGAAAGAGTTCACTTATATACAAATCAGGGAAGATGAATTGGTACCAACATTTAATATCAGATTTTCACAAGCTTTGTCTAAAATTTCTAGAAAGTATAAGTTTGATGATAAAGTATGTCTGGATATCTATATGAGTGCTTTTGGTAAGAAGATGGGTTTCCTATTGAGAAACAAAGAACCCAAAACCTTGTATGAAGCTTTTAACACAGCTAGGGACATTGAAAATAATTTGAAATTTGGGATAGCCAAGAGATTTGTGTCAAAGTGCCTTCAATGGTGAAATACCACGTGAAATTGAACCAATCATTCCTTGTCTAGGTGCATCAAGCTCTGCAGTTTCGAATGGTTTTGTTGATGCATGTGCTTCAAATTTGAATGAGAGTCAAGATCCTCTGCTGTTAATGTCAGTTGCCTCTCACAGTAATGATGGAATGATTAGTGTGCAATGTTGTGATAATGCTGATACGGAGATTGATATATACAAGGGATATGTACCATTTTATTTGTATGTCGGTTATGCTGACTATGTGACTGCAAATTATCAAGTTAATAATGCATCTAAGGGCTTATTAAATTCTCCTGCAACCACCGATATGTTTCACACATTGTTGTGTGTGTGAAAAGTGGACCTGTATCTGTATCTGGAATACACAACACTTCAATTAAGTCATTAGATGCATGGTTAGTAAATCAATAATCAATGAATAATAAACCATTACAAAGTGACCCATTACCTTCTAGTAAATGCGAGTTTAGATTGCTCTTAGATTTCTATGCTATCCAGTGACTAGACAACACATAAAGGAATGATTTTTAATCTATATGAGCATGGATTTAAGCTAGATGAATGCAAGATTAATCTAACATGATTTAAGCAATATATGAATATTTAAGCTAAATTATTTAAGCAATATGAAATAACTAATATGCAATATCTCAATACATATTCTCAATGAACCTAGAGCAAAAACAACATAATAACAATATATTCTCCAAGAATTTTGAATGAGAGATGAGAGCCTGAATTTATAGAAAATTCATAAAAAAACCAAAGGCTAAGATCAAATGATGATGAGCGGTCAAGATTTTTCAAGAGGAATCACAATCGAGGTGAATTGATGTGATTGGATTCTTTTCTCAATTTTAAAGGAAATTGAATTAAAATTAAGATAAAATTAGAAAAAATTGATTCATTCTCTATTTCATTCAATTTTAATATTTAATTATTTAATTGCTTTCTTTGAGATTATCTATCAATTTTTAATTTGTTTTTTCAAGTTTATCTCCAATTGATTTCTTGTCTCAATTTTTAATTCTTTTTTTGTCAATTAATTCCTTTTTTGATTTATTTCCTTTTTTGAAGATTTGTGCTCATAATTTCCAATTCCTCTTTCTTGATTTGTTCCTTTTTTTGAAGATTTATGGCAATTTTTATTTATTTTTCAAATTAATTCCTCTTTTTGATGATTTAATGTCAAATTGATTTATTTAATTAAATATGCTAGGATATTTAATAAAATAAATAAGATAATTGTTTAAAATGATTTACTTGGAATGATCAATTCATTAAATAATTATTTAATTAATATTGAGTGATTAATTTTGCCATGTGACATTGATGATTTTAGAAATTAATTGTGTGCTCAAGATTTATTTTAATTGCCTTTGGTTAGGACCTTGGTGATGTTGTTGAGATTAGGGGCCCATGGTTTAGATGACCATTTTTAGGGTATTACAATTGTTACCATAGGAGATTCAAACCTCTTGTCTGTCTGAAATATCTAATGCAGAATCACTAATTCCAATAGAAGTTGTTGCAGGGAGAAATATGAATATAAATGATCAATTACCAGCAGATCAAAGATTGTCATTGATAGAACTACTCAAAGCCCAACAACAAGCTTTTGCATGGGATTATCAAGACATGAAAGGATTAAACCCTACATTGTGTACCCATAGAATTTATATCAAAGAGGATTGTAAACCAATTAGACAGCCTCAGAGAAGGATTAATCCTGCTTTAAGGGAAATAGTTAAAGAGGAACTACAAAAATTGCTTCATGCAGGATTCATCTACCCTATTTCAGATAGTCAATTGGTTTCTCCTCTAGTTATAGTTGCCAAGAAAGGAGGAAAATGGAGAGTTTGTGTGGACTATAGGGAACTTAATACTGCTACTAAAAAGGATCATTTCCGACTGCCATTTAATGATCTAGTTATAGATCATTTTTGGATGGATTTAGTGGTTATAACCAGACAAGAATAGCTCCAAAAGACCAGGAAAAGACCACCTTTACCCATCCTTGGGGCACATATGCCTATTCAGTCCTTCCTTTTGGTTTATGTAGTTCTCCTACAACCTTTCAAAGGGCAGTTCTTAGTATATTTTCAGACATATCCCATGATTGTATGGAAATTTATATGGATGAATTTACTACATATGGAACTACATTTAAGGAGGCATTACAAAATCTGACAAAAGTATTGCAGCAATGTGAAGATCACAATCTATCCCTCAATAGTGAAAAATGTTTTATGATGATGCAGGAAGAAATAGTGTTGGGACATCAAATCTCTCAAACATGTATTCAAGTAGATCCAGCTAAAATTGAGGTAATACTTAATCTTCCTGCCCCTGTTAAACAAAAGGATGTGAGAAGTTTTCTAGGCCATGCAGGGTACTATAGGAGATTTATCAAAAGCTTTAGTCAAATAGAAGGACCAATGTATTCTTTATTAACAAAGGATGCTGAGTTTGAATGGATAGTTCAATGTGAAGATGCATTTTCTAAACTATAAGAAGCCTTAACTCATGCCCCTATACTTAAAGGGCCTAATTGGTTAGTTCCTTTTCATATTCATACTGATGCATCTGATTTTGCAATTGGAGCAGTTTTGGGGCAGAAGCAAGGGATTTTGGAAAATGCAATTTATTACATTAGTAAAAATTTGCAAGGACCAGAACTGAATTATACTGTTATAGAAAAAGAGATGTTAGCTGTCATCTATGCCCTTAATAAATTCAGGCACTATATAACAAGATATCAAATATTTATGCATACCGAACATGTAGCCATCAGGTACCTCATGAACAAAAGCTCCATTCCAGGTAGATTAGCAAGATGGTTGTTACTAATGCAAGAATTTGATATTACTATTATTGATAAACCTGGAAAAGCTAATGTGGTGGCAGATTTTTTGTCAAGGATTCCAACAGAAGACAATAGTGATGTCATTGATGATGCATTTCCAGATGAGCATCTATTTTCCATTATTTCCAATAGCCCATGGTATGCTAACATAGCCAACTATCTTGCAGCTAATAAGACACCCCCACTTTTCTCACCTAAAGAAAAGAACCTGCTTGTGGAAAAAAGTTTTAAACTTCTCTTGGATTTCAGATTGCTTATTTTATACAAGTCCAGATCAGGTTATGAGGTGTTATGTAATGGAAGATGAGACATATGACATACTTCATGCTTGTCATGATGAACCTTGTGGAGGTTATTTTGCAGCCAAGAGAATGAATTTTAAGATATTAACTACAGGGTACTATTGGGTAACCTTGCACAAGGATGCAGCTCACTACACCAGGAAATGTGATAGGTGCCAAAGAATGGGCAGACCAACTCGGTCTGATGAAATTCCTTTATACCCTCAGGTGGTTGTTAAGCCATTTGATAAATGGGGATTAGACTTTTTTGGACCAATCAATCCACCATCCAATGGTCACTCCTATATCCTTATTTGTACTGATTATGTTACTAAATGGGTAGAGGTCAAAGCCTTCAAGCATGCCCAATATAATAAAGTGGTCGAGTTCTTATATGAAGAAATTTTTACTCAGTATGGAGTTCCTAGAGAAATAGTAACAGATCAAGGGGCACAATTTACTTCTACTCTAATCACAACCCTAGTTAATGAATACAATGTTAGGCACAGGAAATCCACTCCTTAGCATCCACAGGCCAATGGACAGACAGAGGTTACTAACAGGGAGCTTGAATCAATATTAACAAAAATAGTAGCCCTTAACAGAAAAGATTGGTGTAGCAAACTCTTTGAGGCTATATGCGCTTATAGAATCACCTGGAAAAATACCATAGGGTTTAAACCATTTCAAATGGTGTATGGAACAAAAGCAATGATGCCTATCGAGTTTGAACATAAAACTTTGAGAATGGCTATTTCCTTAGATATGACACTTTCTGCAGCACAAGAAGAAAGGATCCTATAGCTTAATGCTCTAGATGAAATACGAAAATTTGCCCTACAGCATACTGAATCTGTTCAGAATCAACGCATGAAATGGCATAATCGCTATGTCAGGGATAAATCATTCAAGGAAGGTGATTGGGCTCTTCTCTACGATTCCAAGTACAAAGATAACTTAGGCAAATTATAGACTAGATGGTTAGGCCCTTATGAAATAGTTGAGACATTTCCCAATGGTTTTATTAGATTATCTACCATAGATCTTGTTAGGTTTAAATTGTTAGTTAACAGTCATCAGCTACGCTGATACCATAAACCTTTGAGAAAAGATGACTTCCTACAATAGTTTTCCACTTCTTGGCATGCTAAGATTCCTACATCCACTGATGACGGCTTGGTCGTCACCGCTCCATCTTAATATCTATCTCGCATGATCATAATAAATGCTTCCACATCTCGAGGAAGCACTTTTCTGCATAATAAATGTCTCCTTCTGTATTCACTCATTTATTTCCTTTCACTTCACACATTCTCACATCACTCTCCATGCATGGTGGCATCATATCTTGAAGCTGCAGTCATTCTCACGTGATATCTAGTACGCTCGTGTGTTATTATTTTTCCTTCATATGTATAATTAAACCATATTACTTTTCATTATGATATTTTGCATACGATCATTTAAGTTAATCCTCCTCTGCATGTGTGGACACCTATCAAACCATAGGTTGGGGGGGGGGGAAGTACACTGATAATTATTATGCCAGATAATTGTGATGTCCTCTCAAATTGCATTGTATTTTTCAAAAAATTCTAGTTTGAGGTAATATCTTTTGTTCTATTTTGTTTGTCTGTTTGGAGTTATTTTTGAGAAGGTAGCTAGATTATGACCAAGGAAAGGCACATTGAGTACATTACAGTGCAAAACTTAGTGTAGTGTTTGAACAGATTTATGCCATTATAAGACATTATAAAATTGAAAGTGTTATCACTGCGATGGGTGGTCCGCCCGTTCGACATGAGCCGACAATCCATGAAGTTCTCCTTCAGGATCAGGATTGTGAACCAATATTCAGGAATAATGGATGGCTTGACTATTTCTTAAAGTTGATAGAGTTTGATGAAGAAATTGCGAGGGAATTTACCTGCACACTATCAAATGGAGAAGCTCAGGTAAAAGTTTTAAGAGTAGTGGCTACAAAAGAAAGGATAGTAGAGGTAACTGGGCTACCAACAGATGGGGAGAAGTACTCAGAGTCCAAGGATGCATGTAGTGCAAGGGTAGAATTTACACATCCAGAAGACCCCCCATTAGTAGTAGATAGGCAAGGAGCTAGGCGAGAATCCCTTCCACCTAAATGGAGAGCAGTGGCATTGTATGTCTTAAAATATTTAACTTGCGAAGGAAGGTTTTCATGTCTGCATTCTCATCACTTCAATCTCCTAAGTCATCTGCACCACGGAAGAAGGATGAACATTCCAATCTTATTGTACAACCTTATTTATATAAGTGCAACAAAGACCCAGAAAGGTAGGTCTAAATCTGTTTCTCACCATTGTCTAATTAAGCTTTTAGTTGAAAAATCCTTGAGAGATGTTTCTCCGATGCCCTGGAATGAATTTGTTGAAACCAAAATGTTTAGGGTAGAGCACATAGTTATAGAGGAACCACTTCCATCACAGGATCAAGAAAACCTTATAGAACCTATTTCCCCTCTTGAACCCTCATCCTCTTTGAAACCCTTAGAACAAAATCTTCCTGCAGCAGAGGAACCCTTACAAAAAGAAGTTGAAACAGGGGTTCCTCCTCAAGATTTAAGAAAAACTAGGCTTGTTGCACTGAAAGAAAAGAGAAAAGAAACACAAGTTAATATAGATCAAGATGACACAGATAGTAAAAATGAGAATGCACCCCTTCCTGTGGCCAAGAAGAGAAGAATTGCAAAACCAGTTCCTGCAGAAACTGTTAATATAGTTGAGGAGGTGGCTATAGGAAGTAGTCCTACAACCGGAAAAGGGAAATTTTGAAGAAGTAGTGGTAGGCTCCATAAGAAGTATAAAAACCAAGAACAATCAACCGAGCCAAAAATTACCATCTTGATCGAGTCCCCAGAATAAGATCAATACAGTCCGCTTTAACATAATATTCCTCCTTCTCCATCTAATGAACCTCAAATGGAACATGAAGAGGAAGAACTGCAAAATAAAGGGGAAGAGTAGGAACTACATTTTCAGAAAGAAGAGGAGCTTCCAAATATAGAGTAGCCATAGGAAGGAGTAGATTTTGAGAGATTAAATAGTTTAGCATCTATTGTAGAGTAGTTTATTTAATCGGGGAGTAAAACTGAAATGAAGAAACCCAGGGCGCCTGCTCATAGACCACCTACCTCTCTTAATAGTCATACGGTGGGACTTGCTCTTTATGACGATTGGGAACTAGAGAAAGTAAAGATGCAAATGATAATAGACTGGGAGAAGAAGGTTATTGAGTAGAAGGATGAGGAAATAGCCCAGCTTAAAGCTAAGGTGGAAACAATAGCCACCATGGTTCCACAGCTGATGCAATGTCGAGCTCCTCCTTGTATCTACTCTCTATATTTAAAAGAAAAACACATCAGTTTCCAAATGATGAAGATTGTTAGGGATTTGAGTCCTTCATTGCAAACACCAGAAGAATTTTATAGTTCTTTTCAAACATCTCCTACATAAATTAAAAACTTACTCTGTGAATTGTATGTCCATAACTATGTTGTCCCTGATGATGTTAATTGGAACCCTCTCCTTTACATTGGATATATTCAGTTGAGGGCTCTTGTGTTATGGATGCAAAATGAAATATCAAGGGGAGAGAAACTTCAAGTGCATCACAAGGAAGAACTTGAGCTTTCATTACCCTTAAGGGCTGAATATAGAGAACCTAGGTGATTTTATTTTGATTGGCAAAAGATTATTTATGAATCCGACTATGCAAAGGAAATCTTACCCCTTAGGGAAGCAGTGTATAAAGAATATGAACAGATGGCTCCATGGGAAGGACATGAAGCAAAATAACATATAGTCCAACACTGGGATAGCCTAATAGATGAATTAAAGCAATCTGAGCCACACTCTATGAAAAATTACAATGCAGCATTAAACAGAGCACCCAAGTACATGCACTTGGGAAGAACAAAGGGACGACATTGGCTTCCTCTTAGTTTTCAGCATCCAATCCTCCTATGGCCACTAATGGGCTACAGAGATAGTGACCCACCATACAATGAAGAAGAAGAATGTACCAGGTGGAAGAAATTGGAAAAAATGAAAGGATTCTATTGGAGCTTAAAGAATGGTAGTTTTGGGCAGGTTACCCCAGGCAATTTCTAAATTAATACCAAAATCTGAAATTTTCCTGTTGCTGGAGGATTAGCAAGAAGTTAGGTTAGGGGAGATGATGAGTCTAAACAATGGCTCTACTTTTATAAATTTTTGATGTAATACTCCTACTTAGGCCTTATAATTAGATGACATTTGGATTATAATGTTTTCCTACGATGATACCTTTAAAGTATTTTTGAAACTGGTTTAACCTGTACCTGGGGGTGTCATATAGTGGTTTTAAATGATCTGTCTATGCAAATATCTAAAGTTAATTATAAATATGGTTTATGATATATCATGTTAGCATTAGTATATACACATGTTGTTGTGTGTGTTAACATCTTGATGCAGGATCTACAAAGGTTAGGAAAAGATAGATGGCGGTTTAAAAGATCATCAAGTGTGTAACCGCAATGCAGACCCAATCAAGGAAATGCAGTTATGATTAGGATTACTGGATCAGTTCTTCAGCAGATTGATTAATGAAAACATTTATAACTTCTCTTAGTGGATCTTAGATCTAGGAGGTGGCCATGCTATATTTTCTCAGCCACAGGACACATGTTGTTCCATTGTCCTGTGCTGACTTCTTCTTCTTCTTTTGTTAAATAAATTATGTTCACCTATTCCATAGGAATGTGGGAAGTTAGTTAGAAGTTTGTTATAAGATTTCCTATAAATAAAAGGGATTTCTCTCCTCTTGGGGATAGAAGAGAAAAAGATAGTATTTTGTAATACACGGTTTTCTGGTGTTATGTATGCATTTTCCAAAAAATATGAAATACAAAAGATCAAGTAATTTTGGATGATTAGATAAGAGTAATTTGAAGTTCTGGAAATCCTCACTCAAGGGGGCCCATTGGATGGGTAATCCTTGGTATGTTTTAAACTAGTTTTCATACTTCTATTATAGTTGTTTTCTATAGTTGTCTGTTCCTGCAGCCATAGGAAAAAGTTCTTGTGTTTGTTCCTGCAGCCACGACAATAGAGTACTTCCTGTTGCTCACCATAACTTTATCTTTTAATAGTAATTGTTTAAGGAAATTTCCAGTTGTAGGATTAAGTATTAATTTATTAGAGATTTCATGTGTTTACTTTAAGAAGAATTCCTTTCCTGTAGTTATATAAAATGGTTGCAATATGAACTTGGTGCACATACAGTGCTGACCCATTTCAAGTTTAGGTCCCTAGTTGATAACTAAATGAGCCTTTGCCATAGGAAATGTTAGCTAATTAAGGATATCCAATCTTTGAATCGTGTTTTATCACTTAGTTACCATTCTAGTTGTGAGGACCAATAGGGGGGAGGATTAATTAATTTAAATTAATTAGTCAAAGGGGACTATTGAAATGAGCCTATTAAATAAATCCTTAGATTTATCAATAAGTAGATGAAAGGGAGGGTTTAATTACATTGATAATGAATTCAATTAAATTAGGAAGGGGGATTAATTAAATAATTACTTATTTAATTAATTATCTTTAGACCATTTTTAGGTGTATACATTTTGCCCTTCTTTGAAGTGAGGTGTGATGATGCATTGATTCAAAGAATAATCTCTTTTTGATGATGATATTGGTTCGATAGGATGCTCGATACATTGATTGATAAATTGCAGTGCTGTGAGGCCCCCTCGGGAGATCAATTTAGATAATTGACCTTTGGAGTGTGTGGATTTTTGTGAAATTGATATCCCAATTAGAAATGATTTTGATTTCTGCAACTGTGGTTAATGAAAGTGCAAGTTCTTTGATCATGGTAATGTGGTTCTCGATGATTGGTAAGGTGTGATTGATTAGATTGATAAGATTGTGATTCGGTTTGGTTTTAGGAATGACACGTTCTATATAAGATAAAGATGATCAAAGCGTCTGGTTTGAGGAATGATATATTCTGTATAAGACTTGTTCAGAATGTCTGGTTCCAGAAAAGATAGATCCTGTATAAGACATGATAGGATAGATTTATATGCGATCGATTGATAGAATTGATAAGGTTGATTGGATAAAGAACTGATAGTTTGTTGATATTAGGTTGCAAGAAGATTCAGATATGCTAATGTTGGTTCTGTTGAGGGGGTAACATAGAATTTGTGCTGGGTCGACAATATCTGGAGAGAGATGAGTCATCAGTCTGATTGTGTTTACACTTATGATGATACCTTGATGAATCTTGTGATAGATTTAACCTTGGATAAGATGAGCGTGTGGGAACCCATGCAAGAATGAAATGCAAAGCTACAAATGGACCAGTCACTGGGTTATTGTGTTTTGTCATCATTGAGCTTTCTTAAAATGTGGGAAGTGAGTGCAAACATCGATGGTATAATTAAACCATGATGACCTGGGCACTACTTTCCTGGATTTTGATATTACAAGTTAGCATAAGCATCGAGGTATAATTGAACCAAGATGACCTGAGTTTTGCTTGCATAAAGCAGGCAGTATTAACCATTTCAATATGCAAATTGGAAATATCTTTGATGATACTCTGATGATCATTGCCTCAGACAAATTTGCACATATTAATGATTAATCTATAGACAGCAGACAAGAAAAATATCATGTTCCTTCCTTGTTCCTCTAGTCAGACACATCCTGGAGTCACTTAGAAATCATGATAGCGAAAATAAAGATAGAAAAGTTGAACAATCATGTTAAAATAATTATCCAAAAGATACCATACATTGAAAAGTGTGTGATGTACTTAGACTGACATGTGATAGTTTGATGGTTGACAATTTGATCTTGTATTCAACCTTAGATGTGTCTTAGTTTTTGCTTGATAAGAGTTGCCTAACTATTGTTCTCCCTATTTTATTAAGCTCAAAATGATAAAAAAATTTGCCCCCAGCTAGGTGTAGGATTTTTCCCCAAGCCTAGAAACAAAGTCATTATGATATACCCAATGATCCAAACCATGGTGAGAAATCACCTGGGATGCATGCATATGTACAAAGGCTTTATGATGGATATGAACAGAGCCGATGGAAAAAATAATGCAAGCGGAAGGATGCATGAACCAATAGATGGAAGATCTAGCTGACAGATAGTGTCTGTTTGTCAGGTTTTCACCATTTGTTTTTATTGCACTTTTTCTCATATTTGATTATTTTTATTTATTTATTTTTTAGGATTTTCTTCTTTTTCAGACATAAAACTTCTTCAGATGCATGTTATTGATGGGTTCCTCGAGCTGATCCCCATCTTGTGTTGATAGCTGATATGCTCCCGACCCAAATACTGTTGTGACTACAAATGGACCTAACCAATTTGGTTCAAACTTCCCTCACTTTTCTCAATCTACCTGGTTGCATGGATTTTCTTTGAGTACTAGTTCCCCAACTTGAAATGTTATCAGTTTGACCTTATGATTATAACTATGGCGCATTCTTTATTGATATACCTTTAAATGATCAAAGGCATTTTGTCTTCATTCATGGATTAATTCTAGCTCCTGCAATCTAGATACTCATTGCTCTTCATCTGGGATAAGACCTTTTAATGATACTCGTAGAGAAGGTATCTCCACTTCTATTGGTAGTATTGCTTCTGATCCATAGACAAGAGAGAAAGGTGTGGCACCTATTGGTGTGCGGATACTGGTATGGTAGGCCCATAGAGAAGGGTTCAATTGAATATGTCAATCTCTTCCAGCATCATTCACTATCTTTTTAAGGATTTTTAGAATGGTTTTGTTTGATGTCTCTTCTTTCCGATTCCCTTGTGGACAGTAGGGTGTTGAAAATATGTGTTGGATCTTGAATTTCTCACATAGCTCTTGGAAATCCTGATTCTTGAATGGTCACCCATTATCTATGATAATGGTCATGGGTATTCCATAGCGACAGAATATGTAGTTCAAGATAAATGCAACAATTTGTTTTCTTGTGATATTGATGAGAGGTACTGCCTCAATCCATTTTATGAAATATTTTGTAGCTACAAGGATGAATTTGTGACCATTTGATGAAGAAGGATTTATCTTTCCTACTAGATCAAGACCCCATTGGCAGAAAGGCCAATATGTTGCCAAAGCATGAAGTTCTTGTGATGATGCATCGATCAAATTCCCATGGATCTGACATTGTTTGCATGTTTTAGCTATCTAAAAAGAATCTCCTTCCATAGTTGGCCAATCATAGCCCAAGTGTATGAGTTGTTTCAAAAGGGTAAGACCACTTGAATGAGTGCCACAATTGTCATTATGGACTTCATGTAAGGCCTTCTTAGATTCTTCTTGTTTGAGACATCTTAAAATAGTACCATCCACACCTCATTTAAAAAGGGTATCCGCGACGAGAGTATAATGGGAGGATTGGTGAATAAAGTTTCTCTTTTGGTTTTTTGATAAGTCAGGAGGGAGGATATTATCTCTTAGGTATGTGTAACATTGGCCATAGCAAGAGGAATCATGCCCAATAAGGTGACAGATAGTTTGGGAATCAGGACAATTATGTGCAGGGTAAAACAACTCTTCCACCAGGAATTCATAACGCTCTTGATTTTCCTATGTCTGAAGGAGAGAAGCAAGTGTTGCAATGACATCTGCTGCTTTGTTGTCATTCCTTGGAATTTGTTGAAAAGTTATTTCTACAAAGTATTTCTTGATATAATCAACGATCTTCTTATAAGGCATTAACTTTTCATCCTTTGTTTGATAATCGTCATTGATTTGATTGATGACGAGTTGAGAGTCTCCAAAGATTGAAGTTGAGTAATGTTTCATTCTATAGCCATTTTGATACCTGTAACCAAAGCTTCATATTCTATTGTATTATTGGTACATGGAAGCTTAATTTGTATGCTTTTGGAATTGTATGATCTTGTGGCATGATGAATAGAATACTTGCTCCTAATCCATGCTGTGTATATGAACCATCAAAGTATGATTGCCATTTTTCTATGGTGACTGTTAGGATATCAACATCGAGAAACTCAATCTGTAAAGGATGATCATCTTGAAGTGGTGCCTCTGCTAGTTGGTCTACAATGACTTTCCCCTTGATAGATTTTCTATCAACATTCTCAATATCAAACTTGCTTAGAATCATAATCCATTTTGCTAGTCGTCTTGTTAATGTTGCCTTGCTGAGAAAATACTTCAATGGATCGATTTTAGCAATCAACTTGATGGAGTGAGATAGTAGATAGTGTTTTAATTTTGAGAATCAAAAACTATCATCAAGCATTCTTTTTATGTTGGTGAATAGTTGATCTCGTATCCTACTAATGTTCTATTGATGTAGTAGATGGCCCGTTCTTTTCCTTCATTATCCTATTGTGCAAGTAGAATTCCTAATGATACTTCAGTGGTTGATACATAGAGTAACAATGGCTTTCCTAGAATTGGTGACATTAGGACAATTGGTTGTATGAGATAGACTTTTATCTTATTGAATGCATCCTCGCATTGATGGTCCCACCTGAAAGTAACATTTTTATGCAATAGATGAGTAAATGGTTGGCATTTATCTGCTAGGTGAGCAACAAATCTTCTGATTGACTATAGTCTTCCTTGAAGTGATCTTAGTTGACTGATATTTTGGGGAGATGCCATTTCCATGATTTCTTTGACCTTAGCTGGATCTACTTCGATACCTCTAGCTGAAACAATGTATCCCAATAGCTTTCTTGAAGTGACACCAAAGGCACATTTCTTGGGATTGAGTCGTAGCTTATACTATTCTAACCTGTCAAAGATCTTTTCTAGTATTACTATATGGTCTTCTTTGTTGTATGATTTTTCCAAGATGTCATCCACATAATCTTCCATGAATGTATGCATCATGTCATGGAATATTTTTGTCATATCTCTCTGATATGTAGCACCTGCATTCTTTAGACCAAAAGGCATGACGTTCCAGCAAAAAGTACCCCATGGACATGTGAAAGTTGTTTTTTCTTGATCTTCTAGTGCTATTTTAATTTTATTGTATCCAGAGAAACCATCCATTAGAGAAAACATGGAGTGCCCAGCAGTTAAATCTACAATGAGGTCAAGGTTAGGCAAAGGAAAGTCATCCTTTGGACATGCATTATTAAGATCTCTGAAGTTTGTGCATATTCTTATACTTTTATCTAGTTTGGAAACATGAACGATGTTGGATACCCATTGAGGATAAGATACATGTCTGGTGGATCTGACATCCAATAATTTCTTGAGTTCTGCTTTGACTAGAAGAGCAATATGTGGATGCATATTTCTTAATTTTTGTTTAACTGGTTTAGCTCCTAGACTAACATTTCAGTGATGCATAATAATCTCTAGGTCCAATCCTGGCATGTCTGCATCTGACCAGGCAAAATTGATTTATCAGTGTTTGAAGAATTCCATATATTGTTGCATTTCTTTCTCTGACAGAGAATTCGTTGGATGTAGGATCTTTGGTTTCTCTATTGTGCCAATGTTACCTACCTCTGCTCGTTCTATCAGGATAGATGACCTCTCTTGATAGTTCTCAGGTAAAGTGTCAAATCTCCCATCTTCTAGCGCCTCGAGGAGGTTTTCACCGTTAGATGCATCCTTTCTTTTTACTTTTTCTTGATCTAATGTTGCCAAGAAATGGTTTTCAACAGTAGACCTGGTATTGTTTTATTTATTTTTACTTTTGCAACTAGGAGATTTGGCACCCACTTGACTCAAAGATATGTTAGCAGAATCCCTGGTGAAAGTTGTTGCGAGTTTGATTTCATTAAGATATAAGGATATGGCATGGTCATTAGGAAATGCATCAATGGCAGTATGTCTTTCATTTTCCCAGTCCATAGGTTTAGGATGGATTAAGAGTAAAGGATCACCAGGTTGAATTATTTCAAAGAAATTAGGGATCATGATAAAGATTTTAGAGCTTTCAATATGCATTTCCATGTCTACAACGATACTCTCATCAGAATGACCTCTCGCAAGTAGCTCATGATCATCCTCGATTAAGTCCAAGTCAATTGAATGTGATTATAATTCAAGTGGGCTAGTTCCTAACGTTTGTCCTTCATGCATGTGAACTATATTGACACCTACATCTTCTTCATCCCTTTCAATTTCAAGTTGATCTTGTTTGTTTTTTCATGATAACAAATATTCTTCATTCCCTCGATCTCTTAGCCTTATTTGTTTTTCCATGCTTGACAAATTGATGCAAATGATTGTTCCTTGGATTGTGTGCTTGAAGATGCTACCTCTTTTTATGTGGAACAATGACCTCTTGAGATGGTTTTAGATTACTACGACACTGCAATGGATTTGAGTCTGCTAAGATTGTGATTTCCTGCCCATTGTATGGAAATTTCAGGCACTGATGACATGTTGATGGAATAGCCTGTATGTCATGTATCCATGGTCTTCCCAAGAGTATGTTGTATTGTAATTCCAAGTCTAGAACCTGGCATGATGTGTCTTTAGGTCCCACTCTGATAGGTAACATCACAATTCCTTTAGAGGAACAATATTCTTCAACATAGGCTTTGAATGTGATCTTTTTTAGGGGATCAATTGCATCTTCTAAATAACCTAGAGCATGGACAAGACTCAATGAGAAAATGTTTAAACTAGCTCCCCCATCTATTAGGACACGTTTAACAAGTATTCTATGAATGAGGACTTCAATTTGCAAGGAAGCATTATGGGGATGTTACAAGGCATCAATTCTTAGATATGAAGGAGATGGGCTTTGAATATGATCCTCTGAAATAGGTTTGATGACCATTATGGATATCCCTTGGGGAACTTCATCCTTGGGTGTATTGTTTGGTAAGGATGCTATGGAAGGTTCTTGCAAGTTTTCAAGAGGTGTAGGAATAGATGCCTTTGGAGAGTCAATTTTCTTATGGGGGGATGAGCCATTACTAGACATAGGTGCGCGATTTTGATCTTCCTCAACAAAATCCCTTAGGGATCTCTTTAAGAGTTGCATAAAAGAGCCACCTTTCTTTGGAGATGTATTTTAATCCTTGTGAGATTTTGACATAGTTGGTTTTTGATTTTTCACTTGTTTGATTTCTCTGATACGTTGTTCTATTATGTCTTCTTCTTGTATTTCATTTTCGGGTTCCTTGGTTCTATAATCTTTAGTTATTTCCAATGTTTCAATTTCTGTTTCTATGATTTTTCATCTCTGCGCTCTAGTTAAAATGGGCATACACGTATGTTATATATTGTGCTAGGATTCGATTGTCCAAAAGTTGTTTTGATAAGTGATCAACTGTTAATGTAAATGCAATAGAGTGATATGACAAGAAAAGATGATTCAAGTGTTTAAAATTTTGCAAGTTTTTCAATCTTCGGTTTTGGATTGCAATAATGATGATTTGATAAAACCAAGTCCAATAGGAATGATATATCCTATGATGTGGGACAAGGTTGTCCTGACCAAACATTTTAGTTTCATGATAGAGGATGATAGATCCTGATGAGAAACTATGTTTTGAGTGATCAGTTTATCAAAGAGGGTGATAATGCACTTTGAGATGTTTAGATCTTGAACTTGTTGAAGGCGAATACTTGAAAATCTTGAGGTGTCTATTTCTAGAATCTGATTTGATAGATGATAA
Organism: Cryptomeria japonica; assembly: GCF_030272615.1. Lineage (NCBI taxonomy): Eukaryota > Viridiplantae > Streptophyta > Pinopsida > Cupressales > Cupressaceae > Cryptomeria > Cryptomeria japonica. Next base: position 530,365,049 of record NC_081414.1, read on the forward strand.
CCTGACCAAGCGAACCAAGAAGACAATCTAAGAATAGAATGACAAATAACAGGTGTTTATGCTCACTATAAACTGACCAAGCAAATATGACAGATCTAAAAAGACATGGAAGAAGACAACTCTGGATAGACAGAGACATAAATTCGTATGACACCTTATACAATCCCAAACGATAATTTAGATAGACTCATACGACAAACCAGAAATCACGCATGACAAACGGCATAAACTCGCATGAGCTTTCTCATAGAACTAGACAACAAAAGATGACACAAAACTCTTTGTCAGACTGACTCATAAGACAATTCCCACTGGACCAGATGATAAAATATAACACAAAGTTTTCTGCTAAGATGACTCTTATGACAATTCCCACTGGACCAGACAATAAACTAGATGTTTCGTATGACAAACTAACAAACTCGTACCACTAAGGACAGAACAAAGACAAAAAATTTGTTTGGAAATATTTTTGATCAATGAAGTTTGATGTTTTGCTTCTATTTTCCCATTTTCTTAGATGTTTGATTTTATGTTTTAGGGATGAAGACACAACAAACACATGATATGATAAGTGACCTCAAGGACATCACACTAAATCCTAAGGAAGTTGGCTGAGAGAGAAAACCTTTGCTTGCAAACTTAGGTACACACCCAATAGCTAATCAGAATACGGTCGATGAGTCTCATGTGATGGATTCTCAATGCCGTATTATCCGACTCCAAACGCTAATGGGGGCATGATATGGAAAGTGTCTTGGGAGAGTTACTATCTCTCTTGCATAAATATTATCCCCCTTTCAGAGGTGAATCAGGTAGCTTCTATCTTAGGGTTCGTAGTAAGGGTTTCCGTTTGAAATTACACTTTGTAGTCACGCTAGCGCGATTGAGGCCTATAGCCCTACAAAGTATCAAAACAAGAAGTAGTCATGCAAGCATGATTGAGACCACGAGGCCCTACTAAATGTATGATATGAGAGATATCAAAAGAGAAAACTCAAATAATCCCATTCTCCAAGACTTTAATCTCGAGAGGCCTATTTTTTAGAGTGAGTCGGAAAGCTTAGGTCTAGTTTTACTCACTTGGGTCATTCTCATAGGGTGATTATTTTTTGCCACTGTGACAGGCCCGATAAAGGTAATCAAATCTTAAACATAGAAGCACTTCAAGGGTAGGGATTTCTGATTGTCCAAAGGGACAAGATCATACTCTCCTACCTCTTAGACAACTTCTCAAGCATAGAAAACAAGATGTTCATTTACCATTAGAAAAATAAGTGTGCCTAGAAAACTTAAAGAAGACACAAAGTTTGGTTGAGTCCTCCTAGGCAACCTGCAAAATAGATATGTTAGTAGTCATGATGTGTTTTGATGAAATGAAGCTTTGACAAGCGTAATCTTTGACAATCGTCAAAAACTAGTTAGGTTGTCGAAAAACTCACAAATAGACCAGGGTTAGAATTAGTAGTAATCAAATTGAAGCATGAAAACCTTAAAATGCAATCTGTTTTGAAAACATGGAAGCATAAATTCATATGACAATTGTCACCTTCTCATACGACAATTCTCACCTTCTCATACGAGGGCACAAAGGAGCTTGTACGTGACAGAAAGGGAACTCATGCAAAACTATGAATCAGATCCGGCCAGAAACCTGCTAGATTGAAAATTTGATGATGTTAAGAGGCCAAAAATGAGATTTTCGGCCCCACGGTGGGCGCCAAAATGTCGTGCCTGTGAAGTGTGATACATGCAGCTGCAACACAAACACTCAATAGATCCTTACAAGCATGGTTATAAAATTAAAAGCAAATGAAAGATGAACCATGACCAAGTGACCTATCACTTCCTAAGAGATGCGAGTATGGATTTGCTCTCAGATCTGGATAAGCAATCCTAGTGACTTGACTACACCTAGACAGAGGATTTGAAATGATAATGATATGCAAGATAGATGAGATTGATTATGCTAGATTGATCCAAGAGTCTAATTAAGCTAATGATATGCATAATTAAGCTATGATGATGATGCAATTAAGCTAGAAAAGAGATTGATTAAGCTACATGATTCAATAATTATGCTAGAAAATGATCAAATTAAGCTAATGCAATTGCCTATAACAATGCTCAAATGATATGCCTATAGTAACAATGCCTAAATTGATAATGCAATGGGATCTTTGTGCTCCAAAATGGGGGATATTTATAGGATTTCCAAGGCCAGGGGTGAGGTGGCAGGAATCAACAGTCAAGATTGATTTTGAAGATATCAAGGGTGAAATTGGAGGAGGTTAGAGGAAGGGACACTTGTCATTTTTTTGGTGGCAAGTGTCAAGTAGCCTTTCTCATGAGAGGGAAAGTGTCCAAGAGAGGAGACATGTGGCCAAAGTTCCATGTGTCTTAAGGGAAGAATATCCACACCATAAGAGGTTAGGATAAGGAGGTTAGGATGTGCAAGATACGATAGGGTTAGGCAAACCCAAGGTTAGATGGAATGGGTTAGGTTAGAGGGATGGCTAGGTTAGGTGGTTAGAAGTTAGGAGGCATGTGGGTAATTTGAATTTAAAAATTCAAATAATAGGAAAAGACTAATTAATTTTCAACAACTCATAAATTGATTTGTTTTAATTAATTAGAGGATTAGAAGAATTGAAGGAAATGGGGGGGAGGACTAATTAATTTGAATTAATCAATCAAAGGGGACTATTGAAATGAACCTATTAAATAAATCCTTAGATTTATTAATAATTAGATGAAAGGGATGGTTTAATCAAATTGCTAATGAATTCAATTAAATTAGGAAGGGGGATTAATTAAATAATTACTTATTTAATTAATTATCTTCAGACCATTTTTAGGTGTATATAGAAGGAGATTATTTTTGTTAAGACATGATATATAAGATTGATTTGGTTATTGGTTTTTGGTGTATTACTATAGTGGCAATCAGGTTTGGTGTGATTGAGCGTAGTTTCATGTGCGCATTTGGTTGACAAATAATCTGGTAGTTGACTGAGACAGAAACAAAGTATTGGCAGAGCAAGTACAATCAAAGACTTGGTGCTTAACTAGAACTCATTTATGCATTATCAAATGCGACTTCAAAGTTTATTTCATTGTATTTCCTCATTGTAATCAAATTGTAAGTCAGTGAGACCTCCCTGAGGGTTGTAGCCTTTTGGGTTATTGTATTTGAGCAGTGAGCTCTAGGCAGTGAGCTTGAATGCAAGTGCATTCCTTATCTATGTAATATTTATGTACTCCTAGCCATAGTATATGAATATTGTGAGTTCCATCCCCACCGTGGTTTTTCCCTTTCTGGGTTTTCACATAAAAATTTCAGTGTTGTGGATCTGTGGTTTATTTATTGTTTGTTTATGTTCTTTATTGTTATACATTGCTAATCGATGGATAAAGAATAAGTTTGTGAATTTTATTTCTGACAGATCACTGATTCACCCCCCCTCTCAGTGATCCATGATTCTAACATCGCATTTCTTGTTAATGGGCAATTCTTAAAACATTAATTTTAAGTGCGAAGTTGGAAGATTAGCATGTGTATAGTGTAATTAGCGTAGTTTAGTTTAAATTTGAGTGTAGTTGCATTAATAAGTTGCAAAGTGAGTGAAATAATTGGATAAGTAGGTGTAAATTTGATTTAAGTTAGGGTTAGTGCTAGATTAGTCAAAGTGAAATTATTAGCAGATTGAGAAACCAAGCATATTCAGCAATGGAAGCAATCATTTAAATTCAGAGCCAAAATATCAAGATTTCATTTATCATTGCAAAAATATGTACATGTATCAAAATTATCACCCAAAATGTACAGAGTTAACAGTCGCGAGGCAAAAAGTTGGAGACTACTAAAAGAAAAGAGCTAACAATCGTAGGTCAAAAAGTGGGAAAACAGATTTTTCAGTTGTCAAGAATCATCATCCACATCAAAAAGTTGAATTTCCCAACCCCATCAGCATCCGAGATCAACCTGAAATATTGTTTTAAATATTGGAAGGAATGATGAGATCTTTTCCTATGGGCTTCAATAAACTAGTTCATAAACCGCTAAGAAACTTGAAAAATGGCACTAAAACTAGTTAAACCCAAAAATCTACAACATCCTGGGTCATAGGTATGCCATATCCGTAAAGGGCTACTTCCAAAATCACATATAGACCACCAAGAAAGTTGGGATGCAACAGACGGTCACACAAGTCTGAAACTATATTATCATCTTCCCCCAAGTCCAACAAAGAAGCTATGAAGTGGGATGCAATGTCATAATTTACTCTATATCTAGTAGTCAAAGTTAAGAATTAATGCCCTAAGATCCATTTCACTGCTCTTTCAACTAAACTAGCATCTCAGATATCATGAAGCATAAATACACGATGTAGGCGATGATTGGTAATGGACCTTAAGAAAGCTAATTGACGAGTGCTACTAGTTAAGCATATAGCGTAGTCAACCAATGGAGAAAGTTCACGAGCCATGGCTGAAGGAAAGTTTGCATAAGAAGCATAAACTAATTATGATAAAGTATGAAAATAAGAGTTGCAAGAAAAAAATAAAAAGAGGTTTCAAGAAAGATGATATGAATGCTTGTCTTTTCATACATGCTTGAAAGAGTACTAAATTCGGAAAGTTCAAATTTCGAGAGTGCCATCATAGTGATGCAAAATATGGAAGTAATATAGTGAAGGCAGAAGTGTCAAGTGGTTCAAAGATTCAAAAATAGCCATAAGAAGCTGACGCAAATTAAAATTAATGACTTTAAAAGAAGTTATCGAAAAGAATGTCACATCGGCTCACACATATGACTTGTCTCAAAAATTAAAATAACCTAATACACAATAATCAAGGTTTGGTCACCAATAAAATAGAATTAAATGAGGTAGCTTTCTTGTTCCAAAATTAGACAAAGACTAATGATTTCTTCTTTAGGATGAACTCTTATCTAAGTGCTTGAGTGATCGAAAGATAGTTAAGTTGTAAACAACATGGCATCAAATGTTGCAAATAGAATGAAGTAAGTCAAGAAGCTCTATAAACAATTAACATTAAAGAGCCCTTTGAAAAATTTATCGGTAAGGATAATGATTTGTGAAGTGAAAATCAAGAATCATCCTCAAGACTAAAGCCACCCAAGGATTTGAAAGTAAAGATAAATTGAAAGCAAAATGATTTAAAAAAAAATCTATGCAGTACCTAAAGCAAAAGCTCCCAAAATCTTGCTTCAAATGAGCTCAAAAGTTATATTAAAGCAATTGAAGCAAGAAGAGAAAAATAAAATTAAAAATGACAAGGATAACCTTACTAGGGCTATAGATGCTTGATTGGCAGTAAGGCAATACCAATAAAAAGAAAATTCAGTTTGATAAAATAATAGCTTGACAAATCATTACTTTACTAATAGACTTTTTGAGGAAGGAATGAGTCATGAGCATACACTTGAGAAACTTGACAAAACTTCATGGTATAGAGAGAGTTTGATGTATGTGGGGTGAAAACCAAAACTATTCTCAGGAAAAAACCTTAAAGAACATTGGATATGAATTCATCTTAAAGTATAAACCAAAGAGTTTTTGGTTAAGAGTGGAGGGTGGCAAGTTGTGTGAAAATACAACACGCCCCATTTAGGCTATGAAAATGGGGACCCACTGAAATTTTTCTTAGTGGGCCTTGTAATTCAAGAGATGAGGAATACAGTCGAGTGGAAAAAAAGGTGATTGTAGAGATAAATGGGCACTTTGAAATAGGCTAAATGAAGAGAAGGCTCAAATTTATCGACAACCACTTTCCCCACAAATGGGTAATCATGGAGAATATCGGATTTTTTAAAGCATTGCAGGATGAAAATATGAGAACAACAAAAGTTAAAATGTCCCCGCGGCCTGATGTTCTGCAACATTGAATTAGTTAACAAGAACAAGCAGAAGTGCAGGTATTTTGTAAAGGTTAATCATGGCAAGTGTGAATCCAAAGTTAAGTGCTAGCCAAACCCCAAAGGAGAAAAGGTAAAATCACCCCGCAAGAGTATAGCTGGATTAAAATTAATAAAAGCGAGCAGAAACCATCAATGGAGATGAATGATAAAAGACCATTAGTAGTGTTGAGAAGTATTGCAAAGAGATTGTAGTGTTATGGAGGCTGGAATATAAAATTCTCCACATGGTCATACTTGCAGGCATAGGGATTTTTAGGAAGGCCCTTCAATTTGCCAACGTACCCTTCAATTTGGGCATGGTTAACTGAATTTTGTAGACAAATGGTGGAATTTCATGACAATTACCTGAGTTCTCACTGTAAACTAGGGTTCAAATTCCCTATAAAGATTGGAGAATTTGGATTTGAATTATTGTAAAATATTGAAGAAAACAGAGGAAGATGTATTGGCCAGGCATCTGCAATACTTCCAATACATAAAGAAGGACTACAACCCTTTGCATAGGATAGAAAGGTATATTTCTAGAAGAGTCAAACACATCCCAAATATAGAAGATTACTGGATGGATTGCAAGGATGAAATAGAAGTAAGAAAGAAAAAATATTACCAAAGGTTAACATTGGCACAAATAAGGTAGTTGGGGCCATCCAAAATAGGGATCGAAGTACCCACAGAGATAACTGAAGGTGGCGAAGAAGTCTTGAGGGTGCTAGATTACACGACACATAATGTGGAGAAAATACCAATGGTACAACCTATACCAAATGATCCGGAAATGGTCTCAATGGACTAAGTGAACCAACCTCTCCTGGAAGCATCTAAGAAATGGCTAGAGGCATATAAAGTAGAGCTAGTGCATAAAGGAAAAAAGCTTACCATAAAGAGGAAGAGGAAGAGAAAAGATATCGAGGAAAATGTGGAAATTTTGGTTCATAAAAGAAGTATAGATATGGATAAAAGCATAGACCTGAGTACCATGGAAGCAGAGGAACTAGAAAAATGGGGGTCAAAGTAGTCACCACCAATGCAGACCTAAATATGTTGGCTAGAAGAAAAAGGAAAGAGCTACAAGATCAGGGCAATAAAACAATTTAAACCCTCACGCAAGGAGAAAGGGTTGAGATGTAGGAAGAAACATACCAAGAGCAACCATTGCGGACCATTACCATAAATGTGTCTCAATCCACTATGAAACTATTTGAATCCCCTCCATCGGTCAACAACACCTTGGCAAATATAGTTAGGTTAGTTGGGGTCAGACCTAAGGTAGATCCAGGATTGTTTGATGACCTGAATCACGTGTTGAAAAAATACCGCAAGGGAAACATAGAAGAATGGCGAAAGAAGATGGAACAAGGAAAATCGATGCAAAAGCTAGTGCATGGAGAAGAGGCCTCGACTAGAAAAAGCATGATGGACTAAGTGATAAACTTGGAAGGCTCGGGAGAATCTAAGGAAGGCACAATGAAGGAAAAGGATACACAACATAGAGTGGATGAGACTCGCATTGCGGAGCAAATAAGGGTAGAAGAAAATCTAGCACTCTGTAAGAAAGATAAACAAAATCTAGTGGATGAAAATGTGGTGATACGGGGAGCAGAAGAAAAGGAAAAATAGGTAAGAGATGGTAATGAATAAATGCAATAAGTACAACACCTTGAAGCTACGACACCCTCACATCAAGAAAAACCAAAGGATTTTGAATTCTCATTTCAAAACGACCCGCCATCTCCGCAAAAGGAAAACCACGCTAGGGAAGGCGAAGATGAAACTCAAAGAATAAAAAAAACATTAAACATAACTGATAGCGGAGACAAATGACAAAAAGGAAAGGAACAAGATGAAGGAGAATCCCCACAGGTGGAAATGGTGAATAACCCTGATAAAAGAGAAGGGAGAGATAAGGGTCTGAAAGAGTTAAAAATGAGCAAGAAAGGAAAAAAGGAGAGAACCATAATGAAAAGGGTGAGCATAGTAAATGTAGAAGCTAGGAATATGCCTGAATGGTTAAAGCAATAGAAAGAGCTTAGTGAGACGATAGAGGAAATTATATTGTATTTCAACAACATACTATCAGGTGCACCCCACGCGAAGAAGAGAAAAGTGGTTAAAGCTTGATACACTACCCAAGTGAATCCCAAAGGAGAAGGAGAATCGCATATCATAGAACCTATAATCAGAGAGGGTGAGGAAGAACCAACTAATCAAGAATATTGAATAGCTACAATTCAGTTGGGAAAACCGTCAAGAACAGAAACGGTAAGAGTTACCAAAGAAGATGTCTCCCTAATGGAAGAGAGAATGCAAATGGACGAAAGAAATATAAAAGAGAAAAAAATGCAAATAGATCAGTTGGTAAATTTTATAAAAGGGATTACCAAAAGGGGAGAAACTCCATAGAAAATCCCAACTCATCCAGTACTGGTGTCTCAAGAAGAAGCTAAAGCAGTAGATCTGGTAAGAAGAAAGGTAGAACTCATGGATGACTAGACTGAGAAGGTACTAGAACACACCAAATCTTCACTGAAAGTGGCAGTAGATAGATACACCACTTGGGGGAAATTGATTAAGAGGATTGACAGGACCCAAAAGGCACATGAAGAAGTGTTGGGACATGTTAAAGTAGAAACGTCATAATTCCCATGGCGGAGGAAATGACTATGAAAGAAATCATTAATCAGAAGATATTTGACTATCGAACAATTACCTCAAGTGAAGATTAGGACAACAGTCAATATTGATAGCTCTAAAAATTGATTGCATGAAATTTTCAATTTTGAGCTTAAATTATTGATTTTCTGGTTTTATTTATATCATCTATAAATGATCCAAGGTCTAGGGTTTAGGGTTTATCAAAGTTTCTTAAATTTTATGAATAAATCCCTAATAATGATATATTTTGTTGTTACTTTTTCCCACTAAAATCCAAGGGTTGTTTACCATGAGCAGGGCCATCCCATTCCCTAAATATTTAGTGGTGGTCAACTGGTTTATGTAAAATGATTTTTCCTAAGTTGCAAAAATTTCCCTATGACCGGTCTCCCTTTAAATATTTGTGCCAACACTTATGTTTTCCTAAGTCCAAAAGTCCTAAGTAGTTCTGTGGGTAGTTAAAGACAGAATGGATCTGTAGCATAGGAAATAGGAAATCATCACAAACAAGATAAACATACTAATCATTAGCTCAAATGCATTCATTGCAATGATCTATCCTAAACAACACTCAATAGAGACATGAAATAAAAACATTCAAAATTAAAGACATATGCAAACCAATAGCAGATTTGAATGCTCCTTCATGCGGCTCCATTGTTCTTCTTTCCTCCTCAAAGGGTTTGGTTGTGGATCTCACCTACAAGTGCACACACACAATTGAAAGCAAGTAGAAAAGATTTTTGATCAAGAGTACTAGAAGCATAAATTCGATAGTCTGATTACCAATTATTAGCCTTGATTGATGAAGATCATCCAATTTATAGATAAATTGGCGAAATGATCAAATTAGCATGATTCAATTCAAATGGAAATTGCAAATCAATTATGTCAATTATGACAAATTATGCACCTTCTATGCAAAATTTGTTGATTGATAATTTATGACAAATTATGACAACTTCTATGTCAAAAATTGATTGATTGTCAATTATGACAAATTTATGACAAATTGACATGTCATTTCCATGAATTTAGGAGAGAAATAGGAGGAAATTGAAATTAGGAATTAGAAAATTAGAAAATTAGAAATGAGGAATTAGGAATTAAGAAATTGATAGAAATTAGAAATTAGGTAAATTAATTAATAATTTGTCATTTATTAATTAATTCACAAAGAGGAATAATTAGCCAATTAAATGAACATTTAATTGCAATGACAAGACTTAGGATAAATAAACAATTTATTAATCCTAAAGGAAGAAATGACACACAAGGTTAAATGATGAAATCACGGAACCCTAGAAGACGAATTATCAATGCGAGAATGACAATTAGGTCTTGACAAAGGATAATTGATTTGATCATGATTTGATTTTGGATTGATAAATGACCAATGTGATAAATGATTTGATTGAGAAAATGTGCCAATTGACGAGGAACATTGACTAATTGATCCAAATTGACACGATTGAGAAAGACGACGATCGATGACAAATTGATCGCAAAATGACAAGATTGACAAGAGGACAAGAATCGATGACAAAATAGTTTGCAAAACGACAATATTGAAAATGACCACGATCAATGACGAATTGATCGCAAAATGACAAGATTGAACATGACAACGATCGATGACAAATCAATCATTAAAACAACAGGATTGATGATAAATCGACAAGATTGATAAGAGTACAACGATCGATGACAAATCGATCGCAAGATTGACAGGAGGACAAAACCCTAATTAGGATTGACGATGTCCAAAATGATGACAAATAAGCATGCACATTGATGCAATAGGATAAGATCGATTAAAATCATGACTGGATAGTGTTGTTGACAAGACCAAATTCAAGAGCGAGATGAATGAAGAATGTAGAAGAATGAATCAATGTTCGCAAATGATAAAGACCAAGTACGAATCATAGGAGAAATGTTAATGCGATGCAAAAACCTAAAATGAGGCAATGCGCAAATGTTAAAGTATGACTCCGCAAGCGTTGACCATTTTTAGGTGTCTACATTTTGCCCCTCTTTGAGACAATGTGATTGTATGCGTTGTTTCAAAGAACAATAATGAAAATGCCCTAGACAATGATAATGACATATGCATGCCCCCTTAAGGAATTGGCCGGAAACGTGCAGAAAGGAGGCCAATTGATCGATAAAAATGATAGGATCGAACGGACTGACAATCAGAGATTGGATGCATGAAGGACAAGCAATTGAAGACACAAAAGACCGCAACCAACATAAGATGGAGAAGATGCACGTCCATCTATGCACTGACAAAGAGCTATAAATGAGACCAAGAGGTTGAAAATTGCTCATTTGCACTAGACAAAGAGGAGAATTTGTTGCTCTGGACAAGGACACTTGCAGAGAGATGGCGAACATTCCAAAGGCGGATCACCTCGGGGAATGTGTACACACATTCATACAACCGGACGACGCGGGAGCAGCGGTATGGATCTCAAAAACCCATGTTTTCAATTTCATGACTTTTGAGTGCTTACGGGACATTGCGGGGCCCACAGGGGATGCAGAAGAGGACTCCTGCGCTTGTGTAGGGTGCATCCTACGCTTGTGTGGGGTCTTCTGCACTTGTGTAGGGAGACACAAGCGCAGGTTACCTGACACAGGTGTAGGTTACCTAACACAGGCGCAATTGTGCAATGCAAACCCTAATTTTGGTCAAAATGACATGCAAATGATCTGGAAAAAGGGGACAAGGGTAGGATAGGTCAGATTAGATGAAAAACACCCTGATTAGACATGAAAATGAGGAAATGCAACCTGTAGGAGCAAACCCTAAAACTGACAAAATATGCCCCAATTGTGATGCAGAGTCGACAGTATCCGTTGATCACGCGAGAGAACCGACCAGATTGCTTCATGCTACGACATAGACTTAGGAGCACAGAGAGAGATACCTTAGCAGGACTTGGGATATACTATGTCATGTTCATGCCCGAGATTAGGGCAAACATAGAACTGCTTACCGCATTGGCAGAGCGATGGCATTCAGAGACTTCGTCCTTCCATCTGGCGACTGGAGAGGCGACGATGACACTGGAGGATGTATGGCGTATCCTCTGCATTCCGATTCATGGAGAGATGATAGAGTATGACCCAGTGATAGGGAGAGACGCATTGTGTAGATTGTTTGAGTGCGACGTAGATGATCTAGATATTGTCAAGAGGGAGATTGGCTGGGAGACTATGGCATCAGAGTATGATCGACGATACGTGGTGATAGCAGTGGTGATAGCATGTCTACTAGCAGGAGATAGACGAGGACATGGATTCCCTATTGGATGGGGAAGAGTGCTAGAGCAGATGGCGACAGAGGGGACAAAGTACGCATGGGGACCATGTGTACTGGCTATGCTCTATTTTCAGCTGCATCAGATAGCATATCAGGGAGTGCAGACTTTGAGCTGTGGAGTCACATTGCTACAGGTATGGGCATTTGAGCACATAGCCATATGTCGACCGATTACAGATAGATAGGTAGTGCCACACCGACCATATGTGTACTGCTATGGGGGAGCACTGAGACAGGGTCCTTTTGGATACATATTATATTGGTGACACGAGCTAGACAGACTGAGAGAGTTCATATGGAGGCCATATCATGATTGTCCGGGATGGTCAGATGATATTGATGAGCTAGCTTATTACAGACAGGAGAGGTACTTGATTGGGCGACCAGTGAACCGCTAGAGAGTGATTGAGTTGTACCTTCCAGAGAGAGTGAGATGACAGTTTGGAGAGAGGTAGGATGTACCTAGGAGAACTGCACACTTTGCCCAATCTCATAGAGAGACGAGTCAGTGGGGGAGTATGATTCAGCCACACATAGCCTATGCCAACTTTGCACAACTACAGCCAAGACAGTGGGATTGGAGGTCAGATGTGGTGGATGCTAGGATGATAGATGAGTATGATAGATGGTTTGCACGATGGCGGCCAGTGCCATTGACAGATCCAGATATTCCAGTGCCAAGGCGATAGGAAGACTTCCCACTCATAGGAGAGGAGGAGGGAGATGAGGAGGACGAGGAGGAGGACAGTGATGAGGATGGGGATGACGAGGACGGAGACGAGGATGAGGGTGGGGATGACGAGGACAGAGATGAGGATGAGGATGAGGATGACAGAGATGGGGATGGGGATGACGAGTAGGAGGTATGGCAGGATATACCCATAGAGCCGGAGATAGCTAGGACAAAGGAGATGGATATGTGCAGGGCTACCATAGCGAGCCAGCAGGATCACATTGCGACATTAGAGAGATAGCAGGATCAGTTCAGAGCAGAGATAGCCAGACTCACAGCGGCTCGAGATGCAGTGATTGCTCAGGCACAGCGACAGGAACAGAGAGTCACTGAGTATATTGGGTCGATTCGGGATGCCAGTGTACGGGAGCTAGGACAAATGCTGGTAGAGACCGGAGAGGAGATACCCCATTGGAGGACACTATATGAGAGTGCAGTTCCACCAGAGCAGAGAGCACCTTCATATCAGGCACGATCGAGGATAGAGAGTAGGGCATGCTCTCGGAGGTCATTGAGCAGCATGGGGGTGAGTGGACCTATGAGACCACCATAGCCAGGACCAGGAGGGACATCATCCGTGAGACATGGCAGGGATGAGGAGGACAGAGGGAGCACCCAGTGATAGAGGCACATGCGCCTTAGACAGACAGTAGACATTATGTAGTTTGACATTTTGTAGTCAGCCTGCGGGCCAGACTTAGGATAGACAGTCTGATTTTGTACTCCGATATTATGATGATATATGATATGATATGCATCGATATGATGAGATGCAAATGTGTTATGACTTATGTGATTTTCCATGTATGGATGACTTATGCATTGTTTATGTACCATTGTGGAACATGTATGGATGACTTATGCATTGTTTATGTACCATTGTGGAACATGTATGGATGCATTTATTTTTTTATTTTTTATTTTTTACGTGTTTTTGATGCATTTATAAAATGAAATGGAGAAAATGCTTGATATAATGCTCAATGTAATATAAATGTACTAACCAATGAATGCAGGATGTAGCATGTATGTTTGCAAGGAAATCGGAGCACTAGACTGAACTGACTATCCGAACTGACGGAAGAAATGGTAGTAAGAAGAAAATGAGACGGAGAACCGTTAGAGATGAAGAAAAACTTGCTTTCAGTAATGCACTTTGTAGGTGAGAACCTTTATTTTTATGTAGCAAAATGGATGTGTAGCATCATGGCATTGAAGGCCAGAGCTCAAATGCAACCCTTTTTGCAAAAGACAGACACATCACAGACAAACAACAAATCACAACAAAAAAGAAACAGACCATGAACCATCCCGGTCACTCTAAATCACTCAGTGACATCATCGAGCAACATAGGAACATGATCGAAGCCAAAGATAAATCAATAAAAAGATAAGATGCACACATTCCAATAAATCAAACAAACACCTTGATCTTCATTGTCAAAAGTTGAATGTGCTGATAGGATGATCATGTTGTCTGGTTTCAGGGAATACGGTACCCCGTCTAAGACAAGACACAGTCTGGTTTTGAGTATACCACACCCTGTATAAGACCCATGATAATGTGCCAAGGATGAATTTGATTGATATGACAATTTTGATCAATTTGAATGTCTGGTTCGATGGAAAAAAGTTCATCTGTTTAAGCGTGATTTCATTAAAGCACAGTGTTGGATTGCGTGTCGTTGGATGCATGCTCAGCGATCTGTCTATGCACAAAGAGAGATCCTTTATTGCAAAATGCATGTTTTTGGATTTTAATGTTTTTGAAATGTTTTTGCTCATTTTTTCAGGACTTTTATATGACTTTTTAGGGATTTTGTTCAGGACATTTTTTTCAATTTTTAGATATTTTTTTTCAGGACATTATTCGATTTTTTTTTGGATTTTTTTTCAGGACTTTTATATGACTTTTTATGATTTTTTCAGGACTTTATTTGATTTTTTTATGATTTTTTTCAGGACTTTTTAAAATGCAAAAGTTCCAGTGATCGATCATGACAAGGGAAATACACCCAATGCGCATCTGAAGGACATACATAGACTGAGACCAAAACATATGGACAAGGAACCAGGGTATGTAAGACAATGATGTTGACCAATAACAGGCCTGGAATAGGTCATTGGGTCAAGACAAAGATAGACGTGAGAAACCAGCCGAGAAAAAGCATAGCTTAGAGGTCATGATAGATGACGGAGAAACGATCTCATTTTACACATGGCGCCTGTTTGCCAGGTTTTCACCAAGGTACTTGCCCCAAGCGCCTGTTTGCCAGGTTTTCACTAGAGGGCGAATCATTTTTCTTTACTTTTTTGCTCTTTTTCTTTTTTCTCTTTTTTACTTTTTTTTTTTGTATTTTTTCTCTTTTTTGATTTTTTTTTTTTTTGTATATTTTTTTTTTTTGATTTTTTTTGTATTTTTCCAGGATCATATTTGAAAAAGGACTGATAGAAAATTTATACCCAGTACTTGCGAAGATGCATGCTGTTTATAGGATCGGACAGAGGTTCACCTTCCGGGGTAGCAAGCTGATATGCCCCCGAGCCATATGCTGCAGTTACTATGAAAGGACCAACCCAATTAGGTTCAAATTTACCTTTGATGATGTCAGTAGACTGTGCATTCTTAGGGTTTGCCTTTAAACCCAGGTCTCCCACTTCGAAGTGTCGCCCTTTGACCTTCTTATTATAAGAGCGACGGAGACGGTTTTGATATGCTTGCAAATGTGTCAAAGCTGTCTGACGTTTCTCATCTAACATCTCAAGCTGATGTAGCCGAGAAACTCCGTGTGTCTCGTCATCAATCAAATGTTGCAAGGAAACATGCAAGGAAGGAATCTCCACTTCCAAGGGTAAAATAGCTTCCGCACCATACACCAAAGAATAAAGTGTTGCGCTAGTAGGTGTGCGGATAGAAGTGCGATAGGCCCATAGTGCTGGATTCAATTGAACATGCCAATCGTGACCAGCATCATTGACAACCTTTTTCAGGATCTTGATAATGGTTTTATTGGATGCCTCGGCTTGACCATTCCCCTGTGGATAGTATGGACTGGAGAAACGGTGTTGGATATGAAATTTTTCACAAAGTTCCTTGACATCTTTATTCTTGAAGGGACGACCATTATCTGTGACTATGGCAAGGGGAACCCCATACCGGCATATGATATAATTCAATAAGAATTTTGAAATTTGGACACCCGTTATATAGGTCATGGGGATAGCCTCGATCCATTTTGTAAAGTACTCTGTAGCTATAATGATGAACTTGTGTCCATTTGCAGAGGTCGGGTGAATCTTGCCAATAAGATCCAATCCCTGTTGAGAAAAAGGCCACGGAGATATGACAGAATGAAGCTCTTGGGCTGGTGCATGAATGTAGTTTCCATGAATCTGGCATTTGTAGCACTTCTTAACAAAATCATGAACATCTTTTTCCAGAGTGGGCCAATAATACCCAGCACAAATCAACTTTTTAGCTAAGCTTAGACCATTGAAATGGCCCCCACATATACCATCATGAACCTCGTGTAAAGCCGTTTGTGCTTCGTCGGAATCCAAACACCTGAGGAGGGTATGGTCAAAGGAACGGCGATAAAGGGTGTCGGCGATGATGACATATTTGGCTGTTTGTCGGATAAAGGCTCGACGTTGGTTAGCAGAAAGGTTGGGTGGTAAGGTTTGGGATTTTAAATATTGATAGATGTCATCGTACCATGGGGAGTTGGGACCAACAAGAACGCACATCACATCCGCTGTCGGAATGTCAAAAGAAGGAACCAGCAATTGTTCAACTAAAAATTCACATTTGTCCATATTATTTGGCATATTCAACATGGAAGCAATCGTAGCCATCGCATCTGCCGACTTGTTTTGCATTCTTGGAACTTGATTGAAATGGATAGCCGTGAATTTGGTCTTGAAAAAATCTACCATATGCTTATAGGGAATAAGATTTTCATCTTTTGTTTCGTAGTCATCATTCACTTGTTGGATGACTAATTGAGAATCTCCATAGACTTGCAAATGCTTGATGTTCCAGTGGACTGCTACTCGAAGTCCTGTAACTAGTGCTTCATACTTTGCAATGTTATTGGTGCAGTGGAAAGTTATTCTGTAGGACTTTGGAATAGCGTCACCTTGAGGGGTGACAAACAAGATGCCGGCTCCGGATCCAAACTTAGTATGGGACCCATCAAAGTATAACTTCCATTCATTAGAGGATGTGAGAGCAAAGACTGACTCATCTGGAAAATCAGTCAACATGGGATGATCATCAAAAATAGGAGCCTCTGCAAGTTGATCTGCTATGACTTGTCCTTTTATGGCCTTTCGCTCCATATACTCAATGTCAAATTCACTGAGAATCATGACCCATTTTTCTAGGCGACCTGTCAAAGCTACTCGGCTAAGCAAATATTTTAAGGGATCAATTTTTGCAACCAACAATGTTCGGTGGCTCAGCATATAATGTCAGATTTTCTATGTTGCAAATACCACTGCTAAGCATGCCCTTTCAATAGTTGAGTAATTTAGCTCATAGCCTACCAGTGTCCGGCTGATATAGTAAATAGCTCGCTCTTTGCCGCTCTCATCTTGTTGGACCAAGAGAACTCCCAATGTCGTTTCAGTTGCAGAAATATACAATAAAAATGGCTTTCCATCTATCGGAGGCATTAGAATAGGTGGCGACAACAAATATTCTTTGAGAGCTTGAAAGGCTGATTGACATTGCTCAGTCCATTTGAAAGCGACACCTTTATGCAATAGATGCTGGAATGGATGACATTTGTCGGCCAACTGAGCTATGAAGCGGCGGATTGACTGGAGCTTTCCTTGCAGACTTCTTAATTGCTGGAGGTTTGAAGGTGGAGGCATATCCATTATTGCTTTGACTTTGGCAGGGTCGACCTCAATGCCTCTGTGAGAAATAATGTATCCTAGTAACTTTCCAGCTGTTACACCAAATACACACTTCTTTGGATTGAGCCTGAGTTTGTAGGTCTCCATTCGGTCAAAGATCCGGCCCAGGATGGCCAGATGACTATCTCTGGTGATAGATTTGCATAACAAGTCATCAACATAGTCCTCCATCAAAGTGTGCATGAAATCATGAAAAATTGTTGTCATTGCTCTTTGATATGTTGCGCCTGCATTTTTAAGACCGAAGGGAATCACATTCCAACAGTAGGTACCCCAAGCACAGGTGAATGCCGTCTTATGCTGATCTTCAGGAGCAATGCGAATTTGGTTATAGCCAGAGAAACCATCCATTAATGAAAGCATCTCATATCCAGCCGTCATGTCCACTATGATGTCTATGTTTGGCAATGGAAAATCATCTTTAGGGCATGCTTTATTGAGATCCCTAAAATCTATGCAGATTCTGATGCCCCAAGTTACTTTGCTAACTGGTACTAAATTTGAAATCCAGTCTGCATAATCAATGGGTCTGATGAAGCCCACATCTAGCAATTTTTTTAGTTCCACTTTGACCAAAAGAGCCACCTGAGGATGCATCTTTCTAAGTTTCTATTTGACAGGCTTAGCATCAGGTTTTAGTGGCAAATGATGAAGAACCAATTCTGGATCAAGGCCAGGCATATCTGCATAGGACCATGCGAAGCTGATCTTCTTCTCAAGAAAGAAATTGACAAAATCTACTTTTTCCTGTTGTGAGAGAGAAGCGGCAAAATGAATGACCTTAGGGTTGTCAGGTGTACCCAAATTGATTTCCTCGGTCATTTCCACAAGTAATGTTGATTTGTCCTGACTTGATAGGGGTATGTCCACTCTTCCACCTTTGGGTGCCTCAGAGAGGTTTTCACCCGCAGGTACGTCTTTTCTTTTTACTTTTGTATCATCAGAGAGTGCCTTACGGTTTTCACCCAAAGATCTATTCTTTTGATTTTTTACTATTTCTTTTCTTTTTTCATTTTGATGACTGGAAGAGGGAGTTGACTCCCCAAAATATGTCATGGAATCTAGGTCAATAGAAAATCCTGCCTTGTGATCACCTTGTGGTATGCCTTCCCGTAATCCAAGGAATTCTGCAATTGCTTCGTCATTTTGAAAACAGTCCAATGTGAGCGGTTCTTGTTGGTCATGTTGGATAAGCTGGGGATAGATGAGGGGCATGTCATCATCAGTTGTAAGGAGAGAGAGGGCTGATATGGTAAAGATATGAACATCTGTAGTGTCATTATCCGAACTACTTGTATCAGATTCAGAGCTTGGATCCCAAAATGTCTCTATCCAAGCATGGGGACAGGTTTTAGGAAGAGGAGTTATTTCATGTTTGTCTTCCATAGGCAAGTTATCAGGGTCAATGAAAATATTGTCAAGGGCATAGGAGCTAGAAGAAAAAGAACTCCACTCCCAATCATTAGAATCAGTTTCAGGTCAGGTATCCTTAGGTGTTATTTCATCATCAGAATCACGCCCTTTTCGACATGTGGGCACTTTGGTAGATGTGGAGCCAATTCGCAATGGTACAAAACCTAACCCTAAAGTTGGAGGTCGCCTCTTGGGTATGACAGGTTCTAGCCTTCCATTGTTGTTCAGGCCTAAGCCACTGCAACCATCATATCCTTTCTTTTGCAACATAGTAAATCCTTTTCCATATCATTCCACTGGCAATCTGACAGGTGGGGTCTCAGTTGGATCTTTATAAAGCCAATCTATGACATCATCATCTACAATTTCTTTGTCAAGTTCTCCCCATCTTGTAAATGTAGTAGGAGGCTGATATTGAATAATGACCTTAGGTTCCTTTTGCAATAAATGCGGTTTGCCATATGATTTTGGAGATATTGGTAAATTCCTGATGAGGAATGTTTGATCCATTGAATATTCTCCACATCCTTGGTCTTGTATCTTCAATTTTCCTTTGACAACATCTAATAATTGATTAGGATCCACATAGTTATGTGATTTGGCCTCTCCGTTGACTGGGACTTGATGCTGAGGGGTATCCTTTAGCGTAGCACAAAATTGGAATGGATTAGGATCTCCCGGAATGGTTATCTCAGTTCCATTATAAGGATATTTTAAACATTGATGATAGGTGGATGGAACCGCTTTCATTGCATGAATCCATGGATGGCCAAGGATCATATTATAAGGGAGATCAAGGTCTAGGACTTGCAGGAAAGTGTTTTCTGTCACTGGACCAACTCTGATAGGCAATGTAATTATCCCTTTGGATGGGCGCTCAGCATCATCATAGGCTTTAATTGTTATTCTTTTAGAAGCATCAATGTCATTCTCTGTATACCCAAGGCCAATAACCACTCTCAAAGTACAAATATTAAGACCTGCTCCGCCATCTATCAAGACTCGTCGGATTTTGCAGTTATGAACAAAGACTTCAAGGTGTAAAGGATCATTGTGAGGGAGTTTATCAGGTGAGATATCATTGTCAGAAAATGCAACATTTTGGGAAATGGCTAAATGTCCAATCCGGGCTTGAAACTGGTCAACATCAATATCTGTCGGAACAGTGGACTCAATTAAAACCTTATCCAGGACTGCATGATGCATGGGAGACATTTTCAATAACTCAAGGATTGATATTTGTGCAGGTGTCTTTCCTAGATGATCCAAAAGATTATACTGACTTGCAGGAGTTGGCTTGGGAGGAGCTGCAGGAGCGCCTTTCAGGACTATCTTGGATTGATGAGTGGTGACTGCACAAGAAGGATCTTGTCCCTTTATTCTTAGGGTAGAAACATACTCAGTTGAAGCGCGAAAACAATTAATGACATTATTATAACCAAAACTTGCATAATTGGCCATTTGGGCAGAGTTGGAAGAAGACGCTTTACCCTTGTCATGATCAAGCAAAGGAGTTTTAAAAATAGTATGATTAGTGTTAGAGGTCAAATGGGGTGGATCTACCTCAATTACTCCTTGCTCTAATAAATCTTGAATCATGTGTTTCAATTGAAAACAGGATGCAGTTTTGTGTCCTTTGGACCGATGATATTCATAGTACGCCTTATCATTCCACCAATGTGGTTTTACCGCTGGTTCTGCCTTGATATCTAGTAGCTTAATAAATTTTGCTTGTATCAATTGTCTCATTACTGATTCAATAGGCTCTCCCAATGGCGTAAATTTTCGAGGAGGCCCATCCCGCGATCGGAAGGGTTTGCGCTGCTGGTTTTGTTGTTGACCTTGTTGTTGATTATGCTATTGAGTGTGTTGTTGTTGAGCAGGCTATTGAGTAACATTGCTCATTGGTGCTTGATTTTGTTCCATAGTTGACATATTAGGAACACTCAATTTATTGATCATGAATGGGGGTTGATTTGCATTCACTGCTCTTGCATCAACAACTCCATCATTAGTGACATTCTTGTTCTTATACCAAAATCTGTTTCTATCTCCCGAATAATTGGTGTTATCACTGTCTTTATTGAGCTTAATAATTCCCTTGGCTACAAGAGCAGTTTCAATATTCATCCCTTTCTTAATGAGTTTCTCAATAGTACTGGGACTTTTCAATTTTAGCTCATACATCATTTCTGGGACCAAATTTTGGATAAACAAATTCACTTGTTGTTCTTTAGGTATATCGAGGGAAGAATGACTATACAAGCTTCGCCATCGTTGCAAAAAAGTCACTAATGGTTCCTCTTGCTTTGCTTGGTGTTGCATAGATCTGACATAGTCACATCACTGTCGATGTTAAATGCAAAGTGAGATATAAACTTTTGAGCCAATTCAGACCAAGTCTTTATATTTCCTGGCAAATGCGAATACCAATCCATGGCTTGTCCCGTGAGACTTCATGCAAATAATCATATTAAATATGTATCCTCATAGCTCACTTCAGTACATGCCGTGAAAAATGCACGAATGTGATCTTTTGGGTTGCCATTCCCTTTATATTTCTCAAAATTAGGTGCTTCAAAATGCTTAGGGAATGGAGGCATGTATACACTCTTGTCAAATGGATTAGGACATAAATCTTGGTATGTATACAACTTCTTTGTTCCTTTAGTTTCTAATGCATCAACTTTTCGTTGTAACTGCTCAAGTTGTTGTGCAATTGTATTAGATTGTAGAGGTCCATCATTAATCCCGATTGGTATTCTTTGTCGATACATCGCATTTCCGATCGGTTGTTGATACTCTGAAATGGCCATTTTTGGTGTCTCCGGCATATAAACTTCTTGGTACATCGCTTGTTGTTGTGGTTGCGCTATGCCTTGATATCGACCTTGTTGTTGTGCTTCTTGGAGCCTAGATTGAGATTGCAATTGAGTAGGTTGTTGATATTGCACCAGCGCCAATTGCGGTTGTGAAGTAGGATAGCTTGCTTGCCTTGGCACATACTGAGGCACATGTTGTTGATGTTGACGAATCGGAATTTGTTGACTTTGTGCCAATTGTTGTCGCGGTGTATATCCCATCATTTGTAAAAAACTTTGTTTAGGTGCTTTTCATTGCTTCTCCTTAGGATGGGGTATCGCACTTGCATTAACTTGTTGTGTTGTTTTTCCAATCCATTGTGATGGTTGCAAGTTTGCATTAACTTGTAATGGTGCCGAAGGCGCTGCAATTTGTTGTCGAATGCGAAATTGTTGTTGTGGTACATTACTTGTTTGCACATTCGATTGTACCTTTTGTATATTACTCAATTGTTGCAACAATTGTTGTTGGTGCAAACCACTATCCGTAGCTCTTTGTGTCGCCATTATCGAAGGATTTGTCGCAATAGTGTTTGGCAAAGATATGGAACTTAACGGGACATAAGAACTTTGTTGCATCGAGGAATTATTTTGGACATTGGCAACATTAGGCATTCTAGTTGTGAAGCTTTCCTGCATCTTAGATTTTGATCCAATTTTATGCATGTAAGGAACCACTTCTTGTTGAGGGACAGTTGTGAATACTTGCGTATTCTTCATTTGATCTTGTGTTACAGGTATTGTATTGAATAGTGGATTATTTATTGTCTCAAATGGTGACTTTTGAGGAATAGTCACTGTCAATGCCTTTGAAGCACGTTTGCTCATCAATGTAGGTTGAGTTGCTTGATGTGTATTTTCTTCATTTGGATTCGGGGAAAAACTTAACAACTCACCGCTTTGTTGTTCTTGCACATTGATTTGGTCAGTTGAAGATGTCACATTACTCATCATGTTAAGATACTTTTGTGGAAACATCTTAAAGACCTTGTTCAAGAACTTATCCATCTTTTTTGTTATCTTGGGATCTTGAAGGAATATGTCAACATCATCTGAAGCATCAGAATCAGATGAAGAATCTGGTTGGACATTTGGATTCGTTTCTTGTTGAATGCCTTGATCTGAACCAAATCCTTGTGAGAGGGTTTGTTCTTCATATAATGTTTGAGTTTGAACGTCATGTTGCAAGTTTGGTTGATTCCAATTGAAAGGCGCACTTCCTCTTGGAGTTGGTGGAACACTCCCATGTCTTGGTTTCATAGGTACAAACACTGGTTCATATAATGGAGGTGGTCCAAGTTGAACCGTTCCATATGGTGGTAGGGATGTGTTTAATGAACCTTCAATTTGTACTGTTTGACTGGTTTGAAACTGCGAATTTGCTATGTTGTCCATGGGTTGATACATTGGTTTGCCCATCTTTTTAGATTTGGATCTTGTCTCAACAGGCATGTCACTTATGCCAATGCAATGTTTTTTGGAATTTTCAAGGATAATGTATGATATGCAACTAAATGCAAACTAGATAGACGAGCATGCAATCTATGTTTTTGGTTGTTTTGAAGATTTTGACAAACTTTTCAAATGCAAATCTAAAAAGAGACCCTTAGGAAATTGGAATGATGTCTAGACCTCAAAGGACAAAAGGACTTAAGTGACAAAAGGACAAATGACAAAGTCTCCCCTATATGCTTGGATACTAAGCTAGGTTTGACCAAATGATATTGATGACAAAAGGACAAAAGATTTGATAAGGTCTAGACTTCTTAACAATGACTTAGGGTTGCATCAAAGATTTGGATTACTCAAGTATGACAAAACCTAATTTTGGCACTATATGCAAAGGGACAATTACTATGCAAATGACCTAATATGATATGATAATGACCTACACTTAATGAAGAGACCTAGGGTAAGCAATGTATGACAATGGTATGACTTTAATGCAAGAGGACATATGCAAATGGATGACTTTTATTGCAAAGAGTATGACTTAGGTAAAACCTAACCTCGGTACTTGGCAATGAACTTTGCAACCTAGGATGAACCTAAATGTAAGTGACATGCTTCTTGAGACAAGATTTTGAACAATATTTGACGACCATGTTTGAAGGTGAGTTTTTGAATCTTGTTTAACTTTTGTTGGATGAATGCCTCTTGTTTTTAATCTTATGTTGGATCAATTTGTCTTGTTCTTGAAATGAGATACAATTCAACTTTTGACAAGAAAAGAATACAAGATATTGCAACTTAGACTCAAGACAATCATGCTCATTTCCACATTTCTTATGGTAGGCAAAGACATTAGGTACTTGAGAGGTAGACTCATTATGGGATTCAAGGAGAATACATAGATGCTTGACCCCACGGGCTCCCCTCCACGACACTCACTTCTCAGGGCAGCCAAGCATCAGTCCCCATGGAAATCTCCCCATGGCGAACTTGGTATCTCTTCCAGGTATCCGAACTTGTCCTTCTCAAGCAACTATAAGGGTTTTTGGCCTCTAAAAACAAGGTATGTAGTAAGGATTTCTATTAAGCATTACTCCTTGATGTCATGCAAGCGTGATTGAGACATTAAGCCCATCAAGATACCAAACAAATGTAGTCACGCAAGCATGATTTAGACCAAGAGGCCCTACTTAGATGTTGATATGAGAAAGAGTTCAAGGGTCATCACTTCCCAAGTAACTGCAATTCCCACGTAACACTTCCTTCAAAGCTTTCGCTCATCGGGTATTTTTTTATAGTGAGTTAGAATGCCAAGGAATTCTAGTTGTACTCACTTTGGGTCGTTCCCTTCTCACGATTATCACTTGCTTGCAAAAGTAAAGTGGTCGGGAAGGCAGGCCCTCTAGAGGAGACACACAATCAAAGACAAAAGCATGGTATCGAAGATCTGGATTTCTGATCACCCTAAAAGGATGAGAGCATACTCTCCTACTCCAATGTCACACTCAAAAATCAAAGAAAGAACATGTTCATTCCAACCTATTATAAATCACTAGGTGCCTAAAACATTAATAACAAACACCAAGTTTAGTTGTTTCTCCAAGGCAACCTGCAAAACCCAAGTTAGAAGTTTGATTTCTTGTCTTTGACTATCGATTCTGCATAACCCATGTTAGTAGTTTGATTTATTGTCTTTGCCATGCATATGCCAAGATTTTGCACAGATAATTAGCACCAAAATCCAAAGCATAGAAAACAGAATGCAAAAACTAAACAAATTTCAAGTAAAACACTGCATTTTTACCCCTGTTCTGGACTTTACACAGGCGCAGAACCCATGACACAGGCGCAGAACCCATGACATGAGTGCAGAATGTCTTTAACACAAGCGTAGAATGCTCAACACAGGCACAGGTTGCTCAACACAGGCGCAGAAGTCTCCAGAAAACCCTGCACGACCCTGTTTTTGGGTTTTTTGGCCTGCAAATCAACTTGAAAGCACTCAAAAACACCATAAAGAGGTTAGAAGGTTAGTGATCACATCGGGTTCACCAATTAATGTAGCATAGGAAATAGGAAATCATCACAAACAAGATAAACATACTAATCATTAGCTCAAATGCATTCATTGCAATGATCTATCCTAAACAACACTCAATAGAGACATGAAATAAAAACATTCAAAATTAAAGACATATGCAAACCAATAGCAGATTTGAATGCTCCTTCATGCGGCTCCATTGTTCTTCTTACCTCCTCAAAGGGTTTGGTTGTGGATCTCACCTACAAGTGCACACACACAATTGAAAGCAAGTAGACGAGATTTTTGATCAAGAGTACTAGAAGCATAAATTCGATAGTCTGATTACCAATTATTAGCCTTGATTGATGAAGATCATCCAATTTATAGATAAATTGGAGAAATGATCAAATTAGCATGATTCAATTCAAATGGAAATCGCAAATCAATTATGTCAATTATGACAAACTTATGACAAATTATGCACCTTCTATGCAAAATTTGTTGATTGATAATTTATGACAAATTATGACTACTTCTATGTCAAAAATTGATTGATTGTCAATTATGACAAATTGACATGTCATTTCCATGAATTTAGGAGAGAAATAGGAGGAAATTGAAATTAGGAATTAGAAAATTAGAAAATTAGAAATGAGGAATTAGGAATTAAGAAATTGATAGAAATTAGAAATTAGGTAAATTAATTAATAATTTGTCATTTATTAATTAATTCACAAAGAGGAATAATTAGCCAATTAAATGAACATTTAATTGCAATGACAAGACTTAGGATAAATAAACAATTTATTAATCCTAAAGGAAGAAATGACACACAAGGTTAAATGATGAAATCACGGAACCCTAGAAGACGAATTAGCAATGCGAGAATGACAATTAAGTCTTGACAAAGGATAATTGATTTGATCATGATTTGATTTTGGATTGATAAATGGCCAATGTGATAAATGATTTGATTGAGAAAATGCGCCAATTGACGAGGAACAATGACTAATTGATCCAAATTGACACGATTGAGAAAGATGACGATCGATGACAAATTGATCGCAAAATGACAAGATTGACAAGAGGACAAGAATCGATGACAAAATAGTTTGCAAAATGACAATATTGAAAATGACCACGATCAATGACGAATTGATTGCAAAATGACAAGATCGAACATGACAACGATCGATGACAAATCAATCGTTAAAACGACAGGATTGATGATAAATCGACAAGATTGATAAGAGTACAACGATTGATGACAAATCGATCGCAAGATTGACAGGAGGACAAAACCCTAATTAGGATTGACGATGTCCAAAATGATGACAAATAAGCATGCACATTGATGCAATAGGATAAGATCGATTAAAATCATGACTGGATAGTGTTGTTGACAAGACCAAATTTGACAGCGAGACGAATGAAGAATGTAGAAGAATGACTCGATGTTCACAAATGATAAAGACCAAGTACGAATCATAGGAGAAATGTTAATGTGACGCAAAAACCTAAAATGAGGCAATGCGCAAATGTTAAAGTATGACTCTGCAAGCGTTGACCATTTTTAGGTGTCTACAGGATCCAATGTCTTGCGTTTCCCCGTAATCAAAGATGCGAGGATTATAAAGACTGCAGCATCATGGGATTGTGTCACATGTTATTAGCGAAAACCGGTAAGGTTGGCAGTATAACCGGTCAAAGCATTATGTTACTGGTTCTCAGGTGGTAAAGGTCAATCTATTAATAGTCCCATCAATTTGCACGTGTTCAAAATGAATGAAGATGTTTTGCCTTGAGGTAAAAGTTACTCGATCTTTAATTCTAGAGGAGTTAAAGGGCATTGTGCAAAGCAGTAAAGACTGAACAGATCTGACGGCCCCCATGTTCCCACGATGGAAGTTGCAAGGAGGTTACAGACCATGACATCATTGGATGATGTTACGTGTCCCAAGGTGACTAGGAAGACCTATGGTGAGGTTGCTGACGAAGTTTGATCGAAGGATGATATGGCACTGTTTAGTTGGGATTTGGTGGGTCCACAAATACAGATGGAAGGACAAATGTCATGTTGGCATAAAATGACCGTTAGATTTGCTAAGCTAGGTAAGATCTATGGTTGAGTTTCAAATGAGAAATTAGGAGGGATCATAGAAGGTACCAGCCATAACTTGCACGGGAAAGGTAGAATGAATGGGATACAGACTTATTGACTCAGGATTGATTAGACAGTCAAAGATGATAGCTCAAAGATGTGAAAGGATCAAGAAAAGATTCAAGTTTTGATATGATGGATTACGAGTTCTCTGATAAACTCAGAGATTTTCCTGTTGTAAGCAATCCTAAAGCAAGAGACTGTACACTGAAAAAGGAATAAGATCATAATAAAATCATTCATGTAAGGTGAATACATGTAGGTGGCAATGGAATGATGGCCTAGAAGATGGTGGTGTCTTGAGTTGTAGGCATGATTGATGAAATCCATAGCTAACAAGGTGAGAAGAAGATATCAGGATGATGATTCTTCACATGGATTAGAACCGCCACATTGAAAAGAATTCTGATTATAAATTCACTAGGGAGATGATAGAATGGGTAGAAACAAATACAAGATTCTTCATTTCTCTAAGAATAGTTCTTCATCAGTGAGAGGATGGTGTTCGAACAAAACTATGAATGGAGTTGTTGCATATTTTACTACACTGGATGCATGTTTTTTCTCTAGTATGAGGTTGCTCATTGTCAGAGGGGTTGTGAAAGGTCAGACGATTGTTAGAGGGGGAGTGAAAGATTTTTCTTATCAGGAAAAGCCACCTAGGGCATATCCTTTTCTCTTACTCTGCATTTCATGGGTAGAGTGTTCCAAGAAGGATCTCACAAGGAGCTGAAAGAAGGATTTATTTGAGGGAAGATTTGCAGTCAATCATCTCTCCAGCAACATAGAAGTTGCAATACCTTCTCAACAATTCTTGTTTACCCCCAATCTCCTCTTTCCATTTTCTCTGATCCAAGGCATAAAGGCTAGATATTTTCCTCTATTTCAGTGGGAAAGTCTTATTTCATGTCGGGATCTGTTTTCCTTTTCAAGAAGAGAAATACTATGGAGCCGACTGAGCATCTAAGGGTCCATCCAGAAGTGTCTAGGTGATATCGGCATGGCTCAAGTGTTTTTGTTTCAACCAATTATCAGTTGAAGATTTTGGTTCCAACTCATCATGAGCACCAACATGTGGATAAAGAATATTTTGTAACAAAATTGTGTATAGCCTCTAAGGCTTAGTTTAAATGATAAGTGTCTTTTGGTCTGAAGCTTGTCCCTCCCTTATTTTCTATAAAAGGGAAATCAAGGCCATTAGTTAGGGTTCCAAATTTTTTGAGAAGCATCTCTGTAAAGATAGGCCCATTCTGCAGGGTTAGGCTCCATATAGTTCTAGAGAGTCATAGGAAATAGCAGGGACTGTAATGTCATTTTGTAGAGCAAAAAGTAATAGAACAGTTACGAGTTTCCTTTTCAAGTGGGTTATTTTGTACTCAAATTTGTTGACTGTTATCTGATAAAAGATAGCTTATGATATTAATGCAAATATATTTCCTAATCTTTACTCTCTTGTGTGTGATTTTATCTTCTTTTAAGCAAATGGGATCAAGGGTTTTGTTTATTTGTTGCATTTTTATAATGTATGTAATTTTCCATTCAATGCTTTAGTCCAAGGGGTTAATTAAAATGCTTGAATGAGTTTACAGAGAAATAAGACTTGTAACAGGATTTGATAAGCAGTTGAGGTGGAGGATTGTAAGCAGAATAATAATGTAAGGCAATATTGTTCTAGGCTAGACCTGTTGTTAGACGAATTTTTATCAGATTTCAGTAACGTTTTTCAAAGACTCTATAACCCAAATGAACAAGGCACTGGTATTTGCTAGCGAATGTCATTAGGTTTTCAGTTTCTGGTTTATCTTCTTTATGATTTCTTAGAACAAATCTCATAAATATCAAAATATCATTTGTTAAGTTTTGTGTATTTTCTGAAAGTTGTCCCGCCCTTTTTCATACTCTAGCTTAAGGTTGAGGATCACTGAAGGACTTTCCATCCTTGATCATTCTCCCTTTCTATTGAGTCCATTCATGAGATAATCTGCTTTGTTTTCAGTAAATTCATGAGTATCATTATAGAGAGCAGGAGATTTATTGAAGGGATCACCCTCCCTGGTTCTGTAGATCCTAAAGTGCAGAAGGATTTCACATCCTTGTTATTGTTGGTCCAAGCCTGATGAACATTGATAGTTGGAGGTGGCTCTCCATAGATATTTAGAGGAATCAACTTGGTCTCTACCCAGTGGCAGTGTAAACCCATCCATTTTTGGGAACCAACAAAAATGGCGACTCTGCTGGGGACAATATGGATTATAAATAATCTCTGGTAAAATAATTTGGCTAAATATATAGTCATGATTATCCCATCCGAGTCACCAACAAAAATGGCAAATATGCTAGAGAATGTTGCATAAATTTATCAGGGTCTTTTGTGATTTGATGGTTGAGCATTGCTCCCACATTGCAGGACTAAAATTTTTTCCCACAGAGTGAAAAGCTTCTTAAACTATCCCTTGTCAATTTGAGTCAATTCTCATAAATGTATTTGAGAAATCTATTGCAATTCATTTTTTATAGAGTTTGGTCTAGATTTGTCTGTTTTTCGAAGATTATCTATAATACCTCACAATTTATGAGTGGTGACTCTGAGACTCTGAGATCTATGCACCAGTGTGTGTTTTCTTGAAGAAGAACCAAGAAATTTGCAGAAAAGATGAAGAAGATTTGAGCTCTTGTGATGAAGTACCTTGACAAGTTGAGGATGGAATCAATAATGCCATTTGATGATAAGGAAGTGTTGCAGTGTTGTGTTGAAACAAATCTAACCTATGAAGGAATTCCAGTTGTTTGAGTATTTGTCCTTTGCAAGGAGGTGGTGACTTTGTCAAAAGATCTGTGTCAAAGATTTGAAGGATTGAAGGTGATTTTGCAAATCCCAGGTTCAAAAAGGTAGTAGCAGCTTCAACATTTCCAGATATTTACGATTTTCATGAGTCAAGTATATTTACATGAAAATTATGTATGAAAAAATATTCCCTAAAGAGTGAAAGAAGCACTAAGGAAGGGAATGGTAGTGATTATTTTACATACTCCTGTGATTCAATTTTCATTTTCTATATGTGATTAGATGGAGTATGTTTTGATCCCTTACAATGTGATAGTTTAAGATTTGTGGAAAAAGGAAAGAAATAGGGAAATGAATAAAAATATGTATCATATGCATGCTATTCCCTATGAAATGTCAAATACAAATGTGCCACCTCTGCCAAATCACCATAAAGATTTCTTTATGGAAAGATATAAGACATTGAGCTTTGATGGTATCCAAGGTTTACCAAATCCTGTTCCTATAGGGGTTAGGGAACAATTACCAAGATTCAGTGGGAAGAGGTTAGAATCAACACGACAACATTTTCAAGAGTTTTCTAAGTTAATGGAAGATTTTGAGATAAATCAGGAAGATGTTTTCATGAAGTTGTTTATTCAGTATTTGAAGGAAAATGCTAGAGACTGGTTTTCTTACATGCCAGTATGTTCTATCTCATCATGGGATGAGTTGAAGGTAGCATTGGAACAATTTGGTGAAATAATTAATCCAAGCTTAGTTATGAAAACATTCATGGGTATCCAGAAAGAAGAAGATGAGTTAGTACCTACTTTTAATCTCAGGTTTGCTAGGGCATTGGATGATATTCCTAGCAGTTATAGATCAAATGATGCAGTGTTCTTGGTGGTTTATTTGTTTGCATTTGATGAGGAAGAGAGTTATTTGTTGAGAGATAAGGATCCTAAAACCTTGCATCAAGCTTATATGATAGCAATGGATATTGAAAACAAATTAAGATATGGAATCCCTAAGGGTTATCTATCTGCAAGGGTATGTTATCCTAAGATATTAGAGTTTGAAGAAAAGCATAAATCTGAACATAAAAAAACATATCAAGACCCTTATATCCCTACTGATCACATTATCCCTGTTATTAATTATGATTTGAACAAAAGTATGAGTGAAGAGAACTTTTCTGAGACAATGGTTATTCCTCATACTGATGAAGAAGAGGTTAATTAAAAATTATCTGACATATTAGATGTAGAGATGGATATGGTGTCAATCGCTTTACTAAATGACAAAAACAATAATTGCTCTAGGAAGAACACCTCATAGGAGATTTGTTTGCAGTCTTGTGTTTTAGATAAATCCAACAATGAGTATAAAGAATTGGAAAGTGTTATGTCTGATATGGATGCAAGTATGCAGGATTTTGATGATATGAATTCAGTCTCTCAGGAATCAATCATATATGATGATGAGAATTCAGATGATAAGATCCCACCAATTTTAGTTAATAAAATTATTGGGATAAAAAGATGCATGATGTGTACAAATGAGGAAGTTGTCCTAATACAAGTTATTTATAGCATTGAGGACCGGACTATTATAAACTTCTCTCATTTCCATAATGTCCCAGAGCTGACCTCTACGTTTGAGAGAAATCTAGTTTAAAAGAATCAAAATGGTCATGGCAACTTTGTTGGGGCTTATGAATATCTTAATATGGAACATTCATACTATGGAGATATTATTGTTGGGTGTTGTTCTAGTTCAGATTTTGATTCCTTGATTTCTGATGAACCTGATGATAAGATGAGCAATAATTTTAGTGAAAACATCAATGCATTATTTTATGAAGATGCAGATGAAAATCAATTAGTGCTTTGTTATAATATTTTTGAGAAGGGTTTTTCATATTGTTCTTAACCCTTTGTATGAAGAAACAACTGAAAATTTAGATATTATTGTATCAACTTCTGAAATGGAATATTATAAAGATAAAGGTGTAATACCTAATTTAAAGATAGGTAACAATGATCAATTTTCCCCTATTGCTGATATTGTTGATATTAAATTGGATACAGAACAAGAGGGTGAAATATCTGAAGAGGTCATCTCTGATCCTTTTCCTCCCCTTGATAATAGTTTTCTTGTTATGATCAGTAAGAAGGTGGATTTTTTAGAGAGTCCCTATTTCAGTAAGTAGGTTGATATTGCAAGAGAGACATGCTTTCTCAGTTATGCACCAAAATATGAGATTTTCCTTTTTCAACAAGATGATGTTTTTGCAGAAAAGGATATCGATCCTAATCAGGATGTGTGCTATGTTCAGTACAATGCATATATGTCACAAAATAGAAAATATTCTATATCATTGCACAAGTTTCATATTTTCAGCAGTAATTGCAGTGATAAAATTAAGCATAGTGATTGGATGAAAGTATCCAACAAGTTTGAAAAATGGTTTTCCACTCATGTTATTAAATTACATTTAATGCTTTCAGATGAAAATCATGTTTATGACAGAGGAAAGTGTCTATGTGTAAAATTCATCTTAAAAACAAGTAATCAATTAGAAGCAAAAGGGAAATCATGAATCCCTATCTAACCAAAGAATTTAACAAATAAAAAAATGGAATAACACAATCAAGCAAATAGGAATTAAAATAATCAAATCAAATCAAAACTCCCTATCCCAAGATCGCATATTGCTTCCATTTCTCTTCTCCTCTTCGTGGTATGATGGCTCTTAGATAATGCACCAGTAACCTGCAAGTGACACAAAGATTCAAAGTTCATGATTGTTGAAAATGGAGATTGGATGCTCAATTTATAGGAAATTTGAGAAGATTGATTGAAAGGTGGAACAGATTGATCAAGAGGTGGAACTCGAGTGAGCTCAAATGAAAATTGATAGTTGAACTACTGATTGTAGGAGTGAAACTCAATAGATTGAATAGATTAATTGAGTCAATTGATTGAGAAAAATATGATTGAAGGAAGAAAAAGAATGATTGGAGGAAATAAAGAAGATGACACAGAAAGCTTAATTTAGAAAAAGCTAACTAAAAGATGGAAATAGAAGTTGAAGAGATAAATGATTTAATTAATTAATTTAGCATGTGCTTGCATTTAGATTTAGATTTTCAATTTAATCTTTGTGTGATATTTATTCAAATAGTTGAATTTATTAATTCAATTTAGTATTTGAATATATTTAGAACTTGACTTTGATTTTCAATTTGGTTTTTGAAATCATGCACATGTAATTGAATTTGGACGAAATTAGAAGAATATGAAATTAAATGAAATTAGAATTTGGGGATTTGGAACTGAAGAATTAATTAGTTAATTAAATAATTTAAAGAAACTATTTAATTATTAAGAAATTGAATTTAATTAAATAATAAAGATTATTTAATTTAAAGGATTAAATCATAATTAATTAAATAATAAATATTTAATTAATATTTAGAAAAGGGTTGATGATTAGATGATTAGAGATAGAAATTGAGAATTAATTTATTTAAATAATAAAGATTATTTAAATAGGGGAAATAACCATAATTAATTAAATAACAAATATTTAATTAACATTTAGAACTTGACTTTGATTAAATGATGTTAGAATAGAAAATAGAATAATTAGTAAGATGATGAGGAAATATGAAATTAGAAGAATGTGATTAATTAACTTAATTAAAGAATTAAAGAATTATTTAATCAATTAGACGAATAATTAGTACATGATCAATGAGACATTTTTAGGTGTCTATAGAAAGCACCGGTTGACATTAGTAGATGACATTGGGCCATCATATGTGGTTTAATCCTGTAGGCCACAAATAATTTGGGGTAGAGTAAGTTTTCTGACTCTATTCCCAATAGAATTATAAATAAATTCCCTCTTAAATTGCTTGTTCATGGACAATTTTTGAAGTTCTAATTTTCTTAAAAGTAGTTGTTATCCACGAGCATTAGTTAGGTTTTTTTTTGGTAGTGTAGTTTCCTTTCTATTGAGGTTACCATGTCCAGGTAATTTCCTTTTGGTATGCCCTACAGTTGGTTTGCTTCACGAAAAGATTATGGTCTCTCGCCTCATTTGTGTGAAATGAGAGTCCTCGACTAGAGCCACTGATAGCTCTGAAAATTGATTGCATGAAATTTTCAATTTTGAGCTTAGAATTGATTTTCTGGTTTTATTTGTATCCTCTATAAATGATCCAAGGTCTAGGGTTTAGGGTTTATCAAAGTTTCTTACATTTTGTGAAGAAAGCCCTAACATTGATATATTTTGTTGTTACTTTTTCCCACTTAAAGCCAGGGTTTTTTACCATGAGTGGGGCCATCCCATTCCCTAAATATTAAGTGGTGGTCAATCGGTTTATGTAAAATTATTTTTCCTAAGTTGCAAAAATTTCCCTATGACCGGTCTCCCTTTAAATATTTGTACCTGCGCTTATGTTTTCTTAAGTCTGAAAGTCCTAAGTAGTTCGGTGGGTTGTTAAAGATAGAATGGATCCAACAACGGTTTGTGCTTCCCCATAATCAAAGATGTGAGGATTATAAAGACCACAACATCACGAGATTGTGCCACATGTTATTAGCTAAAACCAGTAAGGTTGGTAGTATAACCGGTTGAAGCATTGTGTTATAGGTTCTTAGGAGGTAAAG
The DNA here is from genome assembly GCF_030272615.1 of Cryptomeria japonica. Lineage (NCBI taxonomy): Eukaryota > Viridiplantae > Streptophyta > Pinopsida > Cupressales > Cupressaceae > Cryptomeria > Cryptomeria japonica. The sequence goes on from NC_081414.1 coordinate 530,399,989, forward strand.
GTCAGTCTACTAACAGTCCCATCAACTTGTACATGTTCAAAATGAATGGAGATATTTTGTCTTGAGGTCAAAGTTGTTTGATCTTTAATTTTGGAGGAGTTAACGAGCATTGTGCAAAGCAGTAAAGATTGAATAGATCTGATAGCCCCCATGTTCCCGCGATGGAAGTTGCAAGGAGGTTATGGACCACAATATCATGGGATGATGCCACGTGTCCCAAGGTGACCAGGAAGACCTATGATGAGGTCACTGATGGAGTTTGATTGAAGGATGATATGGCACTTTTTAGTCGGGATTTGGTTGTTCTGCGGATATAGATGGAAGGACAAATGTCACATTGGCATAAAATGACCCTTAGATTTGTCAAGCTGGGTAAGATCTACGGTTGAGTTTCAAATGAGAAATTAGGAGAGATCATAGAAGGCATTGATCATAACTTGCGTGGGAAAGGCAAAATGAATGGGATATAGAATTGTCGACTCATGATTGATTAGATAGTCAAAGATGATAGCTCAAAGATGTGAAAGGATCAAGAAAAGCTTTAGGTTTTGATATGATGGATTATAAGTTCTCTGATAAACTCAGAGATTTGCCTATTGACAGGAATCCTGAAGCAGGAGACTGTACACTGAGAAAGGAATAAGATCAAAAAAAAATCATTCATGTAAGGTGAACACATGCGGGTGGGAATGGAGTGATGGCCTAGAAGATGGTGGTGTCTTGAGTTGTAGGCATGATTTCTGATATCCATAGCTGACAAGGTGAGCAGAAGATATCAGGATGATGATTCTTCACATGGATTAGCACCACCACATTGAAAGGAATTTTGATTATAAATTCACTAGGAAGATGATAGAATGGGTAGAAACAAATACAAGCTTCTTGATTTCTCTGAGAACAGTTCTTCATCAGTGAGAGGATGGTGTTCAAACATAACTATGAATGGAGTCATTGCATATTTTGTGACACTGGATGGATGTTTTTTCTCTAGTATGAGGTTGCTCATTGTCAGAGGGGTTGTGAAAGATCAGAGGATTGTCAAAGGGGGCGTGAAAGATTTTTCTTATCAGGAAAATCCACCCACAACATACCCTCTACTCTTACTCTGCATTTTGTGGGCAGAGTGTTCCAAGAAGGAGCTCACAAGAAGCTGAAAGAAGGATTTGTTTGAGGGAAGATTTGCAGCTAGTCATCTCTGTAGCAACATAGAAGCTACAATGCCTTCTCAACAAATCTTGTTTACCCCCAGGTTCCTCTTTCCATTTTCTCTGATTCGAGGCATAACGGCTGGATATTTTCCTCTATTTTGGTGGGAAAGTCTTGTTTCATGTCGGGATCTGTTTTCCTTTTCAGGAAGAGAAATGCTATGGAGCAGACTAAGCATCTAAGGGTCCATTTGGATGTGTCTGGGTGATATTGACACGACTCAAGTATTTTTGTTTCTACCAATAATTGGTTGATGATTTTGTTTCCACCTCATCACAGGCATCAACATGTGGATAAGGAATATTTTATAATAGAATTATCTACAACCTCTAAGGCTTGGTTTTGATGACAAGTATCTTTTGGCTTGAAGCTTGTCGTTCCCTTGTTTTCTATAAAAGAGAAATCAAGGCCATTAGTTAGGGTTCCAAATTTTCTGAGAAGGATCTCTGTAAAGATAGGTCCATTTGCAGGGTTAGGTTCCATATATTTCTAGAGAGTCATAGGAAATAGCAGGGATTGTAATGTCATTTTGCAGAGAAAAATGTAATAGAATAGTTATGAGTTTCCTTTTCAAGTGGGTTATTCTCTACTGAAATTTGTTGACTATTATCTGATAAAAGATAGCTTATGATATTAATGAAAATATATTTTCTAATCTTTACTCTCTTGTGTGCGATTTTATCTTCTTTTAAGAAAATGGGATCAAGGGTTTCGTTTGTTTATTTCATTGTTATGGTGTATGTAATTTTCCATTCAATGCTTTAGTCCAAGGGGTTAATTAAAATGCTTGAATGAGATTACAAAGAAATAAGACTTGTAATAGGATTTGATAAGTAGTTGAGGTGGAGGATTGTAAGCAGAACAATATTGTAAGGTAGTATTGTTCTAGGCTAGACCAGCTATTAGACGATTTTTTATCAGATTTCAGTAACACTTTTCAAAGACTCAATAACCCAAATGAACAAGGCATTGGTATTTTCTAGCGAATGTCATTAGGTTTTCAGTTTCTGGTTTATCTTCTTTATGATTTCTTAGTACAAATCTCATAAATATCAGAATATCATTTGTTAAATTTTGTGAATTTTCTTAAAGTTGTCTCACCCTTTCTCATACTCCAACTTAAGGTTAAGGATCACTAAAGGACTTTCCATCCTTGAGAATTCTCCCTTTCTATTGAGTCCATTCATGAGATAATCCGCTTTGTTTTTAGCAAATTCCTGAGTATTGTTACAAAGAGTAAGAGATTTACTGAAGGGATCACCCTCCCTGGTTCTGTAGAGCCTAAAGTGTAGAAGGATTTTGCATCCTTGTTAATGTTGTTCCAACCCTAACAAATATTGATAGTTGGAGGTGGCTCTCCATAGATATTTGGAGGAATCAGCTTGGTCTCTGCCCAGTGGTAGTGTAAACTTGTCCATTTTTTGGAACCAACAAATACTTGGCAAATAAATAGTTTATGGAAAGGAATATAAAAGTTGAAAGAATCAAAAAGGGATGTGGTGGATGCCCAACACCAAAATGCTAAACTCATTGAAATGCTAATAGGAGGATTAGTAGAAGAAGTAATAAAGATGGGTGAAGATGCGATAGTAGAGGAGTTTTAAGATGAATGGAATAAGAGACAATCAAAGTTAGGTAGAGATATGGATTTGTGGGTCTTAGGAGACATAGGACAAATGCAAACTTGTCCAAGGCAATATGAAGACAATGTTTCTGAGGAAGATCAGAACACAAAGCCTATGCGGGTAAAATATCGAGTGCAAGAATACAATTTGTCCATCATAAAGCAATCTAAAAGAAAAGAGATGGACAAAATTTTGATAATTCTTAAATAGTCCTGGGAGCAACAACTAGAGACTTCTAAGCTAAAATAAAAGTCAAATGCTGACCAAGAGAAGGAATGGAATTGAGCTATTAATATTTTGTCATTTTGTTAGAAATCTGCTATAAAAGCAAAATGATGTTCATTTTGAAAACAGATTGAGATTTGTAGACTTATGAGAGCTCTGACAAGTTCGAGCCTCTTTTCTTTTTTCTCTTACAAAATAGTTATTTTAGTAGTGTCTATTCTTTGCAAATAATAGTGATGATAAAGTCTGAAGGACTTATAGCTGATGATATGTGATTGTACTTCATTGTTTTTCTATGAAGTAAAATATAACTCTACGTAGATTTTTGGTGTGTTATATCCCTTGCTTTTTTTAATTCAGTGTTTCATTTGTGGATTGCACAATTTTATAAATAATTGAGAGAATATTTCTGCTTATTTGTAGAAAAATTCTTTGTCGTTATTGATTATTTTAGAAAGGCATGTATTGAGATACTAGCTTGAGATATTAGAAATTATTTCAGCATTTAAATTCATTTGTTTGTTTTTATTTTGAAACATTCAGAAAATTGTGAACTATAATAGAAATAATTCTCAAGAGAATGCAAAACTAGGTTATCTTAAAGGAACTAATCAGAATCCCCTCATATAAAGATAGTTGATGTATTCTACTTAGGAAAATCGCAAGGTCTTATAAGATGGCTCACGCCTTGAGATCTAGGTCTCCTATACCTTTTAAGAACATAAACTCATGGTTAAGAGCAAGGGTTTGTGAATGTTTAGCAAACTCAAAACTCGCATCAACAACATCTACTGGAGAATAGGTTAGAATTTTGATTCATGCCACTCTTACATTCTACTGCCTTATGACCTATCTTATTGCATTTATAACAAGAACCCTTAAAAAATGTTTTCTTCTTACTTGCTACTCCATTGATGACTTACCTTTATCTTCCTTGGTGGATTTATTGGACTTTGTTTCTTTTTCCGGAAGTGGATCTTCCTTGTGATTTGCGTTGGATTGTGAAAATTCACCAAGTTCAATTTTTACATCCTTTTTGTCTTCATACAACTTCTTCACATATCTTATTTTATCATACTTACCAAATTCAGGTTTGTTCTCTTCTTTCTTTGCTTTCTCTAGATCTACCTTTAGAAATGTTACTTCTTATTTTAGATTGTCACATTCTTCTGATTTTTATTTGACAATTTTGTTCAATGTTCCTTGGTCTTCTCATTGTTTTTATTTTTTACTTTCAAATCTGTAATAGTGATTTTTTCTCTCTTAAGCTCATCACTGACTTATTTATGCCTTATTTTAAACTTCTAGATTTGCTTTCTCAGCTTCTAAATGCATTCATTTTCTAGATAGATATTTTCTTTCAAATGTTTTTTTTCATTTTCTACTACCTCAAGATCCTCAAGGGAATTCCTAAGATCTTCACTTAAGTCCATAAGTTCAACTTTTTGGATCTCCTTCAAGTGGTTAAACTCTACCAAAGGACTTGGATTCGATATCAATTGTTGAATATCTGAAATACTGAGAGGGGAGGGGTGAATCAATATTCTATTGAACTTATAAAACATCTCATTAACCATTCACATATCATATTTTAAATGCAATAAAGAAAATTAACACATAACACATAACACTAGATTTGTACATGGAAAACCCAATATGGGAAAAACCACAGAGAGAGTGATCTCTCAAGTATGATGCAATATGTAACCGGTTACATAGTACAAAAAGGGTGGCTCACTGCTGGTGGGGGCTCATTGCCTGGAGGGCTTACTACCCAAATATAAAAAGGCTCACTGTCGGAATACAAAAATTGAACTATTAGAGTTGCATCTAACATATGCATGAGTTATAGTTCCATTGAAGTGCATAAACTGCTTTTACATCCACTATACATACACCACATAACAATATTCACATCCACAAAACTATTTTGCATATACAATATATACACAATAAAAAAAATTTAACAACCATATCTCTAACTTGCAAAACTGGTGGTTATATATATCCACACCAAATATTTTGATAAGTCAGCTCAATCGGAAAGGGGTGAGACCGATATATCCACACACGACAGCAAAAAGTCTTCATGATATGTCAGCTTCAATCGTGATCCCAAAACATTTCATAGAATACACCTCCAATCTATTCAGATAGTACCAGATCCAAATTTGCCTTGTAGATTATGCCTTTCATCACATCTAGATGGGACTGGACCCAAAATACCTTCCGGTAAAGTAGATACCAGACCTCAAAGCTGCATGAAGTAAGCATACATACACATAATAATGAAGAAACATATCTATACTAAAGAAAATTGCTAGACCAAACCAAAAGCATACATGTCGGACCAACCCACATCAATAACATCAATGACAACAAGCCAACAGTGGCCAAACCATTGATGCCATACAAGCCAAAGAAATTTTATTTTAGTCAAAGGAGAGTTGGAAAAAAAGTGTCAAAACTAATTTAGTTTAGATTGGTTATTTGATTGTCCCATGGCAATTGTAGACCCATTATACATTTCATTGATTACCACTATATCTATAGTGAAGTCAACTTGCTTGTCAATTTTAGTTTAAGTGATTAAATAAAAAAAATATGATATTAGTTCATAAAGATGAAGCACAAAAAAATCTTGAAATGTCTCTTTTCCCACATCAACAACCCTTCCCCATGCACTTGAACAATATTGTCATCACCTATTAGTATGGTAACTATTGTCACCAAAGTTTGTACCCTTATTGAACACTAATGTTAAACAACCTTGTGAAACATGGAAACAACCTCCAAGTGTGGGACATTGCACATGTGAGGTTGAATCTCTGGAGAAGGTTGACTTCCTTTTCAATCAGGATGTAGTATTGGACCAATCTAAATCTTATAGAACCTACTCCTAAACCTATTGTAACCACTTGCAAAGGAAAAGGGAGAAAGAGATCTAGAATGTAAAAGTAGGTGATGCACCAGGATTAAAGCTTTGATCCTTTGTGCTCGTAAAAACACAAGACACCAATAGAGACTACCCAAGGACATGCACAATTTCCTATTTCTAATCATCTCTCAAAAGTGTTTGCAAAAGTTAGGACCCTATAAGGTGATGAGAAGAATGAAGGGGAAATTCACAACATCTACAGGGGGCGTTAACACAATCACACAATCTGAGGAGTGAAAAAGAATGTGTATACACTTAAAAATGGCTAAGGATAATTAAATAAACATTTATTATTTATTTAATGTTTATTATTCTATCAAATAAATAAATTGAAAACTTTATTTATTTGATTCAATAATTATATTCTTCTATGTCAATTTATTAATTAAATATTAATTATTTAATTAATTATCTTCATAATTCTTCTAAATTTTTTCTTGATTAAATAATTCAAAATTATTTAATTAATTTCTTAATCTTAATTCCACATCATTCTCTTTTCCACGTCATCTCATCATTACGAGGCTAAATATATTATTTTTTCTTAATATTTAAATTATCACATTAATTCTCAACTTTTATTCCTAGTCAAGAGGAGGAAGAAACCTAGTTGTCCTCCTCTTTCCTATATTCTCTGCACTACTACATCTTTGGAGGAGGTTTTTTCCACCTCAACCTAGTGAACATCCACATTTCTTGGATTTCCTAGATCAGCTCTAACCATCCTATATTCTTGGGTTTTCATCTCTGGTCAAGATGAGCATACTACCACTTAGACTCTTCTCCCACCTTTTTCTCCAACTTGCATGTGTGGGAGGAACATCTTCCTCATTTCTCTCTCACATTCTAACCAATCATTCTTAGCCATTTATATATCAAGATTCACTCTCAACTGTTGATCCTTTCCATGTAGGATTTTTTCCCTACAAACTCTTTAAAAAGAGCTTTTCTTGAGCATTTTGAGGCTAGTCATTATCAAGCAATCAAGCAATCTTAGAGCATTCAAGCAGTTTTTAGAGTAATCAAAAGTGTAACTTTGGCTTAGATTTATAGAAGCATATTAGTTAGCATAGTTTCATTTTCCATATAGCTATATATTACATCTTGCATACCATAGTTCACTCACCATTGTCATCTTGAAGAAAACTAGTACAAATTTGAGAGAAATCACTTTGGCAAACAAGAGAATAAGGTGATAGGACACAATGGGACAACAAATGGATGTTTACGTGTTTTAGTTTACTTATTTTATTTGTTTCATTGGTAATTTGGATTTATTGTAAGATTTTAGGTTGTGGTAGCTTATTTTACAGTCTTGCATGTATACACAACTATCAAAAACTGAAAAGTGAAACTACTAACGGTGTCCTTGCAGGGTGTTTTTTATTGCATTTAGGCACATAGCTTATTAGGGACTTATTAATTTGGCCATACTTGTCTCACATAGTTTAACTAGGTAGTGAATTTATGACATCTAATTAAAAGAAATCTGCATCTTTTTCTTCTTAGATAGTTGCACAGAGATTAATCCTAGGGGTTAATAAATCATTATTTTTTGTATTTGTACAAAGTGATAGGTGATTAGAAAATGAGACTCACTTTTTAGATTGTTAATACCCTTTAGAGGATCTGCCTCCCAAGTAGGCCATAAGTCCAAGTGAGAGGAAACAACCCAAGTGGCAATGGGGCTAGGCCAAGTCCTTCCAAGCCACTATAAACAAATTCACTTGCGAGGAAACTCATAAGTGACACATGTTGCTGTGTCATATTGACATCACCATCCCCCACTACCCATAGTGGTGCCTGAAAATCCACAAGGGTTGGGAGGCCTCTTTTTATAAAAGTGATACACCGCACGTATGGCCACTTGAATGGATGCACTTACTAGAAACCTTTGTTATTAGATGCCTAACATTTCGACTTATTGATGTAGGAGTTGTGATATGCACATTTCAAAGATGCCTCTCATGTACTCCTTAATTTGAGATAGAATTTTTTTGGAAATCTTAGGATTTTTAGAAATTCAAAACTTGATATGCCTGAGAAGTGAGTTTTGTGTAAGGGGGAGCCAGTGCTATCAATTTTCTATCTATCTTGTTCAGTGATGTATTTTATTGTTGGAGAGGATTAGACAAGTATATTCCTAGCCAAACCATTTTTTTAAGGTTGTGCACGTCTTTTCTCTTTATTTTTCAAACAAACATTGTGTCTATTATGTATGATGTGTCTTATCAAATAAAAAAAAATCATCCCTAACAAATATCAAACATACAGAGAAAAAACTAGAAAACTTGAGGAAAAACACAAACAATTACAAAGAAAACACAATTTAGCATTTTTAAACTTAGAACAGTGCATTTGTGAGACAATATAGTGCATTTATCAAACACTTTAGTGCATTTGTCAACTAGAACAATTCTTTTTTTCATCAATGTAGCGCATATGATTATTCCTATAGCACATTTATTAAATAGTATAGCACATTTCACCATTTTGGTGGTGCATACACTTTGAACTATAGCACATTTGTTTCGCAAAATAGATATTTTTCTTTATAGAGTAGTGCTTATGTCTAAAACTGTAGCACATATTTTTTAGCACATCTGTGATAGAGGGCATTTCCTGAGGTCTTGTGAGAAAACTGAAAACTGATTTGGATACCCCTTTTCTTATAGATTTCATTCCAGATAACACATACTCACTCCATTGTCAAAACCAAAGAGATTTTCCAACATCCCATATTTTCATACACAAAATTTCAATCTTATACAAAAACCAAGATTCCTTTAGTGCTTTTAAGATCATCATTTTAACTTGGTTGGTTCCCTTATACAAATTTTATCTCTCTTTAACTTTGGAACTAAACTAATATCAATTCTTGGCAAGGATAGTCACCATCATAGATATTTATCATCTCCAACTTGACTTACCTTGTATCAGTATTTCTATAATGCCCCTCTAGGAATCATTCTTATGATAGTTATGATAGATACTAATGAATCTCATGTGTTCTTTTGACTTCCTTATTGATGATTGAATTACTCTTGATTGAGATATTTTATTATGTTTTTTAATTAATTATGCTCCTAAAGTGGACAGTGATATATTTAAGATATGATCATGTTGTGAGGGTATATGTCGATTCATTCATGATTAGATGTTAGATTTTATACATGTGTTCTAACCATGGACTGACATATTTGTTTAACTTATGAGATGTATTATGTGCTAGATTTCATGTTATATGTTTGATTCTATATGGGGTGCGATGGGATGATCTTTCATCACTCACTTTGGAGAGACACATGATGCCAAAATTCCCCTTCATCTATGTGCATGTAATTATTGGTTATATGTATGTTGTATATATGCTCTTCTTGGTGATTCAGGGTTGCAGGTACAAGGCATCGACTCCACCTGGTTCTCAAGTCTGAGTGTGCCTACATAATCCTAATGGAAGCTATGGGAGATAACATAAGGCCCGATGTTCATATCTTAGCCTTGCTCGGTAATAGATTAATATTACATGTCCTATGTCTACTCGATCAGAATGCCACTTAGGCAAAACCCAATAACCTTCGTATGTTGCATGTGATTGTTTTTGTGATTCATCTGGGTTTATTTTATTTTAGTGTTTTGGTAGATATTAACTATAAGTTTTATTACATAACACCATTCCAACATTCAGCAAAATGGGTGCAGAGTGACAAGGAGCGGGAATCCCAAATTTCAAATCTGGGAATGGTGGACTTCTTGGAGAAGGCAGATTTCTTGGGGAAGGCAGTTTTTCTAGGGTCAGAACTAGCAATCAGGCAAGAGGACAGGCATCTCAAGGTATAGAAGAGGACAACGAAATAGTCAAATCAGCGGAGGAGAAAGATTCAAAAATTGGGGACCCACATGATAGAGGTAAAGGTAAAAATGGTCTTTGCTTTTTGGAGTGAAGTCACTGGCTAAATCAGGGCTCTCGGAAGTTACAAATATCTCTGATCCAGTTTCAGGTTGATTGCTATTTCTATTCCGGATAAACTAGTAGATCTAACTGTTGCTGGTTTAACCATGACTTTAGTTGGACGATTTACTGGCTTTAGGCCTAACATTGATGTTGTCAGGAATTTCATAAGGAGGAAATGAGTTTTAAAAGGTCAAGTGGATGTGGCAGCACTGCCTAGGGGTTTTTTTTCCTTTACTTTTAACTCTGAAGAAGATATGAATAAAGCTCTATGTGAAGGTCCATGGATGTTCGGCAAGTCAACTTTGGCTCTTCAAAAATGGGTCCCGAACCTTGCCCTTGATGAATCCTTCTTTCTTTCGGTGCCAGTCTGGACTTGCCTCCTAGGTCTCCCGTTGGAATTCTGGAATGAGGAAGTCTTTAAGGATATTGCGAATTCTTTTGGAGAACTTCTTTCGATTGATCCAATGACGGTGGCTAGATCAAGGTTAGTCTTTTCTTGCATTTGTGTAAATGTTAATCAAATGACGGATATGCCCCAATCCATAGAGATTATTTCTAAACTAGGGAAATGGACCCAAGCTATTGAATATGAATCACTCTTGTTTGCCTATTTCCATTGCAAGAAATTGGGGCATTGGGAAAAATCATGTCTTCTTAAGAAGAGTAAGGAAAGTAAGTTTGATAGCAATGTGAAGTATAAAAAGATTTGGCAAACGATTGATAAAAAAGGAGACTCATCAGCAGAGTGTGATCAAAATAAGGACGCAATGGAGCCAATAAATGAGGTTAATAAGGGTGAGAACAATAATAATGAAAAATAGGATTGTGTCTGCTCTAATATCCAAACAGAGAGTACTAAAGAGGGGGAGAAAGGTAGAGAGTTGAACAACAAAAATAAACCAGAGGACCAGGAGGATGGATATGTCAGTCAGGAGAAGGAAGAGGTAAGTCCCAATGAAGTTGTGCCTGTTTCCTCTTTCTCAAATTCAATTGAGGAAAATTTTAATGAAGCTCAAGAGTTTAACCCTTCTTATTTAGAGCCCTTATTGCTTTTAACTAATGGAAGCCCAAAGCCTCCTCAATGTAAAACCCCATCACATAGTGTGGTAATGGATATCTTGGAAGGAAATCTCAGGATTCTTGGTTCGAAAGAGGGAAAAGTGAATAAGGAGGAACTCAATGGAGGTATCTCAACTAGAAGAAAGAATAAGAAAAAGGAAGATGTTGGAAGCCAAAATAAAAAGAAGGGGATTTCATCTCTAAAACATCAAAGGGAACAGGAAAGTTGGAAGAACTGTGCTGATGGAACACAGTGTTCCATCGAGTCAGCCCTATCTCTGGTTAAAGTATGAAGATAATATCCTGGAACATCAGAGGGCTGAATGCCCCTCATAAGAAGGATGTGTTATGAAACATCATAAGAGATCATAAACCGGATGTGGTCCCTGTTCAGGAAACCAAGATGTCTAAGGATAAAGTGGAAAAGATTAGAATTTTTAAAAATAACGATGTCATAGGATCTAGCTCAGAGGGAGCTTCTGGAGAAACTTTGATTTTTTGGAATCAAAAAACCATTAAAGGTAAGGAAATCATCTCTGCTTGTAATAGGAACTTTGTGTAGCTTGAGCATATCAAGGATAACTTTGTATGGGTGTTAACCAATGTCTATGCACCTAATACCAAAATTGGGAGAGCTAAATATTGGAGAAGCCTTGTTGATGATAGACTTAAGTTTGTTGATCAAAGTTGGATAATAATGGGAGATTTCAATACTCCACTAAAAGAGGAAGAGAAGATGAGAGGTCTCCCCTTACAACTTGATGGGAAACAAGACCTTATGGAGTTCATTAATGATCAAGCTCTTATGGATGTGGATCTTCAAGGGATTAACTATACCTGGACTAATAGAAGAACTGGAGCAGACCTGATTCAAGTGAAGTTAGATAGAACTTTAATTTCTCCTGAGTGGTTAGCCAAGTATAGCTGCTCTCTTGCTTCTATTATCAAAATTGGGCCAGACCATTATCCTATCTCTTTTACTGCCAACTCTTTTTTGGCTAAGAGAAACTTCCCTTTTAGGTTTGAAAAAGTGTGGTTATCCCATCCATCATTGGAAGCTTGTGTTGCTGATTGGTGGAATTCTGAGGTTGAGGGTATGACTCTCTTTAGAATAGCTAAAAAGCTCAATATTATAAAGGCTAAAATTAAAATCTAGAATAAAGAGATTTTTGGGGATATCTTCAAGAGTAAAATTCAAATTAAAACTGATATAAAAGAAGTTCAGGATAGAATCCAGGGCTGTTTGATGAACTGAGGGAGGTGGAAAATGCTCTTTTGTCTAAATACCACACCATTATTTCTAATGAAGAGACATTCTAGAGACAAAGATCTAGAGCCATGTTCTTGAAGGAAGGTGATAAAAATACCCGGTTTTTTCACCTAACTTCTCTTAAGCAGAGGGCGGCTAATAGGATATCTAGATTATCCTATAATAAAGGGATTTTGATGGAGGATAATGATATTAGAAAGGAAGCTCTGGAGTATTTTGGTACCCTGTTGGGAGAAGTGGATAACTTGGATATCAGTAATCAAAACATTCTATTGCAAGCTATTCCTTCTACCCTAACTGTGGATAACAATAACTTCTTATCCCGCATCCCCTCTAACCAAGAAATCAAAAAGGTGGTGTTTTCTTTTTAGGGAGATAAATCACCTGGACCGGACGGGTTTCCTATGGTTTTCTTCCAATGTTTTTGGCATATTGTGGAGACTAACATCTGCAAAGGTGTTAAAGAATTCTTTGGCTCTAGAAGGCTTCTTAAAGAATTGAATGCTACATTCATTGTCCTAATCCCGAAGATCCCAGGAGTTGATTCTCTCAATAAGTTTAGACCCATTAGTCTCTGTAACTCTGTCTACAAGATTTTATCCAAGGTTCTGACTTCTAGGCTGCTGGAAATTCTTCCAAGAATTATCTCTATCCAGCAGAATGGTTTTGTCCTTGGTAGACAGATTCTGGACTCCATAATAGCTATTCATGAAAATATCCATTCCCTGAAAGTTGCTAATAATCAGGGGTTCTTTCTAAAGTTAGATATGGCTAAAGCTTATGATAGAGTGAACTGGCAGTTTCTCCTAAGGATTATGAGAGTGTTTGGTTTTGGTGAAAAAGTTATTTAGCTTTGCTCTCAACTTATGGAAACTTCCTCTTCTATTGTTATCATCAATGGATCCCCGTCAAGTTTCTTCAAAAGCTCTAGAGGTCTTAGACAAGGGGACCCCATATCCCCTATCTTGTTTACTATTTTAGCTAGAAGTCTAGGTATATTTATATTTTAAAATGTGGAAGAAGGCAATCTTAGAGGTTTGAAACCATCTTCATCCAATTTCACTTGTACTCATGAATAGATTGTTGATGATTCTATCACTATGGGGGAAGCTACCACTACGGAAGCTAAAAATATGAAGAATGTGCTGCATATTTATGAATCTGCCTCTGGTCAAAAAATTAATTGGGATAAGAGTTCTTTGTTCTACATCAATACCCCTGTTCAAAGGCAATTAAGGATTGAAAGAATTCTTGGCTACAAAATATCTGAGCTTCCCTCTTCTTATATGGGGCTTCCTCTGTGTATTAAGCTTGAGGATTTTTTCTAGAATAAGTTGATTGATAGATTTAAATCAAAACTGGCTGGGTGGAAAGGGGCAGTCCTTAGTCAAGCGGGCAAAGTTACTCTACTCAAAGCCACTCTCCAAAACTTGCCTGTTTATGCTCTCAGTTTGTTCAAAATCCCCAGAAAGTTTGCAGAAGCAATTGAAAGAATTCAAAAAAAGTTTCTTTGGTCGGGGGTGGAAGTCAAAAATAGAATTCCCCTTATTGCTTGGAATAAAATCTGTTCCCCTAAGGCCTCAGGGGGGTTGGGTTTAAGGAATATCAGCTCTATGAATAAGGCTTTATTAGCTAAACAAATTTGGAGAATGAAAGGGGAGGAAAGAGAAAGGAATTTAATCTGGAAAAACAAATATCTTTATATGAAACCTTCTGAGGAAGAATTTTTAGATGATTCTTTTATTGTTGAAGGTTCTGCTATATGGAATGCAGTCCAATCTACTAAAAGTTGGGCTGCTACTGGTCGACTTTGGAACCTTGGGGATGGTAGGAAAATAAGATTTTGGGAAGATAGGTGGATTTTGGATAAACCTCTAGAGGAAGTTCCAATCCTTAATGAATGGAAAGACTGGTTCAAAAGCAGGTTTGGGGAGTTGGTCAGAGACTACTGGAGAAATGGGAAATGGATTGATTCTAGCCAGCATTGTCCAGGGCTTAAGTTCCTTCAGATTTCTCTCTTTGCTAAAGTTCCTAGAGATAATAAAGATGACAAATTGATATGGAGGGAAACCCTGGATGGGAAATATTCTATGTCCTTAGTTGTGGCTATCCATAATGAATCTATGGAAGAAACTCCTATTTGGGCTAAAGTTTGGAATAAGAAGTTAGTTCCTAAGGTTAATATCTTTCTTTGGATTTTCATCCAAAACAAGGTTTTAACTCTAGACAACCTTAAAAAGAGAGGCTTTGTTTTTCCTAACAGGTGTTCTCTTTGTTGCAAGGAAGAAGAGACTGCTTGCCATATTCTTAATCAATGTACATTTAGTCAGGAAATTTGGAAAGTTATCTTAAGCAGGTGGAACTTGAGCTAGGTTTTTCCAAATTCCCTAGGGGATTCTTGGCAGGAATGGCAATGCCCTAGTTCTAATCCAAATATTGTGGAGACTTGGAAACTTACTTTCTCGAATGTTATCTAGAATATATGGAAAGAGTGCAACAATAGGATTTTTACGGATAAAAGTGCTACTCCTGAAATGGTGGTGGATAAAATTTACAAGATCATATTTGAATGTATTTATGGCACTGATAATAAACCAACTACTAAAGAAGATTTCAATGATAGGTGGAACCTCTCTACTACTACTAGTAGCAAGGAGAAGGGCAGAGAAGGTCTTGTTTGGTGTTTTCCTCCTCAGGGGTGGATTAAGGCTAACTTTGATGGGGCCTCTAAGGGGAATCTAGGTAAAGTTGGATATGGGGGCATTGTTAGGAATTGTGCTAGAAGTTGCTTAGTGGCAGTAGCTGGTCCTTTGGGGAGTCAATCTAGTCATTTTGTCGAAGCTTCAGCTGCCCTGAATACCCTAATTATAGCTAAGAATATTAATCATGATAAATTTTGGCTCAAGGGAGACTCACTTAATATTATTAAGTGTTTGAAGGGGGGGTCAGAGCCATCTTGGTCAATTGAAAACATTATCCTGAAAGCTAGGGAAATCATCGCTAGTTTTAAAGAAATAATTATTCAACATGCCTTTAGAGAGAAAAATATGGTGGCGGACTATCTGGTGAACCTAGGAGTTAACTCTAGTTCTCAAATGATTTGGCATGGAGAAGATATTAATATGAACATTAAAGAGCTCCTTAGAAAGGACAGATTTACGAGGAGGGAAGGACTGCATAATCATGAAAGGGTATATGAATAATTTACAATTTGATGGAAAGGTAATGATTACTTGGCAAAGCGGTAGAACCCCAACCATTTTTAATATTACGTCATACACTTTCTGGGTCACCCTTTTCAAAATCTTGAGTAACTACAGGAAAGAAGTGTTGAGTTTGTAGAGGAATAGAGCTGAGAATCCGAATTCAAATATGGGAGGAGATTTAAGGAGGGAGGAAATAGATAATACATCAAGATGGAAGGTGATGTTGAAAGTGTGGGCGAAGCTGGAAAAAGGGTCCCTCACAAGCTTTATGGAGAAGCTGGTGGACTATGACAAAGGTAGGGTGAATCTAGCCGTGTCCAAAATTTCTGAAAATTGGTGTAATGGGTCCTTTAAAATCTATGGGGTTAAGTTCAAATTGGATGTGGGACTCATTGCTACTATGACTGACATGCCCCATTCTGGGCTTAATTTTTTTAGAGACCTCAAAGTCTCCAATAATGCGGTTAATTTGTTCCCACGTAAGGAAAAAGAGAGGGCCAGAATTGGCAAAGCCACAGGGGGTTACTATGAAGCGTCTAATATCAAGAAAATATGGGGATGGGTTTTGAATGCCATAATGGAATATATCACTGTTGAGGGCCAATTTGCCAGGGCCCACACTTACCACTTTGTTCTTTTAAACCATTTCAGACATGACAAAAGGGTCTCCCTACCCTACTACCTGTTTAGGTCCCTTTCAAGGTCCCTCAATAAACACAGTAAGAACCCCTCTAATCCGGTTCTCCATTGTAGGCTTTTGCTGCTCATTTATGAGCACTATAAAACCCTCGCCATTTTGGAAAACAAGAGGTTATTTGCCTCTCCAGGGAAGAGGAAGCTGGAGGGAGGCAATTCCAGCAAGGAGAAGGCATCTTCTAGCAAAAAAAGTAAGAGTGCCTCTGGGATGGAAACCCATGAAGAAAAGACTGAAACAGATGAAATGGGAAAAGAAGGCAGCGAAATGGATACAGATGATTCTGATGGTGAAGATAGTTGGAAAGATGAGGAGGTGGGTATTGAGGAAGAAGGTGGTGATAATGAGTCCGACAATGAAAGCCCTATCCACAGTGATTGCCCTGGCAAGGAAATAGCCACCCTATGGAGGATGTGGAGTACAAGGATAACGAGGATAAAGATGTGAATTCTGAGAGGGAGGAGAACAAGGATCCTAAGAAGCATATGACTAAGGACAGTTTAAGCGAGGATAAGGAAAGTGCGGGTAAAGGGTTATTCCTAGATAACCTTAGAAAACTCAGTGAGGCGAGACTGGATTATGACATATGGACCTATGAACTCTTGAAGAACTTGGAAAAAATGGGAAATAAGTGGATGAGAAGAGGAAGGATAACGACAGGGATCAGATAAAATGGAAGCAGGATATGGAGGAGAAGGTTAAATCGTTGGAAGAAGGGAGTGTGGCGATGAAAAATTTGTTGGGCATTATCCCGAATATCCTATCAGTAGTCACTAAAAACTTGGAAGATATTGCTAAGGTCTTTGATAATTCCAGTTCTCCTAAACTGGTGGTGGACCTTGACATGGATGAAGATACTATCTAGATTGGCAGTGGTGAAGCTACTCCAGCTGGTGCTGCTAAGAGGACCAGGGCAAGTGTCAAGAAAGTTGTGGCTGCATCTGCTAAGGATATCCCTAATCTTAGGGAAAACATCAAAGAACTACATGGGATTAGCAATACCTTGGCTAATGCCCTGAAAAAAATCAATTAGTTTCTTCTCTTGGGTCTTATTGGTTTTGCTAGCTTTGTGGGGCTTTAGCTGGTTCTCTATGGTTTTTTGCTGGCTTTTCGTTGGTTTGTCCCTTTTTGTCTCTTTTTTCTTTATCTTCTAAGTTTCACTTGTAAAGGGTTTCGGGGCCCCTTCAAAACCTATTTTTATCTTAATCAAAAACTATAAGTTTTATTATAAGGTTTAATTTAAATGATAATTTAATTTAGATACTTATGTTCGCATGTTTTAAAATTAAATTAAATAAATATATATGTATGTTCGCATTATAGTGCCTTGTTAACTAATTAAGAAATTAATACTGATGTCCTAAAAAAATTAAATTAAAATAAAAGAATAAATAATTGATGAATTAAGTGATAATTTAAGTTATTATTTAAAAGATAAAATGATTAAGTTATTAAATATAATAATAAAAATTTACTAAATAAATATAATAAAAATTAAAAATAGAAATGATTAAAATTGAAGTAATAAAATTTATAGAAAGTTTCTTTTCTGGATAAAAGAGATTTGGAAGAAACCTTTATCAGTCTGGAAAATTTCGGGAAGAGGGATCTTTTTCCTGATCTTGATGCTTTTTTAGGGTTTTTCTGGATAAAAAAACAAATTACAGAGTATGGAAATTAGATTTTAAATTCCTTTGGTTGCGAGATTTGAATATGGATTTTTGCATACCAAGATACTATCAGATTTTCATTTGAAAATTGTGCTTCTTCGGTCTTCATTATTTTTCTGGTTGCGATTTTGAAGTAGGGTTTTTAATTGCTATTGTTTTTGTTTTCGAAAATAAAATTATCTCTATTTTTTGGGATCTGGATTTCGAGTGACATTCTATTTAAATTCAGGTTATCAAATAAAACCATCTGTGGATTCACATGTATGGATTCATTCAATAATTGAATGATTTTTTGTGATTTTTGATCAAATTTGTTTCAACATGTGTGTCTCAAATATGGATGTTGTCATTTCAATAGATTATACCATTTGAATGGTCAATGCTTGTTTTAATTAATTAATTTTATTTATTTATTTATTTCTTCTACTATTAAAATATATTTAATTCTCCACATGTTTATCTCTATTGTTAATTTTTATGCATTGTATCTTCATATTAAATTTCTTAATACATTCATAACTTCTTTTAAATTTATTTATTCTTACCCTATGTTATGCGAGTGTTGTGTTTAGTTTTATTGGTAGGGGCATTGTTTTATTTTTGTTTCTTTGTTAGGGAGGGAGTTGTTTTGGTGGGCACCCCACCACCACGTAGGTGTGGGGATTACCCATGCTATGGTGGGAGGTGTTGTGAGTGCTAAATTTTGCTGCAAATAATGCCTTATGTATTCCTGAAGTGTCTTCATCGCTAGGGTTTTAGGAGGGTTTTATTTTTTAAGTAGCTTGTGTTTTATTCTCGGCTCTATTCTAATTCTTCATTGACCATGAGTATCTAGTCTTTGCATCTTAATTTATCCTCGTGAGGTTTGTCAGTCATATGGTTATCAGCCCCACATGCTAGGATTCACCTTTCAAGTCAGTCGACTTTAATTTTTCAAATGATCCTAAGTATTGCGAAAAAGTCCCATGTCGTAAGGTTTAAATGTCCTAGGAATACCCGCGTTGTGCCCCCTTTTACCCTCCAAAAGTGACCATGTGCTGAAATATTTCCACTTAAGTATGCCCTTGTGTCCCCAGTCACTCGGGATAGTGGTATCTCTATCTAGGATCCCTTAGTCTCTATCCAGCAAGTCATTTGTTATCAATTTTTAGAGTGTGGGATAGCAGAGAGTTTATTTAACAAAGGATTTCTTAATCTCATAGAGTGTTCAATAAGACTAGTTCTGGTGTGTGGGGTGGTGGGGTGTGCTTTGGAGATAGAAAAGAGAGCCCCCACAAGTAATGCAAAGGGTAGGATATGATCGTGCGGGATAGTGGGAATTTAAGGAAATGGAGCCCCGCTACCCCATGATGTGCTATTAGAAAGGTAAGTCCTATTGCAGGACAATGAGATACAGTGTAAACAAAGAGCCCTACAAAGTTCAAGAAATAATCCCTTGCGGGAGAGAAGGAAGACAAAGTAAAAGTTACCCCACAGAAACACTTGAACCACATTAAGGCTAGTACAGGATAGCAGGAGTAGTCAAAGAGAAGACAAAGCCTTCCCTGCATAGACCTAATGGATATAATAGATCTACTACGAGATAGTGGGGGAGGATCTTAAAGGAACAGAGTGATAACCTCACCATCCTGCTATGATGAAAGAAATGGAATGAAGACCTTGTGGGATGACCTTGGAAAGTGGGAAAATGCAACCCCACTATCCCACAAGGGTGAAAATATTGAAGACAACAAAGGAAGTGGGTAGTATGCTAATTGCATACTATGCGGGATAGTGAGATAAGAATTTTGAAATCCCAACTATCTCACGAGTGAACTAAGCACTGGAGAAGGGTGATGCAGGATGAACATTGAACTATAAGGCCCCGCTATCCTGCAAGGGTGAAAGCTTGAAGGCAATAAGGAAACTAAACAAAAGGGACATGTGGTGCAAGATAGCGAGGAAAGTGTTTTGTTTTCCCTACCATCCCATAGGTGTCTTAAAAGCAAGAAAGGGGAATTATGAGGTAGTGAACAATAAGGAATAGTGAAGCCCCACTATCCCATGGGGTAGTTAGCGATAGAAAGATAGTGGTGTGGGTAGGTAAAATAGAAAGGGAGTGATGATTCTCTCTATCACATGGCAAGGCAAAGGGCACATTAAAGACCATGCGGGATACTAAGCAAAAAGGAAATACAAAGACCCTGCTATCCCACATGAGTCATATTTTCGCAAGGATGGAGAAATTAAAGATTTGAATAATCAATGGTGGTAGAGTAATCAAAGGGGGGGAGCCATGTTAGCACTCAGAGGTATCAACATGAAATCTGTGATTCATATAAGGATCAATGGTAGTATTTGAATCTCGAAGGCCACCAACCTATCTAAGCTTACATGTATGGAGTAATGGCAATTTGTTAGTGGGAAATAAAAGTAGAATTCAAAGTGCAGTTTTTCTTTACCCTACGATCGAAGAGAGAAGCATAGAGAAAAAAGGCTAACCAAAGCAACCAGAGCGATTAGAGCATTTCTAAAAATTTCAAACAACACTCATTTGTGTTCAAATAAATAAGTCAAATTGCCTAATCCTTATATGTGCTTTTGTAGGGAAATATAGGAGTATTTGTGTGTGAATTTGAAATTTCTTGCCCTAGGTGTGGAGGGAAGGACTATTTGTGTAGGGTTTTCTGTTAAAATTTGTTGTTCTAGATATAGCGATGGCCTCCCTAGTTGAGAAAAATATTCTTGTTGCCTCCCAAGAAGCTCCCCAAGCTGAAACGGGCTCTACCCAACCAAAAATCACCAATGCAATCCTCTTGACAACCATTTTTCCATTCCATGTCATTGTTGATAAGCCTGTAGAAGAGCACAACCCTCTAGTTTATACCCAAACCCCTCAAACTAATGAATCAAGTGTGCCACCCCAGTAGGAAGCTACTAAACCCAAAAGAAAAAGAGCTATCAAGAAGGTCATTGCGGTATCCTTTAACATCGAGCCTTCTAGGGAGCCAAGCCCTTCTCCAAAAGCTAGAAAGCCCACCCCCAAAAGAAGAAAGGTTTCCCCCAAAGAGCCATCAGTGCAAATGCACAAGCTTCTCTAGCTATAAAAAACCCACAAGGAGGGTCTAACTCTCAGGAAGAGGATTCTAAGCCCAAGAGAAGAAGAGCTTGCATAAAGAAAGCCACAACCACAACAACAACATCATCAAGACAAATTGTTGAAGCAGAGCTCGCTCCTTCTACCACTGAAAAATCCATTGGATTCTCAATAGGAGCAAGCTGAGGAGGCTCCATCCTCATTAGTCTCTACCAAAACCCCCAAGGAGATTGCTAAGGAATTGACAGAAAAAATTGGAAGCTGAAGAGAAAAAGAAGAAGAAGGAGACCTGAAGTCTCAGCCAGGACCTTTTAGAAATTTTCAAGGGGTCGACCATGACAGATAATTTCAAATCAAATTTTGAAGACAAGAGCTCTCAGTGCAAGGATGCCCACACCACTGAAAGGGGGTGAGATATTTTTCACTTTTTCTATGGGAATAGGGACAAGGCTGCTCCTGTATCTAATCCTTGGAACCTAAATTTGGAAAATTTGGTAGTTCCCAATGTTTTTGTTGAGCCACTACTAATCAGGGAATTGGCAAAGCATTATCACCCTGAGAGAATGACTGCGAGGACAACCACTAGCCACATCCTCTTAGATATCTCCACATATGCTATTGTAGAATGTTTTAATTTAGATAAAACTTCCCTCACCAAGATAAATAAGAATGGGTTGGAAACAGAGTATACATCTAAGAAGAATTTCTATAGGGTAAATATTTTTCCCCTTTATATGAAAATTCAATTCCTTGAAACCATTCAGCTCTATGATTTCATTACATGTATTGAAGACAAGTTGCATGAGAGCTTACTGGCTACTAGGGATCTAAGAGAAAATTTAAACATTATTATTTGATATGCCACATGATTCTTTTTCAAAATAGAACAGAGTGGGATGATGCATTGCAGATAAAGAGGTTTTATCCTAGGACAAGAGAGAGATGGTCGGTTTAGAGGTGGACCCAAATCTGGGACAAATGGTCTAGATTTGCAGATTACAAAGCTTTCTGTGATTATTTTGTAGTGAAGGTCCTAGGAATGATGGGGGTTAGGATGTCAAGGCTCCCTATGCATATTTCCAATGTCCTAAGAATGAAATATATCAGGGAAAAGAACACAGAGTACCCAGAGGGGGCCTTCTCTCACAATTTTGGTGATTTTTTCTTCTATGCAGATTGCACAATAATCAGGGTCTATGGATGCTCCAAACCACCACATATTTTGCCAATAACAATCCTTCCATGGCTTGAATTCATAGAGCTAATGTGGATGGAGAAGGAAATTGTTAGAATAGAGAGAAAGGGGTAGCACCTCTCTAGGGCTACAACCTTTGATAACTTCATCGTGGGGTCCAACACACTTGAGCAGGTACAAGGTTTCTTGGTGAGAAATTATAGGCTCAAGGTAGGACAAGAAAGAAATTTTGATCCAGAGGGATATATTCATGATTTGAGGACACAAAGGCTAAAGCTGAGAGGTTACTCTCACCAATTCAATGAAAGGGAAGACTTAATCAGGAATTTTAACCCTGTAGAGACTATACAGAGAAGAGGAAAATGGAACTTTATTCAAAGTCTGGAGAGGGAAAGAGAGGAGAAAGACCACAGTTTCCAAAGGTTTTGTTCTAATATTCAAAATGACCTTGCTAGAATGATGAGAAGGGTGATGCACTACATGTGTCAAGGTGTGTTCCCTTGGTCTCCTTGTGTTGTGCAGTGTAGCGCTCGGGTTTGTGACATGGCTTAACTGCCTCCTGTAGATTTTGTAAGTCTAGTGGTTGTATCAAGCATTAATAGGTCGATATTTTGGTGCAATGACAACCACACTTGTAACAAGTGGTATCAGAGCTTGTTCATAGGTTCAAACCCCTCACTTGCACTGGGGGGATTATTGCAAAGTGTGTGCCCTTGGTATCCTTGTCCTATGCAATGCAATGCTCAGCTTTGTGATATGGCTTAACTACCTCCTATGGATTCTATAAGTCTAGTGGTTGTATCAGGCATTAATAGGTCGGTCTTTTGGTGCAACGACAACCACACTATTGGCATTTTGCATAGAGATTGCATTAATGATATGTTGTCATTAATGTCAATTGAACCGGTAATGGTATTCATGTTATTGCTGATATTGTTGTTTTTTATATTGGCTAGTAACCAGTAAGAAGAGATTTGTGGAAGATGTTGTAAACCAGTATGTTAAGTTTGTGAGTTGAACGAGTAAAATGGTGTAAAGGGTTAAACCTTTCTATGCAATGTAACTGGTAAACCCTATCGGTTGTTAAACCCTGACCGATAAAGTTTGTTGGTTTATTATCTGATGAGCAATAATGATGGAGACACATGTGATCATTGTATGAGGATAAGTTCAAATTGTTTTGGCGCATTTAATTATTGTATAGGGAAGGAGCAAAGTGGATTGCATCTAATGCATAGCACGTGATGAGTTACAAAGTCCGATGGAGTGGTGATCATGGAGTGATTGGAATTTTCTTGAAGAATGTGAAGAGATTGTCATGATTTCTAACAGTCAAGATTGTACTGACTTGTTTGTAATCTTGATGATGAGATTTAGGTTTTTGTTGTGTTACCGACCTAATTGATTTGTATTTAAGGTCGATGAAGTTGCTTGTAAAAGTTGTTGGCAAGACTGGCAAAAACCTATTGAGTGTGTTGTTGCCTAACTAGTGAGTTTGATTCATGCTTTGAGTGAAGGCAGACTAAAGCTTAAAAGGATCTGATCAAGAAAATGTAGTGCTATTCAGACAGATCAATAAAACCTATTATTTTCTAACAATTATAGCAGAATTGAAATCCGTTAACCAGGTAAGCTCTAACAAGCTTGGTTACTCATTAAATCCTCTAACAAGGTGGTCCATTAGCTTGGATTCTTAAATCCTCTAGCGAGGTTACTCCTAATAGGGTATTGTGTTTTTCATCAAGGCATATTTGTAAATCCCTTAACCGGGTGATTCCTAACTAGAATTAGTTCTTAACAGGACTTATTGTAAAGCTTTAAAAGGCTTGGCTCCTAATAGGGTGAACTTCATAAGAGTTCAGATAGTTATCCCTGTGAGTCTCATCTCACCATGGTTTTAACCTATTTGGGTTTTCCACGTATAAACATTTGTGTCAAGTGGTGAATGTTTTTTGTGGTTATGATCTTATTTGTTGATTTGATTAACTTCTGATAAGGCATGATAACTAGAAGCATTGAGAGATGAATATGTTAAGTTATGATTAAGCATTGTTGATGTTTACAAGATTGAATTTGTTTACTATTAAGTTGTCATAACAGTCAAACCGATTGATGTCAAGTATTCTTATGAATACTGATCTTGCCTGATATATGTTTACTTTGTGTGATTGAATTTGAGTTTGGTAACTTTGTATTAGTTTTTAGTATACTGATTTTCCCTCCCTCTCAGTATTCTACTAGATACTTATTCTTTCATCATACCATCAATTGGTATCAGAGTATCTCAGGTCCTCTTTATTCTAAAATCCTAACAGCTCGAGGAAAATATCTTGTACATCATGATGAATAAAGAAGGTCTGAAGTTCAACAAAGATAACTATAGAATATGGAGCGACAGAATGAAGATTTACATTAAGAGTCTTGGTAGTCAGTATTGGGATCATATAGGAACTAAGTATATTACACCTACTGGAATCCTGACTGATGATCAAAAGAAAGAACAATAAGAAAATCACCAAGCATTAGAGGCTATTATCAGTTCCTTGTCTAATGTTGAATATGTAGATGTTCATGGTCTTGAAACTAAATATGAAGTGTGGCAAAAACTTGAAGAGATTTATAGCGGTTATGAACATGTTAAGATTTCCAAAGAGGAGAGTCTAAGAGGAAAGTTTGATGACATGAGAACATCTGAAGATGAGAATATCCAGCAGTATGGTCAAAATATTAAAGAGATAGTTGGTGAAATAAAGAGTGC
Organism: Cryptomeria japonica; assembly: GCF_030272615.1. NCBI lineage: Eukaryota > Viridiplantae > Streptophyta > Pinopsida > Cupressales > Cupressaceae > Cryptomeria > Cryptomeria japonica. The sequence goes on from NC_081414.1 coordinate 530,424,866, forward strand.
GGGAGGGATAGTGGAAGATGCCACAGTAATCAGTAAGGTACTGAGAACCCTGCTACCGGTCTATGCTATCTGAGTTGCAGATATTCAAGAGCTAAAATACATTGACAAGACTAAGGTAAGTCTTGACTATATTATTGGCTTACTTACTACCTTTGAATTAAATGCTATGATGGTAGTGTACAGAAATTAGAATCTGCATTCAGAGCTTCTTTCTCTAACCCATCTGTGAGAAGAAGTAGAGATATCGGCCATGGTTATGAATCTAGATCCAACAGAGATGCCGATGATGAAGATAGCTTAGTGGAACTTGAAGCATTGTTGGCAAAATGACTGCCTAGAGGCACTGGTAAATATAGAGACTCATAAATATAGAGGTAAGCTACCTTTAAAGTGTTTTGCATGCAATAAGATTGGTCATATAGTAGCTAATTGCCCTAATGGTGAAAATGAATACAAGAGAGACAAATTTAAGAAGTATAAGGGTAAAGGTAAGAGAGATTGTCTTATAGCTATTGATAGTGGAATTACTGATGGAGAATCTGATGATGATACTAGTGAAGATATTATGTTTGTAGCTATTAAGGAATAAATATTAGATCAGAAGGCACTAGTATCTAGGATGGATAACTCTGATGATTGGATCATTGATAGTGGTTGTTCACATCACATGACCGATGATCGGAGCAAATTTCTTTCCTTAGAGGAATTTGATGGCGGTGTTGTCAGATTTGGCAATGACTCACCCTGTATGGTTAAAGATAAGGGAGTTATTTCTCTTAATGGGAAGAGTAGTGCTGATGATGTCTATTGGGTTGAAGGCCTAAAGCACAATCTTTTGAGTGTGGCACAACTTAACAACAGAGGATACCCACTGGAGTTTAGAAATGGCATGTGCAAAATCTTTGACAACAAAGGTGAATTGATTGCAACTGGGAACAGACCATCATCTTAATCCTAAAGTTAGCAATTGTTTGATTGCAAAAATAGATGATAGTTGGCTTTGGCATAGGAGATTTTATCATATAAATTTTGACAATATTGTTCAAGTAAGCAATTCTAAGATAGTAAGAGGTTTGCCTCAGCTGGACAAACTGCTTAATTCTCTTTGTAAAGAATGTCAGTTAGGAAACATGACTTCTTCAACTTTCAAGAGCAAGTCCTTCTCAGCAGAGCACTTGTTAGATTTGGTTCATGTAGATCTATGTGGACCAATAAGAACAAGAAGGATTCAAGATGACAGATATTTCATGATCTTCACTGATGATTTTTCAAGGATGATGTGGGTCACATTCTTGAAGGATAAGAATGAAGCTTTTCATAAATTCAAGGCATTCAGGGCCTTAGCTGAGAAAGAGAGTGGCAAAAAGATTAAATATCTGAGAATAGATCAAGGCTGTGAATTTACTTCTAAGGAATTTACTAAGTACTAGGATGAGAATGGTATCAAGAGGCAGCTTTATGCACCAAGTACACCACAACAGAATGGTATAGCAGAGAGAAACAACCAGTTAGTGGTTGAAGCTGCTAGGACTATGTTGATACAAGGAGGTGTAGAAAAAACATTTTGGAAAGAGGCTGTAAGTACAGCTGTCTACACATTGAACCAAGTTCTGGTGAAAAGAGGTAAGGACAAGACCCCTTGTGAATACTAGTATGGGAGATCACCTGATGTTAGCTATTTTAAGATATTTGGAAGAAAATGTTTTATTAAAAGAGGTGATTACATAAGCAAGTTTGAAGCTAAGAGTGATGAAGGCATATTCCTTGGCTATTCCACCAAGACTAAGGCCTATAAATGCTTCAACAACAGGAAACAAAAAATTATTGAGAGTGTTTATGTTCATGTAGATGAATGTCCTAAAGTTTCAAAAGGAACCAGTTCTGAGAAGAAGGATGAAGATCCTTGCATTTTGCTTTTGGAACTTGAAACTATTAAATCAAAAACTGGTAAAGAAAATCCTGATGTACTTGTTCAACTAGAACAAATAAATTTAGAAGAAGATGATAATGAAGAGGTTGAACCCAAAGAGAATGATCATGTTATTCCTAGGTATGTGAGAATAAATCACAGTCCTGAACAAATTATTAGGGATAAGGATGTTGGAGTACTAACTAGAAGGAAAATAAGAGAGAACTCTTGCATGATCTCCACCTTTGAACCTAGAAGTGCTAAGGAGGCATTTTGTAATGCCCTGCTAGGAACCCTAAAGGAAAACAACACAACTAGGCAACTAAAGGGTGATTTTTTTTTTTTTAAAGATTAAGTGCATTAATTATAACAATAGCACATTTAATAACACAATGAAAGTCTAACACATGATTTCCTAAGGGTTACCAATGAAGATTAATTCTCAGATTATATAAACACCATGGTTAATCCAATTGTCCATTTAATTAGGTAAATAAAATGCTTAAGATAAAACCTACACATACATCTAAATTTTATAATGAAAGAATCAAAGTACTCCAGTGAATTTATTTATCCATAAACCATTTATACATAAGATCAAAGTAACTGAATTAACATACAATCCATTGACATAATATTACAATATCCATAAATACATGGCTTCCAAAAATACCACGAAATCCAAAAGTTACAATATCAAGTTTACATAAAAGTTTGATACAATGACCATAAGGTCTCAACTAAACAATGATCACGAACAAGAGTTGGTACATGAACCATGAACCAAGAAACACCAGCAAAGCCTTTCCTTGCTTGAAGATATAATCCAGAATATCTGATGGGAAGTGACACTACCACCCAACCATGTGATCCCGAAATGGAACCACCCCACCGTGCTAGGAGATAGTAGAAGACCCTCAAGCAAGCAAAATAAGACAAGTACAAAAGAACTACATGACTCCACAAACATCCATGTGACTTAACTCACAAACACTAGTGGCTCTAAGGAGAGAGTGTCATCACATGGCTTATGGTGGTTACCATGGTAGGCCTCCATAGGTCCCGACCCCCATCTAGGGTTATCTTGGTAACCTCTCCCGAACCTCCGGCTCCATCTAAGTCTCATGCAGACCCTAACAATCCTTTCATGAAGACAAGGTGGTAAGTTTGCCATTCCAGTCCTTCTCGCAACATTATGAGCCCTGTACTAGCACTCACCTATGCACGAGGTACATTATCTTAATTAATATTTAATCTACCCACCCCTAATCAATTATTAGGTTATCAATTCTTAACTGACTTTCGACGTGCTATCCTTCCATCCAGTTCGGGCGTGGCCCCCGCTTGAAAGCCACTCTCTCTCATAGGAAACTAACAAGAAAGGTCTCTCTATGAGAACTCTATGGCAAAATAGACAGCCATATCTAATCCTGACAAACCACAGGTGAAGGATACACAATCACTAACCCCAGATTGACCATTTGGAACAAAACACACAATGGCTCACATCAACAAGGTTATACAACAACACCTGACCAAGGAGATATAACAACATATGACATAACGACAACTCAACTAGAATTGCAATGAAATTAAGCTTGACTGCAAATACCATTTACACAAGATCCTAATACAGACAATCTTTTCTTTAAACAGCCAAAAGCATAAATGACTTGCAATTAAAGTTTTTCCAGAAAATAAGAAAATACAACTATATTAATACAAGAAAATCAATGTTGTCATTTGTCCAATAAGGTTAAATAAAATCACATAAAAATAAATCTCCTAATGTATTTCCAAGCATAAATATAGAATCTAAAAATTATAAGCTTTTTAAAAAAAATAACCAAACTCTAAATCAATATAATATAATTATATTAATATATATATATACATCGTATATATATCATATACCTATAATCACATTACAAAATATATATATAACCACATGAATTAATTTTCACAGTATTAAAATAATACTAAATAACATAATACCCATAATAAAATAAACTTATATATGAATATATATATATATATATATATTTTACATATATATATATATATATATCATATTTATAATGAATTAATTTAAAAATCAAATTAATAACCTGCATAGAAATCCGAAATTTCCATATTTCGATTTGCACGAATTATAACTGGGATAGCAAATTTAATATTACCCTGCTACGTACGGTAGCATGTGCTACCTTACGGTAGCAAATGCTACCACCGATAGCATACTACTATTGGTAGTACTGCTACCGTACGATAGTCGTACTACCGTCGGTAGTGGCTACTGATTGGTAATTTTTTTTTAATTTTTTTTTTTAAATTCACAATAACCCAAAAAAAAACCAGTAAATTTAATTTTCAACCAGAATTTATTTCCAAACCAATTTATTTCCAAGGAAATTAATCAATACATAATTTCTCCAAAATAATATAATAAAATAATTTCCCTTAACTTTTAATAACACAATAAATTTAATTACTGTTTAAATTTATTTCTATAATAACTAATAATATCACAAAGATACACAAATATTAAAAAGGACTGCCATAGCCAAATATCAAAACAAAAATCAAACAAGAGGGAATGATTTCTTTGGTAAATCCCATTCCTCCCAAATTTTGTAATTTCCATACACAATAAAAATCTTGGCAAAATTTTCCATAATAACTTTTCCCAATTTTCTCAAAATTTAATCTACAAACACCCAGGAAATAACTTCTTTCCATAAACTAGAAATTAAATTCAGGAATGGACTTTAGCCAAGAACAAGAAATAATCAGACAGGATTTTAGATTTGACAAACATCTTAACACACACATCATTCAGAAAGAAGAAAGAAATATAATATTTTCTTAAAACAAACAATCAAAAGAAGCCACCCAACCCGGTATAGCTTTCCTAGAAGAAATTTGTAGAAGAGAACCAATCCTTCAACAAGCTTCCAAATAAATTTCTCTTCACCTAAATCCCTGACCTGTTTCCTGTGTCCCCCAAAAATAAAGATCTATTCCTCTTTTTAAACTAAAATTCTAGGTTGCATATATTTTTCCCAAAAAACCCTAATAATTAATTTTAGTAGTAAAAGCAATTTTATTTTCTTTTCTAATTTTCTAACAAAGGATAAGTTAACATGCAATAATTAAAAATCATTTTTCTTTCTTTTCTTTTCTCATGCAAATTAATTAATTTTCTAAATAAAGAAATCAAAGCAATACTTTAATTCTAATTAATTCTTTTATTCATTTATTTATTTATTTATTCTTTTGTTCTTTTATTCTTTTATTTATTTAAAATTCTAGTAAACAATAAATGAAATTAATCTAATTTATTTTTCACTAAAATTTGAATAAAATATATTTCTAATATCATGCAGCTTGCAACTTAATTTAATAATTTTTTTTAATTAATTAAATTTATAATCTCAATGCATAAAATACATAATTCAAAAATACCAACTATGAGATACTTCATAAATTTAATTAATTAATTAAATCCACTAAAACACACAAACTGAACAAACCTCAAGCAAATACTCATAAAAGATCAAATGACAAAATACGAAGGCCGAATAAATTGACAGGACGACCAACTGACGACACTCACAAGAGTGTAACTGGGTAAAATAGGGTCAACTACTACCTCCTCCACTTCCATCGGAAAATATAAGGCACGCTCAGACCTGTGAAACCAGGTGGAGACGATACCCCGTACCTACCCGATACTTGTACCTACAATATCCTGCATCACCGAACCACACATGCATATATACAATATAGAAAACACAGCATGCACACTGATGAAAGAGAATCGCAACGTTCCTTGTTTCACCGAAATGAGTGAAGGAAAATCATCCCCTTGCATCCAATATACTCACAGACACACAACATATAATTACACATTGCATAGATAAAGTAAAATGTCATTACATAGCAATAATCCATAAAATGCCATAAATCACAAGTACTGAAATACTGCAAATAAATTATGCATCTCATATCCAGATAAAGCATGAAATAATGTCATATAAGTATGAATAACACATCATGGTAATGTATCCACTGAAAGTAAACAATAATAAAATATGAGTCTAATAAGTTCAAACGAGTAGGGGTACTACACATTTGGTGATGATCATTGGGTTAAAGCTATGGAGGAGGAGTTGGATCAAATTGAGAAGAACAACACTTGGACCCTGGTACCCTGACTGATAAACAAGAATGCTATAGGTACTAAATGGGTGTTTAGAAACAAGTTAAATGAAGATGGTGTTGTAGTTTGCAACAAGGCAAGATTAGTATGAAAAGGTTATGCGCAAGAAGAAGGAGAAGATTATGGAGAAAGTTTTGCACTAGTAGCAAGACTAAAAGGTGTCATAACTTTACTTGCATTTGCAACTCATAAGAAGTTCAAGGTATACCAAATGGATGTTAAGTCTGGATTCTTGAATGGGATATTGGAAGAAGAGGTTTATATAGAGCATCCCGATGGTTATGCATTGACAAATAAGGAAGACATGGTATGCAAATTGCATAAAGTTTTGTATGGATTAAAGCAGGCACCCAGAGCATGGTATGAATGACTTCATGCTCATCTGAGGAAGATAGGATTTTCTAGAACTAGTAATGACATCAATATTTATCTCAAGTCTAGAGGAGATGAAATACTGGTCAGTGAAGTATTTGTTGATGACATTATATTTGGAGGTAATGATGACATGAGTAATTTTTTGGCAGATGAAATAAAGAATGAGTTTGAGATGTCATTAGTAGGGGAAATAAAAAAATTCATAGGCTTGTAGATACATCAAATGAAGAATAGTATTTTCATTACTCAATCCAAGTATGTGAAAGAGGTTTTGAAGACTTTTGGTATGAGTGATTGTAAACCAGTTGGAACCCCAATGGTTATAGGTTGTAAGTTGTCCAAAGAAGATGCATCTAAGTTTGTACATGAAAAGGAATACAAGTCAATGATTGGAAAATTACACTATGTTGTTCACAGTCGATCGGATATTGCCCATGCAGTTGGTATTGCTTCTATATTTCAGAAGAATCCAAAGGAGCACATCTGATGGCAACCAAAATAATTTTTAGATATCTAAAAGGTACTGTTGACTATGGGTTATGGTATCCATATGGTAGAAATTTTGATTTGAAAGCATACATAGATGCTTATTGGGAAGGAAATATTGATGACCGGAAGAGTACTACTGGTGGAGCATTCTTTCTAGGAAGGCTAGTTTTATGGAGTAGTAAAAAAAAGAGTTGTACTTCACAATCTACTACTGAAGCTGAGTACGTAGTAGCTTATATGAATTGCACACAAGCTATGTGGATGAGGCACATTTTGGAAGGTTTGAAGATGAAAATCTCAGAACCAGTAAAGATTTTGTGTGATAATACAAGTGCAATAAATATTTCTAAAAATCTTGTTTTGCACATAAGGACTAAGCACATTGAATTGAAGTGTCACTTCTTAAGGGAAAAAGTTCAAAGTAAAGATGTTATCTTGGAGCATATTTCTACCAAGGAGTAGCTTGCAAATGTCTTTACCAAACCTTTGCCTAAGACCACTTTTGAGTATCTTAGAAGTCAATTGGGGGTTGTCCCTCTTCATGAAGTTAGTTGATCATGATGTTGATTGTATCAAACCCTAAATTACTTGTAGAATCTTACATGAATTGATGAAGAAGTGGATGTATTCCACAGGGGGAGCATCAAGTTGCAGTATGATGTTGATGCACAGTGAGAGCAGAATTACATGTTTTTACTTTCACTTTGGCATTGTTGTCAAAGGGGGAGAAGAATTATGTGTCTAATTAGGTGAACCAGTGGTAGGCTAAAGACAAACAGAGAAAGGTGAATACTTGGTAATGTAAACCAGGATTCCTATTCACCAAATCTCAGCAGCAATCAGAGGCATTGATATTTGTATTGCCATCAATGCCAAAGGAGGAGATTGTTGGCATTTTGAGTTTGTTGGCATTTTTCATAGAGATTGCATTAATGATATGTTGTCATTGATGTCAATTGAACCAGTAATGGTATTCATGTTATTGCTGATATTTTTTTTTTTATATTGGCTAGTAACCGGTAAGAAGAGATTTGTGGAAGATGTTGTAAACCAATATGTTAAGTTTGTGAGTTGAACCGGTAAAATGGTGTAAAGGGTTAAACCTTTATATGCAATATAACCGGTAAACCCTATCAGTTGTTAAACCCTAGCCGATCAAGTTTGTTGGTTTATTATTTGATGAGCGGTAATGATGAAGACACGTGTGATCATTGTATGAGGATAAGTTCAAATTGGTTTGGCGTGTTTGTTTATTGTCTAGGGAAGGAGTAAAGTGGATTGTATCTAATGCACAGTGTGTGATAGGTTACAAAGTCCGATGGAGTGATGATCATGGAGTGGTTGGAATTTTCTTGAAGAATGTGAAGAGATTGTCATGATTTCTAACAGTCAAGATTGTACCGACTTGTTTGTAATCTCGATGATGAGAATTAGGTTTTAATTTTGTTACCGACCTAATTGATTTGTATTTAAGGTCGATGAAGTTGCTTGTAAAAGTTGTTGGAAAGATTGGCAAAAACCTATTGAGTGTGTTGTTGCCTAACCAATGAATGGATCTGCACTTTGAGTGAAGGAAAATTGAAGCTTAAAAGGATCTGATCGAGCAAATATAGTGCTATTCAGACATATCAAGAAAACCTATTGTTTTCTAACAATTACAGCAGAATTGAAATCCCTTAATCGGGCAAGCTCTAACAAGCTTGGTTACTTATTAAATCCTCTAACAATGTGGTCCATTAGCTTGGATTCTTAAATCCTCTAGCGAGGTTACTCCTAATAGGGTATTGTTATTTTCATCAAGGCATATTTTTAAATCCCTTAACCGAGTGATTCTTAACTGAAATTAGTTCTTAAGAGGACTTATTGTAAATATTTAACATGATTGGCTCCTAACAGGGTGAACTTCAGAAGAGTTCAGATAGCTATCCTTGTGAGTCTCATCTCACCATGGTTTTTACCTATTTGGGTTTTCCACATATAAACATTTGTGTCAAGTGGTGAATGTTTTTTTGGTTATCATCTTATTTGTTGATTTGATTAACTTCTAATAAGGCATGATAACTAGAAGCATTGAGATATGAATATGTTAAGTTATGATTAAGCATTGTTGATGTTTACAAGATTGAAGTTATTTACTGTTAAGTTGTCATAACAGTCAAACCAGTTGATGTCAAGTATTCTTATGAATATTGATCTTGACTAAGATATGTTCACTTTGTGTTATTGAATTTGAGTTTGGGAACTTTGTATTAGTTTTTCAATATATTGATTCACCCCCCCCCCTCTCAGTATTCTACTAGATACTTACTCTTTTATCATGCCATCACACACTTGTAACACTATAATGATATTCTTGCTTCACAAAAGAAGAGGAGAGAGGGTGGGAAGGTTGAAGAGGAATTGGAGGAGAGGCCGACATATGAGCCTTTAGGATCAAAGGGAAAGGTACCCCTCACTGAGGAATCCTCTCAAGATGTCTCCTTACAGTCTTCTCCACAACAAGATCTGCCTACAAGGAAGGTGGAAAAGGGAAAAGAAAATCTCTATGCCTTTGTGGAAGTCATTGTGCCTGAATTCAATGAAAATGTCAGGCCACCCTCTCCACCAAGGGATACCTTCTAGGATGATGAAGTAGTAGAGGTGCTCATAGACCTTGATAGGTCTCTCATCCCAAGAACCATTCCACTAGAGGCAAAAGATGAAAGAATAATTGCTTCAATGCAATTTATGATAAATGATGCTTTTGTCAACACCCCTGAATTTACATTATTTTGGATGAGGGAGAAATTAAAAGATCTATCTAAGGAGGAGCTCCAAAATTTTGACAAGGACAACATTAAGTGCACCCCCGAAGAAGGAAGGGAGTAAGTGAGAAAAAGTGATATAATGTTCATCCCAGGGTGGGATTTAGATAAAAAATTCTTGTTGGACCAAGTTATGAAGCAAAGGGACCCAATCCATGCTCAAGAATTTGGTGAGAATGGGTTGGGGGTTAATCCAAGTGTAAAGGCTTTTTCACTTTGGTCAAGGGCTCCTAGGACTAACAATCCTATTGTATTATATGGGGTTGAGCAGAAGGTTGTGTTGCAAGGTGTGCGCCCTTGGTCTCCTTGTGTTGTGCAGTGCAATGCTCGGGTTTGTGACATGGCTTAAGGGGGGATTGTTGTAAGGTGTGCACCCTTGGTCTCCTTGTGTTGTGCAACTCAATGCTTAGGTTTGTGACATGGCTTAACTACCTCCTGTGGATTCTATAAGTCTAGTGGTTGTATCGGGTATTAAAAGGTCAATCTTTTGGTGCAATGATAACCACACTTATAACAGGTTGGGGATGCAATAATCAAAACCTTGGTAGATACCTCATCTGTTGAGGCAACAACAATTACTTATCATGCTGTACATTTTGCAAAGCTGGCAGCAGAGGAAAATGAGAAAAATATTAAATTTTGAGAAACCGACATGTGGCCCTCACACATGATCACAATAAATTATTTATTGAAAATGTAAGATTAACAAATGAGTTGTCCAAGAGAGACATTGGAACCCTAACATGGCCTAAGCCTGAATATTTTGAGAACTTAAAAGATGACCATCAAAAGGCAAAGGATGAAGCTAAGAATAATTATTTTGAGATTAGAAAGTCTTCAATTTTGCAAGTTTCTAACAAGGTCATTGAAAAATTGAATGAGGTGCATACCTCTTATTCTTTGATGTCACAACTCCTCAGCCAATTGGATGAGATTATTTTATTCTTTCAACCTATTAGGATTACTTGGTTGCCTAAGAGTCAAATACTAAAATAAGTTCTATTGGCAGTTAAGAATGTGGCCTTCGCACCCCCAAATTGTGGGGACAAATTGGAAGAATTATAATTTATTAATTAAAGAGTTTCCCTATATTAAGGAGGAGAAGAAGACATTGATTGGCATGATAAAATCCTTCCAAGGACTTCAAAAGTGGGATATCCCCACTATTTTTACAGCAGAAGGACAAATTAAGGGCTTGGTTGTACGGAAGTAGGGATTCCAAGATGCCATCAGTACTATTTTGAATTCATTGGCTGCAGACCCTATTCAAGGTGATTCTTATCGCAATATTATTGAAAAAATCATGGAGGTTGATTTCATATCATAAATTCAGTTTGGAGGTCGCCATTGTGCCAGCTCACAAGACAAAAGAGATAATGAATAAGCTACAAGGCTTAAGGAATTTTGTCCAACCGGTTTATGAAATTGACACTCTGCACAAGAAGTATTTTTCTTTAGAAGAGGATCAACCTAAGGAGGGGGACTAGTCTGAGTCATTTTCATTTTTGCACCTCCTACCTTTTTAGACAGGTTTCCTACATGGGATGGGATGATATGAGCACTAATTTTTCACTCCTCATCCCCCAAAGTACCTGATAGATCTCGTGCCCAAGTACAATTGACCCTAATAGAAGATGTTGCAGAAGAATGCCCCTACACTAGTCACATCAAGCCTTCATTTATGATGCCTGGATTTTTTTGAAAGATGTATTGTAAAGATACCCTAGGACATAATCTAGCTTGTAGGCAATGGAATTTTGACAAGTGTCCTACTAGGATTGAAGCTTATTTTTTCTCCCTTTTTCTATAAAAGGGAAATCAAGGCCAAGTAGTAAGGATTTTGAAATCGTGGTAGTATGTATCAGGAGTTGAAGTAATAGAAGCTAGTGTCCTTCCTACAAGTTTTTGCAAAGAAACTCTTATGTGATTGTATCTCATATCTTTTGAATATCAATGAAAGAGATCACTTTCAGTTTACTCCCACTTTTTTGTGTTCATGTTGTATGAATTGTAGTGTTAATAATGTTATGATTTGTCTTCTCTTAAGGAGGGAATGTATGTTTCCTTGACTAGTTTCTTTTAAGTGAATGAATTAAATTTTGTTCAAAGAGCATTACAACATATCTAGAAGGGTGAGGAAATTCTAAGTAATCAGTTAAATATTTTATATCAGGCATGGGATATTTAGGATATTATTGTAATGATGATATTTCACAGTGTTGTTTGGCATTAAGTTGTAGATAGACTTTGTTTCATGTAGGATAATCACTGATCGTATTACCCATCTAGAATCATTCTTATTTCACCTTTTATATTTCTGCCTTTTACTTTTCTACACTAGGAGTAGTATTTAGTTTAGAATCATTCTCAATACATCTAAGAATGGCATGAATCAAGGCTAGATCCATAACCAAATGTTTATTTGTATTTCCTTGGTGTATTTTCATTGAGAAATCTGCTTTATTTTATAGTGTCCTAAGCCTAGAAGATTGAGAATCATTTGGATACTGTATAGGGGAACCCACCTAGGTTTTTCAGATCCTAAAGTGTAGGAGACATCAATTTTCAATTGATTCTTGTTCATTGGCCAATTCCAATTCTGAGTTTGTTGAAAAGTCATTTTATATTTCTTTAGAACTTAGAATCTGTTGATTTGGGAACCAACAGGAGGTCCTCCCACCCACGTTGGGGGTGGGGGGGGGGGGCAGGGGGAGTCTACCATGGTGGCTTCTCCCCACCTGAGATGGTAGGCCCCAACCCTAGCATGGGGTGGGAATTCCCACACCCATATCCTTTTGTCTATGCCCAACAAAACATTTAATGCTCTGCATAATATTTTAATCACTCATCAATTATTACATATCTTTGTTTTAATAAATTTGTGTTGTGATTTAGTTAATTCGCCATATGATTATATATGTTTAATGCTCAATAATACATATATTTAATATGCCCAATGAATAATTGGTGTTATTTTAAATGGTACTTTATTTATATATTTAATTTTGTTAATAATATATTAAGAGGTATTTTTAATTTAGAATTGTGATTTAATCTTAAATATTTGAAAAGCAAATAATGTGGATTAATTGGTTTAAATCTATTTGGGTACTTTTGTAGGAATCATATTTATATAGATATAGTATTTGAAAAGAATTATTATTATTATTTAATTTGTCTTGAATAAACATTTATGAAATGGAATTTTAGTTACTTTTGTTGCTTTGTATTATATTTATGTTCGCTTAACCAAAAACCTCATGAATGGTTTGCTAATATTTATTCTTAATACTTAAAATGGTTTTCTCATGGTTTTTATCTAGATGTAGTCCATATGCCGACGATGTTAATTTTATTGTCTTTGGAGTTGTTTTGATGATTAATTAAATCAAATCCTTGACCTTTAATGTTTTAGTAAACTAAACCAACGGGTGTCAGGGTTTTGTGTCTTTTATGTTATTTTGGCCCATGTGTTTTTGGGGGCTCCAAAGGTTGGTCTTTGAGTTATATATATACTATCAGTGATATGATACCCTTATTTATGCATGGGATTTACTTATGGATGGTTGTGGTATCTTATCAGATTCTTGGCATTACAACGTTACCTTCTTTATGGGATTGAACTAGGTTGTGCCTTTTGATGGAAGTTATTGTATATGTTGGATTATGTGGCTAAGTTGTTATGTGATTTAGGAATTAGTTGGACCTCATTATGTTGGTTATTTGATGGTGTTTCTTTTGTGGCCTTGATTTTGGATTTTGGTAGGCTTAGTGTCATGAGGGGGAGTGGCTTCCAAGTTGGGGTCGGGGCCCAAAGTGGCTACCAGGATAACCCATTGGAAGTTGAGCTTAATAAGTGATAAACTAATTAATGAATTAGGGGATTGGGTATTTAACCACATTAAACAAGATTAAGTGTACCCCACTCATGGCTTGAGTGCTTATTTAGGATTAAGATGAGGTGGGAAGGCCTAGAATGGTATGATCGACTACCTTGTCCTCTTGAAAGGTACGCTGGTTCCGCATGAGACTTGAATGAGGGTTGAAGGTTGAGAGAGGATGTCAAGATAACCTTAGATGGGGGCCAAGACCTATGGAGACCTATCAGGATAACCCATATCAAGTTATATGATGACACTCTCCCCTTGTGAGCACTAGTGTCCTATCTTTATGATTGGGACCTCTCGAGTTTTCTTGTTTGGAGTTTCATCTTTGTATGTCTGGATTGTGTCTTTACCCAGTGGAAGTGTGTTTAATTCATTTGTTGTAGTCCCTTGTTGGGTTGCTTGAGGGACTTATGTCTATCTCCTAGCACAGGGGGTGAACCATTTGGATTCACATGGTCAGGTGGTAGTTGCCTTCTTCCATCGAGGATTTTGTACTTGTCTATGCATGGATTGACTTCATTTATGTTCCAAATTGCTACTCTAGGTTTTGGTCAGCTCAGTGATTCAGAAGGAGATTTTATGCATTTGTCATATCATATTTATGTTTATCAAATGTAAATATGTATGGACATGCCTACATGGCTAATGATGTAATTATGATGAAACTATGATGTACTCATGATGGAATCTTGATGTGAGTAATATGACTCATGAAATATAGATGATCTAGGTTTCTATGTCAATAAATGGAAATATTGATATTATGCTATTAAATATGTTCATGTACATGATTTATTACTTGTGTGTTATGATAAACTGTAGTTAATGGCTTTCAATGAATATAGCCTTGGAATGTATTTATATTATGCAATGTAATTGTATGGTTAGTGTTGATCCTTTTCTGTCAACTTAGTTATAGATCCAATCTAAGAAATTCAATGTTTTTTTGCCTAACCTGCATGTTATGCGCATTTTTGTTGGCAGTCTACATAATGGGTCTTTTTTCCCTTGCATCTTTTTTCAGGCCCCTATGTTCTATTTTTGTGTTGACCGGGTTGGCCAATCAACTCACTTGTGTTTCCCCTTTTCTTTCCACTAGTTGGAATCGTTTCCATTTTTTTGGCTAGGTTTCCATAAGGTGTCGAAGGGTCTATTTGGTTTTGTCGAAAAGCTTTCTCTCAGTGAAAATGTGGGACCCTTTCTCTCAACAACATGAAGGATATCACATCAGTAGATGATGCAAAATAAGTGTGGGCCCTGCATCACAAAGTCCTTTTTGGTTTAGCATTCTCTCAGCAACACAATGATTTTTGGGTCTTTCCAAAGTGGTTTGTCTTGACGAAGTAGGAGACCGTGGTGGGACCAACTTGCGGAATTAAGAAGGCCTTTTCAACCAAAGTTTCTGGGGGCAACAAAGTAGCTTTTTTATCTTGCCAAACTCTTTTAGGAACTTTTGACACCATCGTGTGCGTCCATCTTTGTGCAAGATGGTAAATCCAATGGCCCAAATTCAAACTGGAGGAGCACGTTAGAATTCAAATCCCTCTACATAGGTAGTTGTTGACCCGATGGTCGGGACAAGTCTTTTGGCTCAGTCGACGTCCAGTTCTCAACCCGATTTCATCCAGCCACCAAATTTTATTGCCATTACTCCAAGGGTGACTTCTGCAAGCCATTTCCAGATGTCACCCATTCTCTTTTCAATACGGATTAGAGACTTTTGTGCTCCTGTAGATGCTATCAGTTTGCAGTCATCGTAGAGATATCTTCCTTGCAGGGAGATTTTTGTTTTTTCGGAGGCAAAGGATGCTCTCAAAGTTGGACCCATTGCACCATCAGATTGTCTTTGATCTGAATTCCTTCTCTGTCTGATATTTTTTACCTGATCACAATGGGGTTAGAATTGCTTGACTTCAGCTAGACCTAAGTTATGCCTGATCTTTAAAGGGAGTTTTTGTAGCCCTATTTACAAATCTTCTTTCATTCCCTTGTAGAATTCATGTTGTCTTCTTCACTTGTAAAAATTTACTCATCCTTACATCAATAAAGCTTGTCTTCTTTACCTAGATTCAATTCTCTCAAGTTTGTGTGAATTATCACATTTTTTTATGAATGCATCTCTTTTAGTTTTCTCTATTGTAGCTAATTGTGTTGAATCCATTTTTTGAATGCAATTTGTGAGTTGATTGCCAACTCCCTTTGTGTCTCATAAGAACCCCAACCTTTATCCTTTCTTAGATAACTGATTAGGATAGAATATTATGTATACCTTGGACAACTTTTGTTAATGTCATGTGCAGCTATAGGCAGGAAGATCATTTCATTCTAGTTGCAAACCTTATTTCCCTTCTTTCTTATATCTTCTCTTTCTCCCTTTTCCATGTCAATCAATATGTTAGGATTTATTAGTGTTGGGTTGGTCCAGCACTTTGCATTTGGATTGGAAAGGAAGTTGGCCTTCTCCAGAGACTCAACCTCACTCTTGCAAGTCGCACACTTGGGAGGTTGTTTCCATGTTTCACAAGGTTGATGATCAAGGTCAATCATCATAGGGTGCAACTTTTGTGACAATAGTTAGTAATCGACTTAAACAGTTCACTTTAGTTGTTATCTTGGAATATGCTTTTAAATATTTCAAATGTTATCTTTCTTTAGTTTTTAATTCCTTAAATGTTGTATGTATAGATTAGTAACAATGTTGAGAAACCTTAGGGGAAGAGTTAGTGGATGTCTTCCGCTTGTACCTTATGGTTTAATTTTAACCTTCTTTTGTTGAAATGTTCAATAAATGGTTTAAAAAAAAAATCACTCAAATTTTCTAGAATGTTAGTTTGTTTCTCTAGGGTTTCTTGGCGAGGTGTTACACTTGGTATCAGAGCCCGTGTTTCAAACACTAGGATCTTTGGTTAAGTTTGCACCCTTAGTCCGGTATGGTGTAGATAGTCTTTCTATTGTGTGCTTGTCCTTTTAGAATTATGCTTGGGAGTGATGTATAGGATCTTGAAAACATTAGGGGTAAAAGTACAAAGCTGTGTCACACTTTTATAAAGGAAATGGTCAATGTTGATTCAAATTTTTAAAGTAAATCAATAGAAATTGAAATATATGTTTTGAATTTTGAAATGATGTAAACTAATAAAATTTATACTTATATATATTATATGTTTGTATTTTTTAAAAATTATTTGAATGTAGTTTTTTATAAAGTAAACACCATAATTTAGTTGTTGATAAAATGCTGAAATTGAAGTTACACAAGTCAACACACTTTAATTACTAAATTTTACTTTTTTTTAATCAATTTTTTTGTGTATATTGATAACTTGAAACTTTAGTGCATGGATATATTTTTTTACTATTTTTTATAAATATATATTTTTCAATAAATTTGAAAAGTTGTGTGTGCTGAAATATAACTCTTTCCAATTTCCACCAGATTTTTTCTTAATTATTTATCCAAATTAGAAAAGAATTATATCATCTTGACATAGATTCCTTTCTCTACTGCATCATATTTTTTTTCAAAAATTTTAAATAAATTTTAGTTTTTTTTCTTGACAAGATAATAAACCTTATATTTTAGTGTTGATGACCTACTTTCAATAAAAATAAAATATAAAATATAAAAAAGTAATTAAAATATTAAAAGATATATACTTTTGAAAATTCACTTATAGATCTATAAAAGGTTATTTTTACATTTCAAAAAAAATATTATTTATAAGAGTAGGAGTTGTTAAAACATCAAGTTTTTTTATTTTTTATTTTGATTTTGTAATTAGACCCAAAGTGATATAAAATATACATTTAGTACACACTTCCAATTGGAAAAGTTGTGGTCCACATATAACTTGGCTATAATGAATCTATATAGACCATATGTTTGACTAAAATTAATTTTTAGTTAGAATTACTTAAATTCACTTGTGTTGATAAGTTAGCTTGAAACATGACACAGTTTTGTGCTTTTACCCTTAGACGTTCGTGCTCTCTCATTTGGTCATTTTTTTTAAGGTCATAATTGAGTATATCATGTGTAACCACTTATTTCTCTTACCTTCTTGATGTTAGTACATGTTATATGATGATATGTGCTTTTGGTTGCTTGAAAAATTTCTAGTATTTACTCAAACCCTTAAGATGTTTTAGATATTTGATTGTGCCTAATTAAAAGAAATTGCCAATGCCTCCCTATTTGATGTTGTTTTCTCAGGACTAGCTTATTATGCTAGATAATGTTTTGCCTTAATCTTGAATAGTATGGCGATTTTCTTGTGTTATACATGTAATTTGATTTAGTACAAATTTTGAGAACTTGCTTGGAAAATAATAAGTGTATTTACATAGTGGATTGAAGGCATTACTCTCTTTTTATCCTTCTCTCTAGAAATTAAAATTATCTACATCATGTGTACTTATTTCTTGTGTATGTCTTCTTGTTGCGAGTGAATTTTTGTGATTTTATGAGATCCTTGTTTGTGCCTTGTCGATTCTACTATTTACTTGAATGTTAAGGAGATTTGGGTATATAAAATGATCATGTTGTAGACTAGGGGGGAATTGTATGTGTTTTCTTTAAGGATTCCACCATGTGTCTTTATATGACTAACCTCAATAAATGTATTCCTTGTGAACACGATAATGTGCTTGCATTTGACGTATTTAATTGACTTTTCATAAAATAGGTGTGTAAGTGAAGAACATGTTTGAGGTGTATACATATTCATATATTAGTTAACTGATAGTTTGTTTTCCCCTCTTCCTCTTGTATCTTGATATTCAATGAAAGATGATAGTTAATAATGTGTTTATATCTATTAGAAGTAGTGAGTGTTTATGCAAGAGATTTTGTATGTAAGAAAATATTGTCTATATAGAACTCATCTTGGAACTTAGGACCTTTAGTTACATCTCTTATTTTTAGGAAGTTTCATGATAGGCCAATTTGCAGGCTTCTAAGTAGGTAGTGAAATTAAGTATAGTACAATAAAGGTGATATGCATTGGAAAAAATTTAGAACATATGTGTGTGATATTATTGGTTTACGTGCATATGTATGAATTGTTAGACTATCAAATTACTCCCTCTTCTCTCTATTTAGATATAATAACTCATAGATATTCTACTAAATTATGTACTTGATATTAAATAGAAATACTTGATGCTCATTAATGAATATTGTATAGCTTTCATTAGAGAACATTTGATTAATTATGCACTCAAGACCTAAAATATTTTGTATTGCATTTAGAATTTCATGTAAAGTGAGTAGGTAGGCAAAATACCTTTTTGCATATATACTATAGGTACTTCATATGATTTAGTTGTTTGATGGATCACGATAGAGAATAAGTGTTGCTAAAGATAAAGTTATGCACTATATGTAGAATGTGTGTAGTACCCCTCCTCGGTTGAACTTATTAGACTCATATTTTATTATTGTTTACTTTCAGTGGATACATTACCATTATGTGTTAAGTAGACTTATATGACATTATTTCATGTTTTATCTGGATATGAGATGCATGATTTATTTGCAGTATTTCAGTACTGGTGATTTGTGGTATTTTATGGATTATTGTTATGTACTAACACTTTAATTTATCTATGCAATGTGTAATTATATGTTGCGTGTTTGCGAGTGTATTGGATGTGAGGGGACGATTTTCCTTCACCCACTCCAGTGAGACAAGGAACATCGTGATTCTCCTTCATCGGTATGTGTACCGTGTATTCTATATTTGTATATATGCATATGTGGTTCGATGATGCAGGTCATTGCAGGTACAAGTACTGGGTAGGTACGGGGTATCGTCTCCACCTGGCTTCACAGGTCTGAGTGTGCCTTACTTGTCCGATGGGAGTGGAGGAGATAGTGGTTGACCCTAATTGTACCTCAGTTACAATCTTGTAAGTGTCGTCAGTCGTTCGTCCCTTTTGGTTTTGTTCTGTCGTCGAGTTAGTTTGTTTGACTTTCTCAGAGTCCTTGCTTGGGTCTTTTCGATTTGCGTGCCCTAGTAGATTGGATTAATTAATTGAGTTTATGGCGTCACTTTATAGTTAGCATATTTAAGCTATGAATTATAATGCTTTAGTGATTATGAATTTAATTAATAAGTGAAGTGATTAAATTTAGTGGCAAATTGCATTATATTAGAAATATAATTTTATTTAAATTTAGTAGAAAATAAATTAGTTGCATTTATTATTCTCTAGATTTTAAAAATAAAATTTCTTTCCTTTATTAGTTTGCAAATTTCATGATTGTAGAAATATAATTTGATTTAAACCTTAGTGGGAAAATAAATAAAATTAAATACATTTGTTGTTCTCTAGATTTCGAAAATAAATTAGAAATAAATAAAATCAAGTAGATTTACTTTCCTTAGTTATTTTTTTAGAAAGTTAATTAAATGGGAATGAGAAAAGAAAAAAAATGGGGAAAGTAATGATTTTTGGGAAATTGCATTTTCATTTACTTTTTGTGGGAATTAGGAAATAAATAAAAAATCTTTTAGTTTTTAAAATGGAATATTATATTTTGGGGAAATATTTTCAACCTAGAAAGGTTTAGGTGAAACATATTTTTCAAAAAGAAAGGATTTTTTTTGGGAGTTCACGGGAAGGAGGCAAGGGTCTGTGGGAAGAAATTTCAAATTTTCTTGGATGCATGTTGGAGAAGTGAGGATTGGCATGGATATTTGATTGCAGGAGCTCTTCCCCAAGATCACTAGGAAAGCTTTCCAAGGTTGGATAGCTTCTGTCTGGATTAATTTTTATATATATATATATATATATATATATATATATATATATATATTAGCTCAAGTATTTCCCTTTCTCTGTAGTTTTCTGGTGTGTATTGTAATCACCTAAAAAAAACATCCTTCAAGCTCAACCAATTCTGTTTAGCCCAAAATGAAAGTTGCATAAAGGAAATAGTAGAATGAAGTTTACCAATGAGGGTTGTGGTGCGTAGCAGATCTATTTGAGGCTGAATAAGGTGGTCCGGCAAAATGATCTTATACACACCTTCAAATTTGCCTGATTTTCCAGTGTTAGCAGCAATCTTGTTCTTTGGCGAGACTGGAGCTCGACTACCCTCTTTATTTGTTTCATTTAGACATTGCCCATTGCCTTCTACATCCGAGTTAATTGCTTGTGGATTGGGATGTAATGTGGAAGGGGTTTTCTTTCTCCAGCTCTGTGTAATCTGTTTTGGTTTAAAGGGTGCTCCTTGCCACAAGTTGTTTATTGGGAGATTGTTTGGAGTTGGAAGAAATTTGGGGTTTATCAACTGGGTATTGTTTGGCCAAGTCACATATGATGGAAGATTAGCAGGATTAGCCTGCGGTTAAGATAGAGAACGATGTGAGAACGGTGGTGTCCCCTCACAAATGTCAAATGAGGGTTGTGGTGTTTGATCTAGTCGGCATGCAAACCGATGTCGCAGGAATCTTCTTTCCCTCCCCTTATCCTGATGCCTGCCTGGAAACCACTAGACTCCATCAAAAGAGCATCTATTCTTTGATATATCATCATGTAGCTGCCACGTAACCCGCCTAACTCCCACAGGTCTAGGTTCTAGTAACCCTGGTTGCATGTTTCGCTGCATCACTTTGAGTTACTCAATGCTCAACTTCCTCTCACGGTTTGCCCTCAATTTTTCCAATTTCCTGTTGCATTACTATTGATGCTTAATGGCTTCTCTAGTTTAGGTTTTTATGCTGGTGTTTCGCTGTTGATGGCGTTTTGCTTTAGGTTTTTTGGATGGTGGTGCTCAAAGTTTTCTTTTCACCATTTTCTCCATCCTCTATGATCTTGGTCAAAAAAACTTTTTTTACCCTTCGTCACTGGTGTCGGGTTTCTTTTGCTACTGTGGTTGTGTTATGTTGTTGTCATGGCTTTTTGCTACTGTTGTGGCATTTTTGATGCTGCTACCATGGCTTTTGCTCGTCCTCCCTAGCGAGCCCCTGGTCTTCTCCCCGCCTCCGTCTACTTCTTTAATTAAGTTTAATTGAGTTTAATTGAGTGTTGATTATTGGATTTTATATTTATTTTAATAATGCCTTTTTTGATTTTCTATTATTATTTATTTATGGTTATTTATTTCATTGTTGTTATTTAATTAATTAATATTATTTAATCAAGGCATTGGTATTTTATTAATAGATAAATATTATTATCCATGGTTATTTATTTAATTTATGTTGTGGTTTATTAAATATTGGGTGGATAAATAATATTACTATTTGTGAATAATATTTTATCTTGGGGTGTGCAAACTATTATTTAATTAATTGTCTTTTTACCCCTTGGTTAATTTGATTTTGAATTAAAACTACCTACCCTTTTATTTAATTGGTTGAATTGTGGGAGGTAGATAAATAATATATTTATTTATTATTTTCCCTTGAACCTTGTGAGGGTTGGTATATTATATGGTTTTTGGGATTAATCTGATTGGTTGGCTTTTAATAAAGTTTTGGGTTTAATTTTTGCTATATTTTTGGTTTCCTGTGCATTCACGGGGGGGTTGCTTCAAGAGAAATTTTCATTTTGCTTGAAGGATTTGGATTTTGGTTTGATTTTGGATTACACATGGGATCTTGTTGGATTGGGAGTTTCTTCATCAAATTTTCATTACCATTGCTTCATTTTCCAAGTTGGATCTGATTGCCTTATTCTCAGATTTTTTATTTATAGGAAAGATTGTCTATTGAAAGATTGTCTTAGGGAAAATTTTGGGAATGAATCAGTTATTATTATTGGTTTTATTGAAATAAATGATTTTGTGCAACACTAGGAATGGGTATGAATAATTTGTGATTTACTTTTCTATAATCTCATGTGGGTGTTTTATGTGTTGATTTTGGTTTGTTGAGGCTTTATTTGCCCTTTCTTATCCTATTCCAGGATCTTTTATGGTCTGGAGTCCTTTTGGTGTGACTTGCATAAGTATGGTTGTGTCTACGACTCTTCATGTGCATATGTTTTCTTATAAAAGTTAGATTTCTTGGTTTTATGCAAACCCTATTCTACTTTCATTATGACTTTTGATGACTTTTGGGTTAATTTTGGACCTTGGTTGAGCCCCTGCCCAAATCTGGGCAAGTTTGAACACCTCTGCATCTCGTTTTCTAAATGTTGCATCCTTGATACAAAAGCTCTAAAAAAGACTACAAAAGAACCACTCTAGGATGCAAAAGTGCCAGAGTGTTGATAAAAGCGCCAAAGTAGTCTCAGCATGTTTTTGGGTCAGTTTTCAGGTCCTTAGTTGGTCTTTTTGGCTTGATCTTCATTCGACCAGAGGCTTGTATTATCATGTTTGATGGTTTTTCTAGGCATTGTGCTATCCATTTGTGATGCATATGAATCCATTTGGGTTCCAGCAAGTGGTTTTGTGCTTGTCTGTTGAGGTTTCCTTATGTAGCTCTAGCAAGTTGAGTGTATCCTTGCTGCCGAGGAAGGTTAATTGCAACTCCAGCAAGTTGAGTGTATCCTTGCTGCTAAGGAAGGTTAATTGCAGCTCCAGCAAGAGGATATGTTGTGCCTCAGTATGGAGGATCATTATATGTCATTGGATTCATGGATTCCCCTTATTTATGTGTATTTGAAATTCTTGAGGCTCTCTTTATTGTTGCATTTTGTCATTTCGAGCTTATAGCTTGATCCTTGATAAGTGGCTCTTGAATTTCATGTTGATGGCTATCTTTGTGATTCAGTTATATTAGTTTTGTAATGAATTTTGGATGCATTGCATGTTTAGCTTCATGTTGTTATTATTATGTCTCTTACTATGTTTTACCCTATGGTTTTGGTCTATGGTTGGGAGATTGGGCTCTTACATGTGTAGGACCAAGGTCATGAGCATTAGATCTCTAGGAGGGGGTATAGACCTATGGAACCACATGAAGAGTTTTCTTGTAATTACAAGTGATAATCTCAATAATTTATTAGTGGGTTTTGGGTATCTAGAAAATCTCTAAACAAGATAATAATTGGTTTTGGTGTCCCACCTCATAGCGCTAGAAGCACATGCTCGGGATGAGCTTGGGAAGACCATTGGAGTGGTAAGCCAATCTCCCTTGAATGGCGCCATGGTTGAGATGGTTCCACATGTCTATTAGCTTATCAAGGTGAGGCTTGGACCCTTCTTTGTTAGGGTGACATATGATGACACTCTTTCCCTACATGTGTCCATTATCCATATGCCTTGATTTGTTGATTATGCCTCTGGGAGTTTGGTTGTTTGATTTATCCATGTGATGTGTTTGCATATTGTATTCTTATGTTGGAGTCTTGTGATGTCATGTTGTATCATTGGTTGTTAGGTGTCAACTTAGGTATTGAGTGTGAGTTGGAACCTTATGTCATCTCCTAGCACAAGGGGTGCTTCCTATTTGGTTCCACATGGTCGAATGGTTTGATGCCTTCTTACATTAGGTTTCTCTTCATTGGATGCTTATGTGCTTGGACATGGATTTATATTATCTCCTCATGTGGATGGATTTCTTGGATCATATTTTGTGTAATTAAAATTCATATCATGTGGAACGAAGGATGCAATTGTAAAGAAGACTATGTATTTAGTATATTGAGAATATGTATAATAGTACTTGTAGTAGATTTTTGTAATTGGATATTCTATTGTATATGTTATTCTTAATTAGAGAGGAAGGAAATGATTGAGAGATATAAATGCAATGTCTTGTGTATATATCCTATGGATGATAGTGAATATGTTAACAATTGTGTATGTCTTGATTTGAAAGTTGTTAATCTTAAATGTTAGTTATCTTGAGATATAGAAAATAAATGAGTAGTTGTGGGTTGTATGAAATATATAACTCTTCAATATGTGTTTGTCCTATGGTGTTTATTTCTATGTATTAGAGATAATATTGTATTACGATGACTTGTAAATGTGAAATATGAATATGTACTTATGAAACTTGTATTATTAAGCATCAGGATGGGATACAGAAAAATAAACTATGTTCTTGTTCCATGTGCTCTTATGTATTTAGACTTGATAATATGGAGCTATGCTCTTATAAAAAGATCTATGTCGTACAGATGCTTGTCATGTTGGAATGAGATTCTATGTTGAATTAGGGGATTGAAATATTAGATTGTGTTTATTCTTGTAGTATCATATGACACTTGAATTTTTTTAGTAGCATGGAATCCTATTTGGAAGTAGATAAGTGTTTGTTGTTATAATCTTGCATATGAATATGGATAGTATTCTTGATGAGTTGTGTAATGGTTGTGCTTGAGGAAATAATCTAGTTCCTTATGTAGGAGAAGTTTAAATGCGTTTAGATTCATGATTTGTTAAATGATTAATGAATAAAGATGGGTATTAGGAACATTTTGTTGGTGTCTAAATGAACCTAAAGAGTATTAAATGTGGTAGAGTTATGCATATATGTTAATGATTTATCATAGTTGTATAGTAAGTAAATGTTCAATGGAATGGTAGTATATGATGCTCTAGATGGATATGTGATGTGTCAGTATTATGTCAAGTAGTGACGTTGAGATGCCCTAGCAGATGGATATTTTGGATGAGTTTATATAGAGATATGTTAATGGTTAAATGGTAACTCCTCTTGTGTAATATGTTCTATGGTTATGATCATGTTGATTTATGTATTCTTGCAAAGAGTTAATGATACATTCATGTATATTGGTTGTAATGTTGCATTAATAAATATTAGGGATAACTTAGAAGTAATGGTCGTCTAAAATAAATTTTGTCTCCATTTGTTAGTAGATTATAGTTTATTTCTCTAGGGTATTTTGGCGGGCATTACATACTAACTATAAGTTTTATTATAAGGTTTAATTTAATTTATGCTAATTTAATTTAGACACTTATGTTTACGTTTTTTTAAATTAAATAAAATAAATATATATGTAATAAGTGAATGACTTCTAGATTTGATTGTATGCAAGTTTTTAATCATCAATGTTTCGGATCACACTTCGTGATCCATCGTCAGGATGAATGAGAGTTCAAGGAAATGAAAAATGGTAGGTTACAGACCAAGGGAGACAATATAAAGAGGGTATGGGGAGGAGAGGAGGGAGTGACATGAAAATCAAGAATGGGGAAGAAAAGAAAAAGGAAAAAAAAAAAGAGATTAAATACAAACCTAGAGAGGACTACAAAAAAGAGCAAAGAAAGAAGGACAAAAAAGGAAAACCAAGAAAATAATAAAATATAAGAAAAAATTAAATAATATAAATGAGTATAAAGTGAAAAAGAGACAAAAATAAAAAGGAACAATACAAGAAAAACTAACAAAAATAGAAACCAATAAATAAGGAAAAAGACAAAGAACAAGAATAACTAAAAGAAAAATAAAACTCTCTCTCTCTCTCTCTCTCTCTCTCTCTCTCTCTCTCTCTCTCTCTCTCTCTCTCTCTCTCTCTCTCTCATATATATGTGTGTGTGTATATATGTATATGTATATATATATATATATATGTATATGTCTATATAAATATACATATATATACATATACATATATATATATACATATATATACATATATGTATATATATGTAGACATATACATATACATATACATATACATATACATATACATATACATATACATATACATATACATATACATATATACATATATACATATATATATATCTATATACATACATACATAAATATACGTACACACGCGCACACACACACACACACACACACACACACATATATCTGTGTGTGTGTGTGTGTGTGTGTACAAAAATACCATAAACAACAAGTATATATCATTTCGTTTAGTTTTTTTTGTTTTATTTTCTCTTTTACTATTATCCTTTATATGCAATAAGTGGAAAAGAGAACAAAAAGGAAAAAATAATGGAAAACCACTAAAAAAGAATAACAAATAAAAGAAAAATTAATTAAAATAATAATAATGAAGAGTGTGTAATATATATATATATACATATATATATATACATATGTATATACATATGTATATATACATATGTATATACATATGTATATACATATGTATATATATATATGTATATACATATATGTATATATATATGTATATACATACATATATATATATATGTATATACATACATACATATACATATACACACACACATATATATACATATATTCTTGTTTTATTTTGGTTTATGGTATTTTTGTATATATATGTATATATATCTATATATATACATACATACATATAGTGTGTGTGTGTGTGTGTGTGTGTTAGTTTCTCTTGTATTGTTCCTTTTTATTTCTATTTGTTTTTCATCTTTATACTTATTTATATTATTTGATTTTTTCTTATATTTTATTATTTTCTTGGTTGTTTTATTTTTTTGTCCTTCTTTCTTTGCTCTTTTTTGTAGTCCTCTCTAGGTTTGACTTTTTTCTCATTTGTTTTTTTCCTTTTTCTTTTCTACCCCATTCTTGATTTTCTTGCCACTCCCTCCTCTCCTCCCCATACCCTCTTTATATTGTCTCCCTTGGTCTACAACCTACCATTTTTCATTTCCTTGAACTCTCATTCATCTTGATGATGGATCACAGAGTGTGATCCGAAACGTTGATGATTAAAAACTTGCACATAATCAAATCCAGAAGTCGATCACTTAATTATCATGGATTGTGAAAATTTGAGAGAATTGAATATATATGCATGTTCGCATTATAGTGCCTTGTTAATTAATTAACAAATTAATACTAATGCCCTAAAATAATTAAATTAAAATAAAAGCATAAACAATTGATGTTTTAAGTGATAATTTAAGTTATTATTTAAAAGAAAAATGATTGAAGTCGTTCACTTAATTATCATGGATTGTGGAAATTTGAGACAATTGAATATATATGCATGTTCGCATTATAGTGCCTTGTTAATTAATTAACAAATTAATACTAATGCCCTAAAATAATTAAATTAAAATAAAAGCATAAACAATTGATGTTTTAAGTGACAATTTAAGTTATTATTTAAAAGAAAAATGATTGAGTCGTTCACTTAATTATCATGGATTGTGGAAATTTGAGCGAATTGAATATATATGCATGTTCGCATTATAGTGCCTTGTTAATTAATTAACAAATTAATACTAATGCCCTAAAATAATTAAATTAAAATAAAAGCATAAACAATTGATGTTTTAAGTGATAATTTAAGTTATTAAATATAATAATGAAAAGTTATTAAATAAATATAGTGAGAATTAAAAATAGAAATTATTAAAATTAAAGTAATAAAATTGAAAGCAAGTTTATTTTGTAGAAAAAAGAGATTTGGAAGAAACCTTTATCAGTCTAGATAATTTTGAGAAGAGGTATATTTTTCCTCTTCATTCTTTTTGGGGGTTTTTCTAGAGAAAAAAAATTACAGAGTATGGAAATTGAATTTAAAAAGCCTTTCGTTGCAAGATTCGAATGTGGATTTTTGCATACTGAGATGTTGCTCGATTTTCATTTGGAAATTGTGCTTATTCAGTCTTCATTATTTTTTGGTTGCAATTTTGAGGTAGGGTTTTTAATTGCTATTGTTTTTGTTTCTGAAAATGAAATTATCTCTGCCTTTCGGGATCTAGATTTCGAGTGATAATCTATTTAAATTCATATTATTGAATAAACCCATTTGTTGATTCACATGTATGCATTCATTCAATAATCTGAATAATTTTTTGTGATTTTTGATCAAATTTGTTTCAATGTGTGTGTCTCGATTATGGATGTTGTCATTTCAATAGATTATGCCATTTGAATGGTCGGTGCTTGTTTTAATTATTTTATTTTATTTATTATATTTTTTTATCTCTTCTCTATTAAAATCTATTTAATTCTCCAAATATGTATCTCTACTGTTACTTTTATGCATTGTATCCGCATATTAAAAATATTAATACATTCATAACTCCTTTTAAATTAATTTATTCTTACCTTGTGTTATGTGGGCATTGTGTTTAGTTTTATTGGCGGGGGCATTTTATTTTTCTTTATTTGTTAGGGAGGGTGTTGTTTTTGTGGGGGCACCCCACCACCACACAGGTGTGGGGGTCTTCCCCACCATGGCGTGTGGGGGTTACCCATGCTATGGTGGGAGGTCCTCCCACCCACGTGGGGAAGGGGAGGCAGCAAGTCCACTGTGGTGGCTCCTCCCCATATGGGATGGTAGCCCCACACCCTAGCATAGGGTGGGAATTCCCATGCCCACATCCTTTTTCCTATGCTTAGCAATAAATTACATACGCCCAACATAATATTTAATGCTCTGCACAATATTTTAATCACTCGACAATTATTACATTTCTCTATTTTAATTAATTTTGTGTCCAACAATAAAATATTTCATGCATACTTTGATGGAGGACTATGTTGATGACTTATTATGCAAATCTGTCACAAGAGATAGTCATCTAGCCATCCTTGGCCCAATCTTTGACCGAATGGAAACTTACAAGCTTAGACTCAATCCAAAGAAGTGTGTCTTTGGTGTCACAGCTGACAAATTACTAGGGTACATTATTTCTCATAGAGGCATCGAAGTCGACCCTGCCAAGGTTAAAGAAATAGTGGATATGCCTCCTCCTTCCAATCTCCATCAACTAATAAGTCTGCAAGGAAAGCTATAGTCAATCTGCCGGTTTATAGCTCAATTGGCAGACAAATGTCATCCATTCCAGCATTTATTGCATAAAGGTGTCACTTTTAAATGGACTGAGCAATATCAATCAACATTTCAAGCTCTCAAGGATTATCTGCTATCGCCACCTATTCTAATGCCTCCTATAGAAGGAAAGCCATTTATATTGTATATTTCTGCAACTGAAATGGCACTAGGAGTTCTCTTGGCCCAACAGGATGAGAAAGGCAAAGAGTGGGCTATTTATTATATCAGTTGGACACTAGTGGGCTATGAACTGAATTATTCAACTATTGAACGGGCATGTTTAGCAGTGGTCTTTGCAACATAGAAGCTTCGACACTATATGTTAAGTCATCAGACATTGCTAATTGCAAAAATTGATCCCTTGAAATACTTGCTTAGTAGGGAAGCTTTGACGGGTTGCCTAGCAAAGAGGGTTATGATCCTCAGTGAGTTTGATATTGAGTACATGGAGTGAAAGGCAATAAAAGGACAAATCATAGCGGATCAACTTGCAGAGGCTCCTATTTATGATGATCATCCCATGTTGATAGATTTTCTAGATGAATCAGTCTTTTCTCTCACATCTTCTAATGAATGGAAGTTATATTTTGATGGATCCCATACCAAGTTCAGGTCCGGAGTAGGTATATTGTTTGTCACCCCTCAAGGTGATGCTATTCCCAAATCCTATAGAATAACTTTCCATTGTACCAATAACATTGCAGAATATGAAGCTCTAGTCACAAGACTCTGAGTAGCAGTCCACTGGAACATCACACATTTGCAAGTCTATGGAGATCCTCAGTTAGTCATCCGTCAAGTGAATGATGACTATGAAACAAAAGATGAAAAGCTTATTCCCTACAAGCATATGGTAGATTTCTTCAAGACAAAATTCATGGCTATCCATTTTAGTCAAGTTCCAAGAATTCAAAACAAGTTGGTAGATGCGATGGCTATGATTGCTTCCATGTTAAATATGCCCCACAATATGGACAAATGTGAATTTTTTGGTCGAACAGTTGCTTGTCCCTTCTTTTCAAATTTCGATAGAAAATGTGATGTGTGTTCTTGTTGGTCCTAACTCCCCGTGGTACAATGATGTCTATCAATATTTGAAATCCCAAACTTTACCACCTAACCTTTCCGCTAACCAATGCCAAGCCTTCATCTGATAGATAGCCAAATATGTCATCATTGCCGACACCCTTTATCATTGTTCCTTTGACCATACCCTCCTCAGGTGTTTGGATTCTAATGAAGCACAAACGGCTTTACACGAGGTTCATGATGGTATATGTGGGGGCCATTTCAATGGTCTGAGCTTAGCCAAAAAGTTGATTCGTGCTGGGTATTATTGGCCCACTCTAGAAAAGGATGTTCATGATTTTGTCAAGAAGTGCTACAAATGCTAAATCCATGGAAGTTATATTCATGCGCTAGCCCAAGAGCTTCATTCTATCATATCTTCGTGGCCCTTTTCTCAATGGGGATTGGATCTTATTGGCAAGATTCACCCGACATCTGTAAATGGACATAAGTTTATCATTACAGCCACAGAGTATTTTACAAAATGGATTGAGGCTATCCCCATGACCTATATCACTGGTGTGCAAATTTCAAAATTCCTATTGAATTATATCATATGCAGATATGGGGTTCCCCTTGCCATAGTCATAGATAATGGCCGTCCATTCAAGAATAAAGATGTCAAGGAACTCTGTGAAAAATTTCACATCCAACATCGTTTCTCCAGTCCATACTATCCACAGGGTAATGGTCAAACCGAAGCATCAAATAAAACCATTATCAAGATCCTGAAAAAGGTTGTCAATGACGCTGGTCAAGATTGGCATGTACAGTTGAATCCAGCACTATGGGCTTATTGTACTTCTATCTGCACACCTACTGGCGCAACACCTTATTCCTTGGTGTATGGTGCGGAAGCCATTTTACCCTTGGAAGTGGAGATTCCTTCTTTGCATGTTTCCTTGCAACATCTGATTGTTGATGAGATGCATAGAGTCTCTCGGTTGCATCAGCTTGAGATGTTAGATGAGAAACGTCAGACAGCCCTGACACATTTGCAAGCATATCAAAACCGTCTCTGTCGCTCTTATAATAAGAAGGTCAAAGGGCGACACTTCGAAGTGGGAGATCTGGTTTTAAAGACAAAACCCAAGAATGCACAATCTACTTACATCATCAAAGGCAAGTTTGAACCTAATTGGGTTGGGCCTTTCATAGTTACTGCAGCCTATGGCTCGGGGGCATATCAGCTTGCCACCCCAGAAGGTGAACCTTTGTTAGATCCAGTCAATAGTATGCACCTTCGCAAGTACTGGGCATAATTTTCTATCAACAGTTCTTCAAGTATGATCCTAAAAAAGCTCAAAAAACACAAAAAAAAATCAAAAAGTGAAAAAAATACAAAAAAAGTGAAAAAAAAAAGAAAGAAAAAGAACAAAAAGTAAAGAAAAATGATTCACCCTCTAGTGAAAATTTGGCAAACAAGCGCTTTGGGCAAGTACCATGGTGAAAACCTGGCAAACAGGCGCCATGTGTAAAAAGATCATTGCTCTGTCATCTATCACAACCTCTAGCTATACTTTCTCTCTGCAAGTTTATCACGCCTATCCTTGTCCTGACCCAATGTTCTGTTCCAGACCTGTGATTGGTCAACATCATTGTCTTGCGTACTCTAGTTTCCAGTCCTTGTGCATATGTTTCGGTCCTGGTCTCTATATATGTCTTTCAGATGTGCATTGGGTGTGTGCCCCTTGTCATGATCAATTACTGGAACTTTCAAATCAAATAATGTCCTGAAAAAATCCCAAAAAATCAAATAATGTCCTGAAAAAAATCATAAAAAAATTGAAAAATGTCCTGAAAAAATCATAAAAAATTAAAAAATGTCCTAAAAAAATCATAAAAATTGAAAAATGTCCTGAAATAAATCCCTAAAAAGTCAAATAAAGTCCTGAAAAAAAAAATGAATGAAAATTTTTCAAAAACATTAAAATCCAAAAACAAGCATTTTGCAATAAATGATCCCTTTGTGCATAGACAGATCGCTGAGCATACCTCCGATTACACACAATCACACACTGCACTTTAATGAAATCACGCATTAACAAATGAACTTTTTCAATCAAACCAAGCATTCAACCTGATCACAGTTGTCACATCAATCAAAATATCAATCAACATCAATATCATTTGACCTTGTCACTATTATCATGAGTCTTATACAAGGTGTGGTATACTCGAAACCAGACTGTGTCCTGTCTTAGACGGGGTACCGCATTCCCTGAAACCAAATAGCATGATCGTCCTACCAACACTTTCAACTTTTGACAATGAAGATCAAGATGTTTGTTTGACTTGTTGGAATTTGCGAGTCTTATCATTTATTGATTTATCTTCGATCATGTTCCTATGTTGCTCGATGATGTCACTGAGTGATTTGGAGTGACCGGGATGGTTCATGGTCCTTTTTTTGTTGTGTTTGCTATTTGTGGAATGTTTGTCACAAACTGGGGCAACTATATCATTGGGTGTTTGTGATAAGTACGTTTGCTTTATGAACGCCACACATACCTTGACCCTTGATGTATGTACCCTAGGTTTCTTCACTCATTCCTTGTGTGCCATGTGTTTGTCTTTTGCAAACAGGGTTGCGTTTCAGCTCTAGCCTTCAATGCCATGATGCTCTGCATCCGTTTTGCTACATTAAATAAAGGTTCTCACCTACAAAGTGCATTAGTGAAAGCAAGTTTTTCTTTATCTCTAACTGTCCTCTATCTCATTTCTTCTTACTAACATTTCTTCCGTCAGTTCGGTCTAGCTCTTCGATCTCCAAAAACATAAGCTGCATCCTGCATTCATTGGTTAGTACATTTGCATTATATCAAGCATCACATCAAGCATTTTATCCATTTCACATTATAAATGCATCAAAAACACATAAAAAAATATATCCATACATGTTCCACAATGATACATCAACAGTGCATAAGCCATCCATACATGGAAAATAACTATAAGTCATAACACATTGAAGTACAAAATTGGACTATCTGTCCTAAGTATGGCCCGCAAGCTAACTACATAATGTCAACTGTCTGTCATAAGGAGAACATGCCTCTGTCACTGGGTGCTCCCTCTATCCTCCTCATCCCTACCATATCTCAAGGATGATGTCCCTCCTGCCCCAAGTCCTGGCTGTGGTGGTCTCATAGGTCCACTCACCCCCATGCTGGTCACTAACCTCTGAGAACGTGGCCTGCTCTTTGTCCTCGATCGTGCCCGATATGACATTGTTCTCTGCTCTAGTGGAGCTACACTCTCATATAGTGTCCTCCAATGGCATATCTCCTCTCCGGTCTCTACCAACATCTATGCCATCTCACGTGCACTACCATCCCTAATCGACCCAATATACTCAGTGACTCTCTGCCCTTCTTGCTGTGCCTGGGCTATTGCTATATCTCAAGCCGCTGTAAGTCTGGCTATCTCTGCTCTGAACTAATCATGCTCTGTCCTCAAGATAGCATTCTGTCTCTCTAATGTCGCAATGTGATCATGTTGACTCGCTATGGTAGCCCTGTACATCTCCATCTCCTCTATCCTAGCTGTCTCCGGCTCTATGGGTATATCCTGCAATGATTCTTGATCGGCTGAATCTAGCTCATAATCTTCATCCTCATCATCTCCATCCTTGTCATCCCCCTCATCCTCTCCATCCTCATCCTCATCCCTATCCTCATCATCTCCCTCCTCCTCTCCAGCAAGTGGGAAGTCCTCCTGTCTCCTAGGTACTGGAATATTAGGATCAGTTAATGGCACTAGCCGTCATCGTGCAAACCATCATTCATACTCCTCTATCATCCTTGTGTCCACCACATCTGATCTCCAATCCTACTGTCTCTGATGTAGCTGTGTGAAGTCAGCATATGCTATGCATGGCTGAATCATCCTCCCCCACTGACTCGTCTCTCTGTGAGATCGAACAAAGTGTGCAGTCCCTCTAGGTACATCCTGCCTCTCTCCAAACTGTCATCTGACTCTCTCTGGTAGGTACATCTCAATCACTCTCTGGTGGTTCACTGGTCACCCAATCAAGTACCTCTCCTGTCTGCAATAGAGTAGCTCCTCACTATCATTTGACCATCCAGGGCAATCAAGATATGGCCTCCATGTGAACTCCCTCAATCTGTCTAGCTCATGTCGCCAATACAATATGTATCTGAAAGGACCCTATCTTAGTCCTCCCCCATAGTAGTACACATATGGTCAGTGTGGTAATACTTGTCTCTCTGCAATCGATCGACATATGGCTATGTGCTCAAATGCCCATACCTGTAACAACGTGACTCCATAGCTCAAAGTCTGCACCCCCTGATATGCTATCTGATGCAACTGAAAATATAGCATGGCAAGCACACATGGTCCCCATGCGTATATTGTCCTCTCTATCACCATCTGCTCTAGCACTCTTCCCCATCCAATAGGGAATCCATGTCCTCATTTGTCTCCTGCTGGTAGGCATGCTATAACCACTGCTATCACTACATATCACCGATAATACTCTGATGCCATGGTCTCCCAGCCAATCTCCCTCTCTACGATATCTAGATCATTTGCATTGCACTCAAATAATCTGCACAAAGTGTCTCTCCCTGTCATCGGTTCATACTCTATCATCTCCCCATGAATCAAAATGCAGAGGATATGCCATACATCCTCTAGTGTCACTGTCGCCTCTCCAGTCGCTAGATGGAAAGAGGAAGTCTCCGAATGCCATCACTCTGCCAATGCAGTAAGCAGTTCTATGTTTTCCCTAATCTCGGGCATGAATGTGATATAGTATAATCCAAATCCTGCTAATGTATCTTTGTCCATGCTCCTGAGTCTATGTCGTAACATGAAGCAGTCAGGTCGGTTCTCCCGCGTAATCAGTGGATACTGTCGACTCTGCATCACAATTGGGGCACATTTTGTCAGTTTTAGGGTTTCCTCCTACGGGCTGCATTTCCTTGTTTCATCCATAAATCAGGGTGTTTCTAATCTATTTTGACCTATCCTACCCTTATCCCCCTTTTCGGGATCATTCGCATGCTGTTTTTGATCAAACTAGGGTTGCCAGTGCACAACTTGGCCTGTGTGCTGTGTCCTACGCTTGTGTAGCATCAACTTGCACCTATGTACCCTACACAAGTGTAGGACATCCCACACAAGCACAGGATGCACCCACACAGGCGCAGAAGTCATTTCTTTCGTTCCTAGTGGGCCCCGCAATGTCCCGCAAGCAAGCAAAATTCATGAAATTGGCAATATGGGTTTTTGAGTTACATACCGCTGCTCCTGCATCGTCTGGTCATCTATAGGTGCATACACATTCCCCAAGGTGATCTGCCATTGGAATTTTTGCCATCTCTCTGCAAGCGTCCTTTTCCAAAGAAACAAATCCTCCACTTTGGCTAGTGCAAATGAGCACTTTTCACTCTCTTTGTCTCATTTACAGATCTTTTTCAGTGCATAGATGGACATGCACTCTCTCCATCCTATGTTGGTCATGGTCTTTTGCACCTTCAATTGCTTGTCATTTGTGTATCCGATCCCCGATTTTCAGTCTGTTCGAATCTATCATCTTCTGTCATTCTTATCAATCACTTGGCCTCTTTTCTGGATTTTTTTCGGCCAATTCCTCGAGGGGGCATGCATATGTTATGTTATTGTCTAGGGCATTTTCATTATTGTTCTTTGAAACAACACTTAGAATCGCATTGTCTCAAAGAGGGGCAAAATGTAGACGTCTAAAAATGGTCAACGCTTGTGGAGTCATACTTTAACATCTGCGCATTGCCTTATTTTTTAGGGTTCTTGCATCGCATTAACATTTCCCCTATGTTGCGCACTTGGTCTTTATCATTTGCGAGCATCGAGTCCTTCTTCTGCATTCTTCATTTGTCTCGCTTTCAAATTTGGTCTTGTCGATAACAATCTTCTGTCATGATTTTGGTCAATCTTATCCTATCACATCAATGTGCGCGTTCATTTGTCATCATTTTGGACATCGTCAATCCTAATTAGGGTTTTGTCCTCTTTTCAATCTTATCATCTTGCGATCGATTTGTCATCGATCATTGTCATTTTCAATCTTGTCATCTAGTGATCGATTTGTCATCGATCGTTGTCATTTTCAATCTTGTCATTTTGCGAACGATTTGTCATCAATCGTTGTCATTTTCAATCTTGTCATTTTGCAATCGATTTGACATCGATCATCGTCCTTCTCAATCATGTCAATTTGGATCAATTAGTCATTGTTCCTCATCAATTGGTGCATTTATCAATCAAATCGTTTGTCAGCATTGGTCCTTTGTTAATCAGAATCATAATCGAATCGGCATCAATTATCTTTTGTCAAGACCTAATTGTCATCCTTGCATTTCTAATTCATCTTCTAAGGTTTTATGATTTATTCATTTAATCTTGTTTGTCATTTTCCCTCTAGGTTAAATAATTTATTTATTTATCCTAAGTCTTCTTGTCACAATTAAATATTTATTTAATTGTCTAACTAATTCCTCCTCTCTTTGTGAATTAATTAATGAATGAAAAATTATTAATTAAGTTACCTAATTTTCCAATTTACTAATTTCTCCTAATTCCTAATTTTCTAATTTTCATCAATTTTCTAATTTCCTAATTTCTAATTCATCTAATTTTCTATTTTCTCTAATATTTCTCCTAATTTCATGGGAATGACATAGCAAATTTGTCATAATTTGTCAATCAATCAATTTTGACATAGCAATTTGTCATAATTTGTCATGATTATCAATCAATCAATCTCACATAGAAAGTGTCAATTTGTCATAATTTGTCATATTTGTCATTCTTGATTTGAAATTTCCTTTCAAATCTCTTCATGCTAATCTTGTCATCTCTCCAATTTGTCTATAAATTGGATGAATTTCTTCAATCAAAGATCCCAATTAATCACTTTTTCGAATCGATCCCCGAATCAATCACGCTTCTAGTATTCTTGCACTACCGTCTTGTCAATCTTGCTTTCACATTATGCTTATGCACTTGAAGGTGAGATCCACAAAACAAAGAAATTTGGAGGAGAAAGAAGGACAATGGAGAATCATGGAGGAGACATCCGCATTTGTGATGGTTTTTGTTTGAATTGAATGTTTTATTTCCATATCTCTATTGAATGTTTGTAGGTTTTGTTATCATTGCAATCTGGTTTTGTGATTGAGCTAGGCTAATATTTATGTTGCTTTGATGATTTCCAAATTCCTATCTACAGTTCCAAATCAACAATGTAGATCTCCAAGAAGATAAGTGTTGACATCAATGACAAAACCAATGCAACACATGACGAAGTCATCCATAATACCAACATATACATGCTTCAAAATGTCAACATACAAAGTCTTCAAAATAGAAAAATATGTGTCCCAACCCTACTTGAGAGAATCAAGAAGGGAGGTGAATTCATGCAAGAGACTGGCATAATACTTAATTGCTGGGATTTAGTGGGATCCTCCTACTGCATGTTAGATATACACTCTATTTTGTGGCATAGAAGGTTATCAAGTTGAGGACCAATGAAATTATGGAGCTCTATTGCTTGCCTTATTGTGATGCCCCTTTCCTTAAATTCTAACCTCAAAATTTGATTCATAACCGCCAAAACTGGACCTTCTAATGAACTTGTCAAATTTGTTGTCGGATTATAGGAGTTTGAAATCTGGAGCAAGTGATCTTTACAATACAAAATTTTCTTGTCAATAGAGGTTTTAAACTTAGAAAAATGTAGACAAGTCTTGTATACCTTTCCTCCTTCTGCTAATGCATCATCGATAGATAGTAAGCAAGTTTGAAGTTTTGCCTTCTCTGATGCAATCATACCAAAAATGTCTTCTTCCGAGCCTCAACAAATTTGTCTTTAGCCTCAATAACAGAAAGCTTAAACAAAGAATCATATTGCTTAGGGATGTATTCAATTAACTCTTGCAATTTACTAGATGAGCTTGCATTCTCCTTTGCTTGGAATTCTGGTACAAGCCAATTCAAAACTTCAAAAGTATTATGTATTAATTCTCTATCCTTAGACTCTTCCTGTGCCAATTCCTGAGTTGCTTGAGCCTGAAGTGTTGCGGTGGCCAAAATTTTCTCTGTCGATGACATCAAATGATAAGGCTTGTCAAAACTGATAGAAAATTGTGGCATTTTCCCTTTGGCTAAGGATGATGTGTCAATTGCCAAACTGGAAGGGAAGTCTATCACTGTCTGTTTTCCTGTGTCAACCAGTGACTTATCCACTGTAGCCTTTACCTCCTGTGCACCAGTGGCATCGCCACTTGGTGCTTCACTCACTGTTGGTGCATCATTTGAGACCTTATCCTCTGTACCTTCATCCTTCTCAACCTCTATGTCTACATCCTGTACATGGGATTCCAAAGGATTCTGAGTATCCTCGGTACCAAAATTGGATTCATTAGCCAATTGAGTAGTAATCGATGGAGTGCTAACTGGTGGATCTGTATTTACATTCTGCTCATCTATTTTTATTGATTCCTTGTCCCTTGGTAATTGTATATTCTGTGATTGAACAAAACTAGGACTTAACTCATATCTAAGACTCACAATAATTCTGACCCATATGTCAATGGTATCCTTTCGTATCTCTTCATATTTTTCTAACATCAAGCTATTAATCTAGTGTTTAGGATTGACTTCAGTTGAACCTGTCTTATTAATTAAATCTGCAATCTTTGGTGGAGTTATTGATGGACATAGATTGACCAATTCTATTTTCTTTATTTGCCAGTCCAAGTTCTGAGCATGTAATTTTATGACCTCTAGCTTATCATACAATTCCCTGGGAAAAATTGTCTCTAACTCAATCAAATTTCTACTAAAAGAATCAAGATATAAAACAATTGCCTTATCTTTCTACTTCTTGTCTTTATCATTAAAATCATCATAGAATATAGAAATGTTATCCAAATTACCATCATTAATGATTTGATCAATAATGTCTTGAGCATCTAACTTCTTCTTACCTGTTCTTCTCTTTGTTTCTGGTTTAGATTTCTCATCTGCCTTAGGCTTCCACTTATGTACAATTGTGATTTTGGGAGTCTTTCAAGGAGGCTCCATCTCAGGTTGTTTCATCTGTTCTTCCTTCTTTTCTCTCACAACCCTTGCAAAAACACCTTTCTTCTTTGGAGCTTGTTTGATCTCTTTATCAGATTCAACCTCCTCAAAAGATACAATTGTGTATTTCCTAGCTGGTTTTTGTTTCCTCTTCATGGATTCCTTCGGCTTGGGGCTGGCAGGCTCACTAGATGGTGCTTCCGGTTGTTTTGATGAATCTATTGTAACCAAGACCACATTAGGAGTGTCTTGAGTTTCCTTTCTCTAGGCCTCAAGGATTTTAACTTTTTGTTCAAATTTTAGCCTTGTCATGACCCTCACTGATTAATGTCTCAGCTTCAACCCTTGTCATCTTCTTTCTTACGGTGGGTGCAACTTGTTCCCGATGAACTTTAAGACCCTTCTCTTGAGTTGTGCCAATTTTTTTTCTTCTTTCTCATCAATTGGAGCTTTCAATAAATATTATGCATATACATCAGCCTCATCTACTTCATATCCCATTGGCATGATCTATACTATTCTAGGTTGGACTGCCTCCATCATACATAAATCTTTATTGACCATAAAACAAATAGTATCCTTATATTTTTCTACAATTTCATTAGGAATTCTAACTCTATTTTTCATTTCGTCTTGGAAAGTTTTGAAAAATGCCCATAGATTAGCCTTTTGCTATTTGTCATCTTGTTGATCTAATACTTGAGCTATTTGAGTAGCTATCGGTCTATCAAAATCCCATTGAATCTTCCCATATCGCGATATCATATTCAGAAAATAAAATGTCAAGCATATGATGAAAGAACCATACCAAAATGTATTCTTCTTATCTTGCTTTATTTTTTGGAGATTGGTCATTAACTTCTTCAC
The DNA here is from genome assembly GCF_030272615.1 of Cryptomeria japonica. NCBI lineage: Eukaryota > Viridiplantae > Streptophyta > Pinopsida > Cupressales > Cupressaceae > Cryptomeria > Cryptomeria japonica. The sequence goes on from NC_081414.1 coordinate 530,465,273, forward strand.
CATCACACTACACAAGTCATAATGTGCGTCCTCCTTCACCATCTAATGTGCAATAGGGATGTTGGTTCCAAAGACAGAGTTCAGTCAGTTAGACTGATAAACTTTATAACCAATCACCATTGCTGCAAATTTTACATCAATATACCTAATTATGTCATCAACTCGCATTGATCTACCATCATAGGTGGCATCGGCGAGTTTGCAAAGTTCTCTGTTAGAAAGTTTTGACCTAGGCCCTAGAAAACCTCCGACCTTATGAAGGCATGCAATATTCTTAATAACTTCCTCAGTAATTTTATACGGTCGGTCCAACCATAGGAATTCCCCATGAATGCAGCTGAGAATTTACCTAACCCATTCATCTTCATCAAAAGTCAGAAAATACATGAAATAGGTAAAACCCTTCCTCTACAAATGTGCATATTCTGGTTTCAGTTGATTGTCAGTGATCAGATTCTCAGTGAATACACATGACATTTCATAACTTTTGATTTCCTCAATGTCATAGTGAATATATGCCCTAAGGTCTTGAGTGTGAAGAACACCATGACAAACACTCAAAAATGCTCCCAACGGTTCATCCAAAAGAGATTTAAAAGGATGCTTCTTAAATTCTGGATGAGGGCAGTCCTTAATTTCCACTACCAAAGGAGTATCAACATTTGATGATGATGCCATGATAAATATCTAGGGTTTCTACAAATGGTAAATACCTTAAGATCTTGTCAGATGATGAAATGCTCCTCGAATGTAGATGCTCGCACAAATAGCCTTTGGACTCTTGAAATTCTCTAGAAATTTCTCTTCAGAATGCATGGTCATTGTGTGAAAAAATGACTTAACTTTTTCCCTTTTATTGCCATTAACCCTAATTTTCCACTATCATAGAGGTTCACATAATTTGCATAGAGGTTCTGATAAACACTTGAAATCGCCTAAGTATCCATCCGCAATCAGAATTCCCTAACTATAGACCTAATCTGGGGTGTTTGCATGATCTTCAATAATTTGCCTACCCCTAAGGCAGAGTGCCTTAGTTACTGGATGAAGTTCCTGCTTTCGGTGCAGGACCTGATGGATCTACCAGTTGATCTATCGGTGGAGTATCTAACTTCCTAACCCATCTTCTCTCATGCTTCTTTCTGATATCTTCAACCTTTGTCTTTCCTTTCTCATCTGCATTTCCATTAGCTAATAATCAATTCTTACTTCTGCAATAGTTAGCAATATGTCCAATCTTGTTGTATGCATAACAAAAAACATTGTTCTTCTTAATTGCTTTGTTGTACCCTTCATTTCCTTGATTTCCTTTTGATCTACATTGGTTAGCCATATGTCCAAATCTACTACATGTATGACATCTGACATTTCCAAGACCGGTGGATGATGCATTGTTCTAATTATTCCTATTTCTGCACTGACTTTCTATATGACCATATTTATTGCAAACATAGTATGTACCATTAAATTTGTCAGCATTAGGCTGTCTTACCGATGATTTCTGGTTCTAGTTGTTGGAATGATTCTTCCTTTGACCAGATGATTGATCTTGTTGTGCAGTACCAGCGCTTTATCCTACTTCATTACCAAGACCTCTCTTGTCATTAGCATCTCTCTGGCTCTTCAGCAGTTCATCAATTCTTGCAAAGCTGGCTTTGAACTTATCTTTGTACTCATTTGCAATGGCTAAATCATCTCTCATGATTATGATGTCTCTCAAGTTCCTGTTCATTATTCCAGGACTGAATCAACTCAAGTTTCAACATGTCATTCTCATGTATTAGTCTATTGCATTCATCTGAACTTTCCTTCAAAGCTTGAGCTAGGTTTTCTTCATTCTTCTTCCTGTCTTCAATGTCCTTGCACATTATCATAGTTAGGGCTTGCATTTCATTCTTCAAGGTAGTATTCTCCTTAGTAAGTTTCTGACATTGATCTTTTAAGACATCTTCCTCATCACTACTCTGATTTTGCAGTTGATCACAAAGTTCCTTCCTCTTGGCTTGAACAAGTGATAGCTTTCCTTGTAATGAAATGATGTGTTCTCTAGCTTGCCTCAATTCATTATTCAATTTATTATTTTCCACCTGCTAATTATCAAGATCCTCAAGAGAAAGTTGAAGTTGTTGCTGCAAACCAGTTTCCATTGATTCCAAGTTTCGGATATTCCTCAAGTTGTTAGACTTCTTCCAAGGAACTAGGTTCTGATACCAGTTGTTGGAATCCAAGAACACTGAGAGGGGGGGTGAATCAGTGTTCTATTGGTAAATGAATTTTGGAACTTATTGTTTATGTACCAGTTAACAGAAAATAAAATTAAAGTGCATAAACCAAACAACACATAAAGCAGCAATACCATAACACCAATATTTATATGTGGAAAACCTTGTAAAGGGAAAAACCACAGTGGGGCTAATACCCACAATATCTATATACTTGATCAAGGTATACAAATATTACATAGAGGGGATTTCACATGCAATCAGGCTCACTGCTCAAACAAAAGTCTCACTGACTTACACAACATTACACAATGATTTCATACAGAAGTGAACTTATAGGATGCATCTGACCATGTTGGATAAGTTCTGGTTTAAGCTTTGTCAACCTCCTCTGAGCCAATTTACTGATACTCTATTATGCTTTGTTCTGCTACTAGTTGGGATTGCGCACATGAAACTGCACACAAAAGCTTCCACTCGTTGACCAAATCGCATACCATCAATCTCTGATTGATTCTCATCACAAATCGCATAACCACTAATATATTAAATCCATCACTAAATGATCTCCCTTAAATACCCTTGTAACTTATTCAACATGTCAGCCTCAAGATGAAATTAAATAAACTTGTTGTCTTCCGGATCATAAAGTATGATATGCATTATCTCAATGATCATATATGATGTTGGCCTACACGTTACAATAAATTCCACAAGTGATTTTACCAAGGTCCTAAAATACCTTAACCAGGTCCAAAAAATATGTTACCGGTAGCAAGACTAATCGGTTAACAAGAATAAAGAAAAGTGTGTTTATACTAGTTGGCCCAATCTATGAAAAATGATAAGACAATGAATCCGGATGAGAAATACCAACACCTAAAGATGAGTTGCATCAATGACAACCCTAAATGTAATTCACCTTACCGAATGAGTGTCAATTTCCAACAAGTCTTTGAGTTATATATTTATTGTTAGTGATATGATTCCCTTATTTATTCATGGGGTTTACTTATGGATGGCTATGGTAGCTTATCAAATTTTTGGATTACAACGTTACCATCTTTATGAGATGGAGCCATTTTGTGCCTTTTGATGGAAGTTATTGTATATGTTGGATTATGTGGTTGAGTTGTGATGTGATTCAATACTTGGTTGGACCTCATTAAGCTGGCTATTTGATGTTGTTTCTTCTATGCCCTTGATTTTGGATTTTAGTAAGCTTAGTGTCATGAGGGGAGTGTCTTCCAAGTGGAAGTCAGGGCCCAAAGTGGCTTCCAGGATAACCCATTGGAAGTTGAGTTTAATAAGTAACAAGCTAATTAATGAATTAGGGGGTTGGGTAGCTAAACACATTAAATAAGATTAAGTGTTCCTCGCTCATGGCTTGAGTGCTCGTTTACGCTCATGATGAGGTGGGAAGGCCTGGAATGGTGTGATCGACTACCTAGTACTCTTGAAAGGTATGTTGGTTCCACATGAGACTTGAATGGGGGTAGAGGATCGGGAGAGGTTGCCAGGATAACCTAGGATGGGGTTCAGAACCTATGGAGACTTGTCTGTATAGCCCATATCAAGCTATGTGATGAAACTCTCCCCTTTTAAGCACTAGTGTCCTATCTCTGTGATTGTGGCCTTTGGAGTTTTCTTGTTTGGAGTTTCATCTTTGTATGCCTAGATTGTTTCTTTACCCAGTGGAAGTGTGTTTAGTTCATTCATTGTATTCCCTTGCTTGGTTGCTTGAGGGCCTTATGTCTATCTCCTAGAATGAGAGGTGGACCTTTTGGATCCACATGATCAGGTGGTAGTTTCCTTCTTCCATCGAGGATTTTATACTTGTCTATGCATGAATTGGCTTCATTTATGTTCCAGATTGCTACTCTTGGTTTTTGTCATCTCAGTGAGTCAGATGTAGATTTTATGTATTTGTCATATTGTACTTATGTTTATCAGATGTAAATATGCTTGGACATGTGTACATGGCTAATGATGTAATTATTATGGAACTATGATGTACTCATGATGGAATCTTGATGTGAGTAATATGAAATATAGATAATCTAATTTTCTATGTCAATAAATAGAAACATTGATCCTATGCTATTAAATATGTTCATGATCAGGATTCATTACTTGTATGTTATGATAAATTGCAATTGATGGCTTTTAATTAATATAGTCTTGGAATGTATTTATAGTATGAAATGTAATTGTATGGTTATTAATTAACTTAAATGATTCACTTTAGTTTTTATCTTGGAATATGCTTTAAATGTTTCAAATGTTATCTTTCTTTAGTTTTTAATTCCTTAAATGTTGTATGTATAGATTAGTAACAATATTGATAAATCTTAGGGGAAGAGTTGGTGGATTTATTTCACTTGTGCATTATGGTTTAATTTTAACCTTCTATTGTTGAAACGTTCATTAAATGGTTTCAAAAATAAAATGAAAAATCACTCTTTTCTAGAATGTTAGTTTGTTCCTCTAGGGTTTGTTGGTGGGGCGTTACAATTTCTCAACAGTCCAAGATTTAATCTTTCAAACAAAAGATCAAAATTGCACTTTAGATACCTTGGTTAAGTCTCATTTTTATAAATCTAAACATCAAACATTCCTCCCTTTCATGCAAACATTCATCCAACTTTCACACAAACTTCATACTTTCAAATCACCTCATTGACATTTAAACAACCTCATATGATGGAAACAAGAAGACAAATAGAAATCAGAGTAACCATGGAGTTCTTTACAAAGGGAAAAGGAAAAGATCCTAAATATGATAAAATAGATTTCTTTGGCGAGAGTTCAAATCCATTGTTTGAAAATAATAGTGATTATGAGACCTCTAGTGATGTATTGTTAAATAGTTCAAATAGCCGAAAGACAACTGAGAGGGGGGGTGGGGTGAATAAGTTGTCACCAGATTATCGGAACCTTAAGCAATTAAAAATTTAATACCAGAACCCAAAAGATCAATATCAAAATGTATAAATAAATTACCAAAATAGAAGATATACTAATTAAGAATAAACAACAATTAGAGAATAAATACCATCCACATGACACAAAGATTTGTATGTGGAAAACCCCGTAAAGGGAAAAACCATGGTGGGTAGCCTACCCACAGTTAAATAATACTTCTGTAGTAAGTATGTGATTAAAAATGAGGGGTCTACACTTAAAGGAAGGCCAACAACCTAGAGCACACTACTCATTACAAAAGGAGTCTCACTGACTACATAAAAATACAGACTACAATCTAGAAGAGTGAATGAACTGCAATGATAACATCTCCTATGCCTGAGTACAATTCTGGTTAAGATGAATACTAGAGGACTTGATCCTCTTACATAAACCTAACTCGATCACCAATGATCGACCAAATCCTCTGCATGAATGATTATTACATTATTCGCTTGCATACCATACCCATATGTAATCTATAATGAGATCTTACATCATATATATACAAACCCTCGACCACAAACAATAAGGTCAGCCACCAGACAATAAAGCAATTACATAATTACAAAACATGTTTGCGTGAGACCAAAAAAATAATATCCAACCCATAAGACATCCCGAAAGCACATTGAGAAGTCCAATCAACATGTTACATTAAGTCAGTCCATAACCTAGATAAATCAGACCCAATTTAGGTCCACACACGCTAAAGCAATGATCCCAATCAGCCAAGTCTCAAACACGATCACCATCAGCATCCCTAATCTCTACTACAAGCCACACCAACACCACTTATGTATAATATCAAAAGATCTTCAACAAAGCTTTGCTGGCGAAACCCTCATCAGATCAACAAACCAAACTTACCATGATACAGGATAGCATCTGATCATCAAATCAAAACCAACTGACTGAACATGAATCTAAGTAGCATGAATAGAAGATCTAAGCTAATTCCATATGTAATGCCCTGCCATGAACCCTAAAGGAAAACAACACAACTAGGCAACTAAAGGGTGAAATAAAAAAAATTTTAAGACTAAGTGCACTAACTATAACCATTGCACGTTTAATAACATAATGGAAGTCTAACATATGATTTCCTAAGGGTTACCAATGAAGATTAATTCATAGATTATACTAACACCATAGTTAATCCAATTGTCCATTTAATTAGATAAATTAAATGCTTAAGTTTAAAACTTCACATACATCTAAATTCCATAATGAAGAAATGAAAGTATTCCAATGTATCCAATTTCCACAAAACACTTTAACATAAGATCAAAGCAATTTGAAATAACATACATTCCACTAACATACTATTACAATATCCATAAATACATGGCTTCCAATAATGCCATAGAATACAAAGTTACAATATCAAGGTTACATAAAAGTTAATACAATGACCATAAGGTCTCAACTGAACAATGATCCCAAACATGAGCTGGTACATGAATCACGAACCAAGAAACACCAGCGAAGCCTTTCCTCACCTGAAGATACAATCCAAAACATCTGATGGGAAGTGGCACTACCACCTGACCATGTGATCTCGAAATGGAACCACCCCACCGTGCTAGGAGACAGTAGTAAACCCTCAAACAAGCGAAGTAAGACAAGTACAAAAGGAATACAAGACTCTGCAAACATCCATATAACTCAACTCACAAAACAATAGTGACTCTAAGGAGAGAGTGTCATTGCATAGCTTAAGATGGATACCATGGTACAACCTCCATAGGTCCCGACCCCCATCCTGGGTTATCCTGGTAACCTCTCCTGAGCCTCCGGTTCCAACTAAGTCTCATGTGGACCCTACCAATCCTTTCGTGAAGACAAGGTGGTAAGTTTTCCATTCCAGGCCTTCTTGTAACATTATGAGCCCTGTACAAGCACTACACCTATGCATGAGGTACATTATCTTAATTAATATTTATTCTACCCACCCCCTAATCAATTATTAGGTTATCACTTTTTAACTGACTTTCGACAGGTTATCCTATCATCCACTTCGGGAACAACCCCCACTTGAAAGCCACTCTCTCTCATAGGACACTAACAGGAAAGGTCTCTCTACGAGAACTCTATGGTGAAACA